>NC_060191.1:58823359-59127109 GCF_021184085.1 Oncorhynchus gorbuscha
CTATCTCTATCTCTATCTCTATCTCTATCTCTCTCTCTCTTCCCCTATCTCTATCTCTATCTCTATCTCTATCTCTATCTCTATCTCTATCTCTATCTCTATCTCTATCTCTCTCTCTATCTCTATCTCTATCTCTATCTCTATCTCTATCTCTCTTCCCTATCTCTATCTCTATCTCTCTCTCTTCCCCTATCTCTATCTCTCTCGCTTCCCCTATCTCTATCTCTAGCTCTTCCCCTATCTCTATCTCTATCTCTATCTCTATCTCTATCTCTCTCTCTCTCTCTCTCTCTCTCTCTCTCTCTCTCTCTCTCTCTCTCTCTCTCTCTCTCTCTCTCTCTCTCTCTATCTCTCTTCATATCTATCTCTATCTCTATCTCTATCTCTCTTCCCCTATCTATATCTCTATCTCTATCTCTCTTCCCCTATCTCTATCTCTATCTCTCTCTCTCTTCCCCTATCTCTATCTCTATCTCTCTCTCTATCTCTATCTCTCTCTCTCTTCCCCTATCTCTATCTCTATCTCTCTCTTCCCCTATCTCTATCTCTATCTCTCTCTTCCCCTATCTCTATCTCTATCTCTATCTCTCTCTCTCTTCCCCTATCTCTATCTCTATCTCTATCTCTATCTCTCTCTCTCTCTATCTCTATCTTTCCTTTTTTTCTTTTTATTCTTTCTGCAGGATTAAAGAAGTAGTCCACACAGCTTAAGTTAAGTGCATTTGATGTCTTTTCTGCACCACTTTCATCTCTTTCTCCTTCTCCTAACCAGAAATGGGCAGAACAGCGTTACATACAGTAGCCTACATAGCGTGCTCTTCCACAGTTGGCCTGGGGATTTGGACTTCCCAATATAGAAAACCAGCGGGGGTGCATGTTAATGTTATAGACCCTGCTGTGATTCAATACATAGGATGAGAGACCTAGACAGGAGAACCTGTAATATGTACTCTTACATTACTGTACCATATCCTCAGTTTACTCTCACCCCAGCCAAGCACTCGCTCTCCCAGACACCCACCACTCAACACAGCAGGGGGCCTTAACAACTAACAGCTTATTTACCCACAGTCATTTCCCTCAACCTTAATGTGTATATTTATATCACCTTAGGAAAGTATTCAGACCCCTTGACTTTTTTCCACATTTATTTTCAGCAATCTAAACACAATACCTCATAATGACAAAGGAAAACAGGTTTTAAGAAAATAAAAAACTGAAATAACTTATTTTCAGACTCTTTGCTATGAGACTTGAAATTGAGCTCAGGTACATCCTCTTTCCATTGATCATCCTTGAGATGTTTCTACAACTTGATTAGAGTCTCACCTGTGGTACATTCAATTGATTGGACATGATTTGGAAAGGCACACACCTGTCTATATAAGGTCCCACAGTTAACAGTGTATGCCAGAGCAACAACCAAGCCATGAGGTTGAAGGAATTGTCCGTAGAGCACCGAGACAGGATTGCGTCGAAGCACAGATCTGGGGAAGGGTACCAAAAAAATGTCTGCAGCAGTGAAGGTCCCCAAGAACACAGTGGTCTCCATAATTCTTAAATGGAAGAAGTTTGGAACCACCAAGACTCTTCCTAAAGCTGGCCGCCTGGCCAAACTGAGCAATCAGGAGCGAAAGGAGGTGACCAAGAACCCGATGGTCACTATGACAGAGCTCTAGAGTAAGTACAGAGAGATCCTTGATGAAAACCTGCTCCAGAGCGCTCAGGACCTCAGACTGGGGCATAGGTTCAGCTTCCAACAGGACAACGAAAGATCTGAATAGTTATGTAAATGTGATATTTCCACACAAAAAAATTATATAAAAAAACGTTTTTTGTTTTGTCATTATGGTCTATGTGTATAGATTGATGAGGGAGAAAAACAATTGAATCAATTTTAGAACAAGGCTGTAACGTATTTTTTGTTTGTTGAAAAAGTGGGTCTGAATACTTTCTGAATGCACTGTATATACAGCATTTGTAAAAGAGACCTTGGTCTCCATGTCTTCCCTGTTAAAATAAAGGTTATGCTGATTCTAGTGGCTTTTGTTCATCACTGTAAGTTATGCAACTGGGTTTATCATAAAACCTGCTTAATAACAGTGTCTTATGACTCAAAATAGAGACTAAGACCATAATGTGGAGCTGTATACCAGGCTGCTAAATGTCAGCATGTGATATAGTTGTTGGATCACAAAGGGTAAAGGAACAAATAATTTAATCATTGCTTCATTCAAAATTAATTTGTATTACATGTAGTTAATTTGGTTGAATGCCAAACATGCCATTCATGACATTCATATCATAACGTATTGTTTCCATGCACTAATCAGTTTGAGTGCTGTTTCTGTAAACTGTAAATCAGTTTCTGCCTTTTCTGGGCAACTATAAAAGTGCATTGTAAGATCAGAGTGTTTCTGAGATAACATGTTCTCTTTTGTTCATATAATGTGTGTGTTATGCTGACCCCTTTAAGATGTTTGAATGAAACACCTTTCACATGATGTGTAAAGGAGTGAAGGTTGGCTCTCTAACACCCACAAATCCTCAAATGTGGAGCTCTAATGGAAAAGGAAATAATGGTTGGAAGATAAATAAATATCTAGATGTGACACATATTTGCCTATTTGATTTAGATGACCAGCCACAGCCCACCCACTGGGCACACACTGGTTGAATCAACGTTGTTTCCACGTCATTTCAATGAAATTACGTTGAACCAACATGGAATAAACGTTGAATTAACGTTTGAGCCCAGCTGGCACTGACCTGTGCTGAGTGATGACATTTAAACATTTGCCTTATCTACAGTTATACACAATAAGATGATTTTATATGTGTAAAGTGTTCCTCTTTTCTCACTCTAAAACTGTCATTTTCTTTGTTTTTAATCTCTCGAAAACAAAGCAATCTACACACTGATCAAGCATACTTTTTCCGGAGGAGAGTGGGGTTGAGATGCCAGGTGAGTGGTACAGGTTCTCCATAACTCCCCCTCATTGGAGGGATTTAGATAATCCTGCCTGCCCAGATGCATACGGCCACGACAGGCCAGCATTGTCCCCATCTGGTGACCCACATCCCAGCATAAGGCCATGAGCCAGCATGACCCACTCAGGAGCATCCGGACAGAGAGGAGACTAGGAGAGGGAGGCTACACTAGAATCACAGCTCAGGCATTGGAAATCCTCATTACTGTAAAACCTCCATGTTTTATGGCATTAAGTTAAGCTTTGAAGGACAGCAGAAACAGTTGAGAGTCGTTCAAAGGGCTAGATTGTTTTGCGCGACAGAAAGTATAATATTGCCTTTTTTAAAGATTATCACAAACAATAGCACTGACTTTGCTGATAACTTCTTTATTGAGGAAAAATGTACTTACTATGACTGTGATATTGGTTGTCTCACCTAGCTATCTTGAGAGGAATGCACTAACTAAGTCGCTCTGGATAAGAGTGTCTGCTAAATCACTAAAATGTAAATGTAATTCATTGAAAGGTTATAATGTATCCCATATTCTAAAGTATTTCCCACACAACATTCAACTGTATCTAAACAGAAGGTGTGTAGTCAGTGGTGATGGTTCTCCGTGGATCATGTCAGTTCTCACACAGGTCACCCTGGCAACAGTAGGCGTTGACACCCGAGACACACATCTCTTCGCAGGTACGAGTCACTGTGTCCGCTGTGAAGGAAAAGAAGGAAGTAGAAAATGTTTGAGCCATTTACAGATTATTATTGCACTCAGGTGATTAATAATACATCAATATTATTGATACAGATTGAAAGGACAGACTGAAAGAAGACAAGTGGAATATTTACCAGTCACCACAGTTCTGCAGTACATGCTCGATGGTGGACATTCTGTCACTTGCTTGCAGTCAGCATCATCCTCTTCACAGGTGTAACACCTGAGTGTGAGCACTGTGGAGAAATTCACATTTAGAGCAGAAGTGATGATAGGATTCTTAAAGTGTGGATCATCATTAGCTTATCAAAAAAACAGTGGTGGAAAAAGTACCCAATTGTCATACTTGAGTAAAAGTAAAGATACCTTAATAGAAAATGACAAAGAATAAAAGTGAAAGACATCTAGTAAAATATTACTTGAGCAAAAGTCTAAAAGTATTTGGTTTTAAATATGTTTCAGTAGCAAAAGTAAATTTAATTGCTAAAATATACTTAAGTTACAAAAGTAAAAGTAGAAATAATTTCAAATTCCTTATATTAAGCACACCAGACGGCACAATTGTGTTGTTCATTTAATTGAGGGATAGCCAGGGGCACACTTCAACACTCATACATCATGTACAAACAAAGCATTTGTGTTTAGTGAGTCTGCCAGATAAGAGGCAGTAGATGACCAGGGATGTTCTCTTGATAAGTGTGTGAATTGGACCATTTTCCTATCTTAAGCGTTCAAAATGTAACTGGTACTTTTGGGTGGCGGGGAAAATGTATGGAGTAAAAGTAAAAGTTTTCAAAAATATAAACAGTTAAGAAAAGTACAGATACCCCAAAAAACAACTTAAGTAGTACTTAAGTATTTTTTACTTAAGTACTTTACATCACTGCAAATAAATAAATTGACATTGAGAAAGTTAGTTGTAAGTCTATCAAGAGGAGTGTGAGCATTTTCATTCCTTACTAAGTTGTTGAAGATCCTTCACTGTTATAAGATCAAACTTTTCCCCTAACAAACATAGTTCAACAACATCATGCAACGTAGGCTACATATTAATCATTTTGCCCTGGACCTGAAATTAAGTTTTTTTAAAACACACCTCAACCAAGAGTTGCATCTATCATATTTATAAACCAGTCTATATTTATTAAGTTTGCTCACCTTGAGTGTTACAGAGCAGCAGCAGCAGCACGGTTGTCAGTAGCAGGGTCCTCATGTTGTCCAGTAGTTTGAAGGAGTAATGTACAGGTACAGCGTTTGTACTGATACACCTTGCACTGTACTGAGTACTCACCTAAACAGACTAGTTTATTTAATTGTGCGCTTACATTAAATGCATTCCTTCCCCCTTTGTTTTCTAAGACAAATTCAAGCAATGCAGCGAGACAAGGAGGAGGAGCAACTTCAGTGGAGGGACTGGTGAAGTGTTTTTTCAGTCCTCTCTATGTTCGAAGAATGCATTCTTGCCAGTGAATCTGGCATCAGCATCTGGGCATGCAAATCAGACAATAGAGTGTTGTCCCCATTGCTGGGAAATAACCAGGAAATAACCTGGTTAAATAACCTAACCAGTTGGACTGCATTCTTTCATTACAGTCCAAACAACTAAATGAATAGAACTTCACAAGCATAGTCCTATTCATTATCTTAAAAATGCATTACTTTCAGAAGTTTTCATATTGGTAAGCAGGGACCAACTGGGACCAGAAATTAGGCATTTCTAACACACCGGCCCATTTTTCCTTCAGATGCCCCATTATTAGCCAAATAATTATACATATGTGCAAAAACACCAACTTAAACAGGTCCATTGTGCTACAGATCGATCAGCCCATCTGGCATTTGCCAGAACTGCCAGTCTGTGTCTGTAGGAATGTATGACACAGATGACATACAGCATTACAACCAATAGGCTACTAAGGAATACATCTGTTTTTCAAAGATTTCATGGAAATATCTCACATAAGGTTAAGGTTTGCATGGCCTTGCTAAGACTAGTAGCTGGTAGGGAGTAAAGTTACCTTTGATGAAACCTCTCGCAACCTTTCCATCTCACATTGCCTTATAGTTGCAGTTGGGTCAAGGCTGCTAGAACAACTACTACATGTTTACCTATATTTAATTGGGGTGGCAGGTACCCTAGTGGTTGGAGCGTTGCTGGATCGAATCCCCGAGCTGACAAGGTAAAAATATGTTGTTCTGCTCCTGAACAAGGCAGTTAACCCACTGTTCCCCCGGTAGGCTGTCATTGTAAATAAGAATTTGTTCTTAACTGACTTGCCTAGTTAAATAAAGGTTAAATAAACATTTTAATGAAATTGAAGGGACCCAAAATGCCCTTTGAAACCAAATCACTTTACAGCATATCACATGCTGATTTATGTGGAACTGAGTAGAGTGGCAAGTGGTTAACAGTGCCCCCTTCAGGTCAAATATAGTAATGTTGGCATTATGTTCAATAACGCCAGCTCACTTGTCTACCAGTCAAGGTTACGTCCTCACCAGGGGAGAACTACTGCCCACTCTCATCGAAGCCATGTGAGTTCAAGGCCGATTTAAAAATCCTGGTACTGCAGGCATTGTTAGCAGAAAAGAGGACACAGCCATTATAGTGAATTGAAAAATGTGAATCTTCATGTACATTTACATTTACATTTAAGTCATTTAGCAGACGCTCTTATCCAGAGCGACTACTCCGCAATGGTTCGTTGGACAAAGTTTATGGGGAAATGAATGGCATTTTTGTAGGGTTTTTGGATAAACACCGAAAATAAGGTCTGTGGTAAACACAGGTTTTTTTCTATGAGGTAATCTTCATCAGCTACACAACATTTTGTGAATTTTTAACCATTTGTGTCATTTAAAAAGCACATAAAGACTTCATAATTTATAAAGATCATGTTAACTAACTGATATTATCTCATAGTACAAAACATATAAGATCTCCTAAGCCTGTGTTTACCACATACCTTTTCAACGTTTATCTCAAAACCCTATTCTTTCCCCATAGGATGGCTGAATGAACCAGGGATAATTTAGGACTACAAGTTGACGAGCTCTATTGATTCTTCACATAGGAATGAATGGTGTCGATGGTTTTGCCCAATCATATGCAGTCATTGGTCCTCACCCCAAAAGTAGACAGGTCTACAGATATATGATCTTAATTTGACCAGATTCTCACAGCAGATTATAATTCATGGACAGTTTTGTAGGGCAAAAACATATATGTTTAAGTGGAATATACAAACTTAAGAAGCCTTTTTAAACTTTGAATACACTACAAGTTTGTATTTCCTGCAATGCAAATTAAGATCCTGCTTCTGTACATTGATTGGGAGTGGTTGAATAAGTGACACAAAAACCACAACTCATCTAATCCAATTCATGCATAATACAGTGTTACACCAAAACCCTTTAGATAGGAGAAAGGCTGACTGCAGACTAAAACAGAAGGATCACAGTTCTTACATTGATCCTTGACTAAACAAAACACATTTTGAGGAAAGAAAATACTTAGTATTCTAAGCTATTGCAACAGTGACCAGGCGGCCAATAGGCAACGACGATTTGTGATTTACTACATTGCAACTTTTATTCATGTTTTTATTTTTTTATTTTTTTATTTCACCTTTATTTAACCAGGTAGGCTAGTTGAGAACAAGTTCTCATTTGCAACTGCGACCTGGCCAAGATAAAGCATAGCAGTGTGAACAGACAACACAGAGTTACACATGGAGTAAACAATTAACAAGTCAATAACACAGTAGAAAAAAAGGGGAGTCTATATACAATGTGTGCAAAAGGCATGAGGAGGTAGGCGAATAATTACAATTTTGCAGATTAACACTGGAGTGATAAATGATCAAATAAATGTGGTCATCATAGAGAGGTGCAGTCCTCTTAGAATAGATCTATGAATAGACACTCCTTCCTGTCTGGCCTGCTCAGCAAGGTGTGTCCAAACTCGAATACCAGTTATTCATCCCACGGTGGTGCGTACAGGGAGACAGTACAGGGTGGCAGTACAGGTGTGTCTCTGTGTGTGTGTGTGTTTCTGCATGAGTGTGTGTCTGCATGTGTGTTTACTCTGTTATTCCCTCCCTCCCTCCCTCCCTCCCCCTCCCTCCCTCCCTCCCTCCCTCCCTCCCTCCCTCCCTCCCTCCCTCCCTCCCCTCCCTCCTCCCTCCCTCCCTCCCTCCCTCCCTCCCTCCCTCCCTCCCTCCCTCCCTCCCTCTCTCTCTCTCTCTCTCTCTCTCTCTCTCTCTCTCTCTCTCTCTCTCTCTCTCTCTCTCTCTCTCTGTCTTTCTCTCTGTGATAGTTTGAATGTATACACAGTTATCTCCTCCTGATCCTGTCTGATAGGTGAGCTGCCGTTGCACAGGCAAAGCAGCTTAGGTAGCCAGAGAGCACAGAACTGAGAAGGACAGAAGAGAACATCACCAACAAAAGAGAGATAATGTTTTCCACCAGAGTAAAACATTAACAATACACTGAGAATAAAAAGGAAGGAAACACAGGAAATAATGGATTTTCAGAGAAGAGTAAATGCGGAATGACCCAGTAGACACTCCGTACTGGTGAGAATATATGGACCTGGGGATCTAATGTGGCCTTTGCGGCTCTGGGACGCACAGGAAGTCGCTCTTTTCCTCAGCCTCACATTGTATGTGTGCCACCTAGGTATGTATCCTACCCATACATGGAAACACTTCTGTCAGCATGTATTCATACATGGAAACACTGATTTGAATGTGTTTAAATAGGTGAGTACTTGCGTGTTTAAGGGCATGCCTATGTTTGCCTCAGGGTGTATGATGTATGCCAATCACTTGCAGAAGAAACTTTCTTCTGGTATCAGTTGACTAACTTTGAGTATTCTCCAAAATTTGCTCTGATGTGGTTTGTACCGGTGTATCAGAATAATAGTACAGTTAGACACACAGTGGTTTGTTAATTCACCAAAACTTCGATATGGAATGATGGTTTCAAGACATTCTTCTGGCAGCCAAATGTTTCTCTGTCATTCTTTCCACACTGTAACAAAATGATTTGTGCATGCTTCATCTTGAGTGCACGCTTCATCTTGAGTGCACACACACCTTTAGTTGGACTGGTGCGTCTGAGTCACTAATTCACATTGATTGCAACACATCTTACATGATAAAACAACCGAAAGCAAGTAGCCATGTGGGTAATTCAAAACCCATCAATCAATCAATCAAATGTATTTATAAAGCCCTTTTTACATCAGCAGAGTGCTTATACTGAAACCCAGCCTAAAACTCCAAACAACAAGCAATGCAGATGTAGAAGCACGGTGGATAGGAAAAACTCCCTAGAAAGGCAGGAACATAGGAAGAAACCTATAGAGGAACCAGGCTCTGAGGAGTGGCCAGTCCTCTTCTGGCTGATAACGGTGCAGATTTTAAGAGTACATGGAAATTTAGGCCAGATTGTTCTTCAAGATGTTCAAACGTTCATAAATGACCAGAAGGGTCAAATAATAATCACAGTGGTTATAGAGGTTGCAACAGGTCAGCACCTCAGGAGTAAATGTCAGTTGGCTTTTCATAGCCAAGCATTCAGAGGTCGAAAAAGGAGGTGCGGTAGAGAGAGAGAGAGAGAGAGAGAGAGAGAGAGAGAGAGAGAGAGAGAGAGAGAGAGAGAGAGAGAGAGAGCGAGAGCGAAAGAGGGAGGGTCGAAACAGCAGGTCCAGGACAAGGTACCATATCCGGTGAACAGGTCGGGGTTCCATAGCCGCAGGCAGAACAGCAGAAATGAAGATCTCCCCCACCGCACAAGCCTGAGTGGGCACAAAACCTGACAATTCGAGTATAGCAAAAAAGGCCTGGCACGACATGATGCACCCCTCATAGGGATGGCATGAGAGAGCACTAGCAAGTCAGTGACTCAGCCCCCGTAGTATGGTAAGAGACAGAGAATCCCAGTGGAGAGAGGGGAGCCGGCCAGGCAGAGACAGCAAGGATGGTTCATCACTCCAGTGCTTTGCAGTTCACCTTTCGCACCCCATGGGCCAGACTATACTCAGTCATATGACCTACTGAAGAGATGAGTCTTCAGAAAAACTTAAAGGTCAAGACCGAGTCTGTCTCTCTCACATAGATAGGCATTCCATAAAAATTGAGCTCTATAGGAGAAAGCCCTGCCTCCAGCTGTTTGCTTAATTATTCTAGGAACAATAAGGAGGCCTGCATGACCGTGGGGTACGTGTATGTAATGCTTTGTAGGTTAGCAGTAAAAGCTTGAAATCAGCCCTAGCCTTAACAGTCAAGATTCTAGCGGCTGTATTTAGCACTAGCTGAAGTTGATTTAGTGCTTTATCCGGGTAGCCAGGGAGTAGAGCTTTGCAGAATTCTAATCTCGATGTGACAAAAGCATGGATTGGCATTTCTGCATCATTTTCTGACAAAAAGTAAAAGATGTTTGCAATGGTTTGAAGATGGAAAAAAGCTGCTCTTGGTCCTTTACAGTTTTATTTATTTATTTGCATTTTACCCCCTTTTCTCCCCAATTTCATGGTATCCAATTGTTAATAATTACTAACTTGTCTCATCGCTACAACTCCCGTACGGGCTCGGGAGAGACGAAGGTTGAAAGCCATGCGTCCTCCGAAACACAATCCAACCAAGCCGCACTGCTTCTTAACACAGTGCGCATCCAACCCGGAAGCCAGCCGCACCAATGTGTCGGAGGAAACACTCTGCACCTAGCAATCTGGTTATCATGCACTGTGCCCAGCCTGCCACAGGAGTCACTAGTGTGCAATGAGACAAGGATATCCCTACCGGCCAAACCCTCCCTAACCCAGGCGACGCTATGCCAATTGTACGTCGACCCACGGATCTCCAGGTCACAGCCGGCTGCGACAGAGCCTGGGCGCAAACTCAGAGTCTCTGGTGGCACAGCTAGCACTGCGGTGCAGTGCCCTAGACCACTGCGCCACCCGGGAGGCCCTCCCAGTTTTATTTTGATACAACTGTACAACCATTGAGATTAATTGTCAGATCAAACAGAAGATCGCTTTGTTTCTTGAGACCTAGAGCTAGCATCTCTATTTGGTCCAAGTTTAAAAGTAAAAACATTTGCCACCATTCACTTCCATATGTCTGAAACACAGGTTTTCAAGGTAGGCAATTTTGGGGATTCACCATGTTTCATCAAAGTGTCATCTGCATAGCAGTGAAAGTTAACATTGTGTTTCCGAATGACATCCCTAAGAGGTATACACTGAGTGTCCCAAACATTAGGAACACCTGCTCTTTCCATGACAGGTGAATCCAGGTGAAAGCTATTATCCCTTATTGATGTCACTTGTGAAATCCACTTCAATCAGTGTAGATGGGGAGGAGACAGGTTAAAGAAGGACTTTTAAGCCTTGAGACAATTGAGACATGGATTGTGTATGTGTGCCATTCAGAAGTCTAATGGACAAGACAACATTTTATGTGCCTTTAAACGGGGTATGGTAGGAGGTGCCAGGCGCACTGGTTTGAATGTGTCAAGAACTGCAATGCTGCTGGGTCTTCATGCTCAACAGTCTCCCGTGTGTATCATGAATGGTCCACCACCCAAAGAACATCCAGCCGACTTGACACAACTGTGGGAAGCATTTGAGTCAACATGGGCCAGCATCCCTGTGGAACGCTTTCGTAGAGTCCATGCACTGATGAATTGAGGCTGTTCTGAGGGCAAAAGAGGGTGCAACTCAATATTAGGAAGGTGTTCCTAATGTTTTATACACTCAGTGAAAACAGTAGTGGTTCTTAAATGGAACTTTGAGCAACACCGAAACCATCCACATAAACGAACTGATATCTTCCTGTCAGATAAGATCTAAAGCAGGCAAGAACTTGTCCGAGTATCCAAGCTAGTTGGAAGAATTCCAATTTGTTGGAGAGCTATTTGCGTTCCAATTTTCTGGAAGCTTGCTTCAGGGCTTGGGTATTTTCTGTATATCAGGGAGCTAGTTTCTTGTGACAAATGTTTTTGTTTTTTAGCAGTGTAACGGCATCTCAAATCAAATCAAATCAAAGTTTATTTGTCACGTGCGCCGAATCCAACAGGTGTACAATCCAACAGTGAAATGCTTACTTACAGGCTCTAAACAATGGTGCAAAAAAAGGTACAGTATGTGTGTGTGTGTAGGTAAGTAGAGAAATAAAACAGCAGTAAAAAGACATTTGAAAAAAGAGTAGCAAGCTATATACAGACACCTGTTAGTCAGGCTTATTGAGGTAGTATGTACATGTAGATATCGTTAAAGCGACTATGCATATATGATGAACAGAGAGTAGCAGAAGCGTAAAAGGAGGGGTTGGCGGGTTGTGGGACACAATGCAGATAGCCCGGTTAGCCAATGTGCGGGAGCACTGGTTGGCGGGGCCATTTAGGTAGTATGTACATGAATGGATAGTTAAAATTACTATGCATATAAGATAAACAGAGAGTAGCAGCAGCGTAAAAGAGGGGTTGGGGGAGTCACACAATGCAAATAGTCCGGGTAACGATTTGGTTACCTGTTCAGGAGTCTTATGGCTTGGGGGTAAAAACTGCTGAGAAGCCTTTTTGTCCTAGATTTGGCACCCCGGCACCGCTTGCCATGCGGTAGTAGAAAGAACAGTCTATGACTGGGGTGGCTGGGGTCTTTGACAATTTTTAGAGCCTTCCTCTGACACCGCCTGGTGTAGAAGTCCTGGATGGCAGGCAGCTTTGCCCCAGTGATGTACTGGGCCGTAGGTACTACCCTCTGAAGTGTCGGAGACCGAGCAATTGCCGTACCAGGCAGTGATGCAACCTGTCAGGATGCTCTCGATGTTGCAGCTGTAGAACCTTTTGAGGATCTCAGGACCCATGCCAAATCTTTTTAGTTTCCTGAGGGGGAATAGGCTTTGTCGTGCCCTCTTCACGACTGTCTTGGTGTGTTTGGACCAATCTAGTTTGTTGTTGATGTGGACACCAAGGAATTTGAAGCTCTCAACCTGCTCCACTACAGCCCCATCGATGAGAATGGGGACGTGCTCAGTGCTCCTTTTCCTGTAGTCCACAATCATCTCCTTAGTCTTGGTTACGTTGAGGGATAGGTTGTTGTTCTGGCACCACCCGGCCAGGTCTCTGACCTCCTCCCTATAGGCTGTCTCATCGTTGTCGGTGATCAGGCCTACCACTGTTGTGTCATCAGCAAACCTAATGATGGTATTGGAGTCGTGCCTGGCCATGCAGTCGTGGGTGAACAGGGAGTACAGGAGAGGACTGAGCACGCACCCCTGGGGAGCTCCAGTGTTGAGGAGCAGCGTGGCAGATGTGTTGCTACCTACCCTCACCACCTGGTGGCGGCCTGTCAGGAAGTCCAGGGTCCAGTTGCAGAGGGAGGTGTTTAGTCCCAGGATCCTTAGCTTGGTGATGAACTTTGAGGGTACTATGGTGTTGAACGCTGACCTGTAGTCAATGAACAGCATTCTCACATAGGTGTTTCTTTTGTCCAGGTGGGAAAGCGCAGTGTGGAGTGCAATAGAGATTGCATCATCTGTGGATGTGTTTGGGCGGTATGCAAATTGGAGTGGCTCTAGGGTTTCTGGGATAATGGTGTTGATGTGAGCCATTACCAGCCTTTCAAAGCACTGCATGAGTGCTACGGGTCTGTAGTCATTTAGGCAGGTTGCCTTTGTGTTCTTGGGCACAGGAGAGGGTATTACGCGAGGTTAAGTTTAGATCCTTAGATCCTTGGTTAGGTGGTTAACTGATTTTTGTACTCTGGCGTCCTTGGGTAGGTGGAAGGAGTCTGGAAGGGCATTTAGGAATCTCTGGGTTGTCCGAAAATGTATAGCAAGGGTTTTAATAATCCTTGGTTGTGGCCTGAGCTAATTATTTGTTGCGATTGCAAACCTAATAAAATGCTGGTCCTCAATCTTCCAGGATTATGAGGAAAAACTTTTAGATCCACAATATCTATTCCATGGGACAAAACTAAATCCAGGGTATGATTGTGACAATGCGTAGGTCCGAAGACATGTTGGACAAAACCCAGTCGATGATGGCTCGAAAGCATTTTGGAGTGGGTCTGTGGACTTCATGTGAATATTGAAGTCACAAAAAATGTTAACATTATCTGCCATGACTACAAGATCCGATAGGAATTCAGGGAACTCAGTGTGGAGCCTCTGTATACGGCCCAGATGGTCTGTAAACAGTAGCTATAGAAAGTGATTGAGAATGCTGCATAGACTTTTTTTGTTGTAAATTGACATTTGCTTTCATAAATGTTAGCAACACCTCCACCTTTGCAGGATGCTCAGGGGATATGGTCACTAGTGTAACCAGGAGGAGAGGCCTCATTTAACACAGTTAATTCATCAAGCTTGAGACATGTTTTAGTCGGGGCCAATCACATCATATGAATAGTGATTAGTTGACTATTGACTATGACTGCCTTTTAAGTGAGGGATCTAACATTAAGTAGTCCTATTTTGAGATGTGAGTTATTAACACAATCTCTTTCAATAATGACGACGGGAATGGAGGTCTTTATTCCAGTGAGATTGCTAAGGTGAATACCGCCATGTTCAGTTTTGCCCGACCTAGATCGAGGCACAGATGGTCTCAATGGGGAAAACTGAGCTGACTACACTGACTGTGCTGGGAACAGACTCCACTAAGCTGGCAGACTGGCTAACACCCTGATGCCTGCACCCATCTCATTGTGGAGCGAGAGGAGTTAGAGACCTGTCTATGATGATAGATAAGATGAGAGCACCACTCCAGTCTGTCACTCCTCAGCAGGCCAGACTTGGTCCTGTTGGTGGTGAGTACCAGGAAGAGGGACAGTTATGTAAAAATTCTATATTTTGGGAGGGGCAGGAAACAGTTTGAGTTGTGTTATTCTGCTGTAGAGCTCATCACTCCCCCTAACTGGGAGGGGGCCAGAGACAGTTACTCAATGCCAACACATCTTTCTAGTTAAGGTACACGCCAAAGTTTTGTTGCGCTTGGTGACCTCTGACTGTTTCATCCTAATATCGTCGGTGTCGACATTGATAACAATATCCCTATAACCTACACTCTTCAGACTAGCCTTTACGTCAGTAACCCTGCCCCCTGGTAAACAATATATGATTGCTGGACAATTATTTTCAAGTCTAATATTGCGGTTAATGGAGTCGCCAATGACTAGTGTTTTCAATTTGTCAGAGTGAATGGTGGGAGGCTTCAGCGGCTCAGACCTGGTAACAGGTGGAGGAGAGACCTGGAAACTCTTGGGCTCTGACTCGGGCTCTGACTCCGACTCGTTGGTTGGCGGGGAAAGCCAGTTGAAAGTTTCTATCGGCTGAATGAGCGACAAAGGTTGAGCATGCCGACAGCATTTCTTTCCAGAAGCCATAAGCTTGTTTGGCAAGTTTCAAAGAAGACAAACTAAGGACAAACTGTTATTAAAGAGAGTGACGCAGCAGGTTCACAGTACCTGGAGGAACCTGTTCTATAGTATAATATATTTCTACAAACCCTAACATTTCTAACATCTTACTGGTCTCAAGACTGACTTGGATATGACTTAGTTTTCAGGCTTATAGGCGTGCACATCATTGACGATCAAGAATGGTCCCTTCACACAGACAGTGTGGTGAAGGAGGTGCAACAGCGCCTCTTCAACCACAGAAGGCTGAAGAATTTCGGCATGGCTCCTAAGACCCTCATGAATTTCTACACATGCACCATTAAGAGCCTCCTGTCGGGATGTATCACTGCCTGGTACAGCAATTGCACCATTCGCAACCGCAGGGCTCTCCAGAGGTTGGAACGGTCAGACCAACACATCATCGGGGGCAAACGGCATGCCCTCCAGGACATCTACAGCACCTTGTGTCACAGGAAGGCCATCAAGGACCTCAGCCATAAGCCATGGCTATTTTACCCACTACCATCTAGAAGGTGAAGACAGTACAAAAGCTGGGACCGAGAGACTGATAAACTGCTTTTATCTCCAGGTCACCACTAGCCATCCTTCGCCCAGCACCCTGCCCTGAACCTCACTGTTACTAGCAGGCTACCTGGTACACTAACCTGCACCTTATAAAATTGCATGTAATAATGTTTACATACTGTACTGTTTTTCCCACTTTATAGGTACATTGCATTCGGAAAGTATTCAGACCCCTTGACCTTTTCCACATTTTGTTACATTTTGCCTTATTCTAAAATGGATGGGAAAAATGTTCCTCATCAATCTACACATAATACCCCATTGCTCTCTGAGGATGTGTTGGTACCATTCTTTATTCATGGCTGTGTTCTTAGGCAAAATTGTGAGTGAGCCCACTCCCTTGGCTGAGAAGCAACCCCACACATGAATGGTCTCAGGATGCTTTACTGTTGGCATGACACAGGACTGATGGTAGCGCTCACCTTGTCTTCTCCGGACAAGCTTTTTTCCAGGTGCCCCAAACAATCGGAAAGGGAATTCATCAGAGAAAAGGATTGTACCCCAGTCCTCAGCAGTCCAATGCCTGTACCTTTTGCAGAATATCAGTCTGTCCCTGATGTTTTTCCTGGAGAGAAGTGGCTTCTTTGCCGCCCTTCTTGATATCAGGCCATCCTCAAAATGTCTTCGCCTCACTGTGCGTGCAGATGCACTCACACCTGCCTGCTGCCATTCCTGAGCAAGCTCTGTACTGGTGGTGCCCCGATCCCGTAGCTGAATCAACTTCAGGAGATGGTCCTGGAGCTTGCTGGACTTTCTTGGGCACCCTGCAGCCTTCTTCACAATAATTGAACTCTCCTTGAAGTTCTTGATGATCTGATAAATGGTTGATTTAGGTGCAATCTTACTGGCAGCAATATCCTTGCCTGTGAAGCCCTTTTTGTGCAAAGCAATGGTGACGGCACGTGTTTCCTTGCAGGTAAACATGGTTGACATGTTCCTTTGGAAGCTTACAGTCTGTTATTCAAATTCAATCAGCATGACAGAGGGATCTCCAGCCTTGTCCTCGTCAAGACTCACACCTGTGTTAATGAGAGAATCACTGACATGATGTCAGATGGTCCTTTTGTGGCAGGGCTGAAATGCAGTGGAAATGTTTTTGGGAGATTCATTGCATTTGCATGGCAAAGAGGGAAAGAGGCAATTAATTGCAATTCATCTGATCACTCTTCATAACATTCTGGTTTATATGCAAATTGACATCATACAAACTGAGGCAGCAGACTTTGTCAAAATTAATATTGTGTCATTCTCAAAACTTTTGGCCACGACTGTACATATGAGATGAGTAATGCAAAATATGTAAACATTATTAAAATGACTAGTGTTACAATTATTAAAGTGACCAGTGATTTCAAGTCTATGTATATAGGGCAGCAACCTCTACTTTGCTAGTGATGGCTATTTAACAGTCTGATGGCCTTGAGACAGAAGCTGTTTTTCAGTCTCTCTTGTACTGATCTAGCCTTCTGGATGATAACAGGGTGAACAGGCAGTGGCTTGTGTGGTGGTTGTCCTTGATGATCTTTTTGGCATTCCTGTGACATCGGGTGCCGTAGGTATCCTGGAGGGCAGGTAGTTTGCGATGGGCAGACCGCACCACCCTCTGCCTGCAATTGCAGGCAGTGCAGTTTCAGTACCAGGCGGTGATACAACCCGACAGGATGCTCTCAATTGTGCATCTGTAAAGTTTTTGAGGGTTTTAGGTGCAAAGCCAAATTTCTTCAGCCTCCTGAGGTTAAAAAGGCACTGTTGCGCCTCCTTCGGCACACTGACTCTGCTGTTTCCTGAAGTCCACGATCATCTCCTTTGTTTTGTTGATGTTGGGTGAGAGGTTATTTACATGGTACCACACTCCCAGGGCCCTCACCTCCTCGATGTCTCGTCATTGTTGGTAATCAAGCCTACTACTTTTGTGACGTCTGCAAACTTGATGATTGAGTTGGAGGCGTGCGTGGCCACGCGGTCATGGGTGAACAGGGAGTACAGGAGGGGGCTAAGCATGCATTCTTGTGGGGCCCCATTGTTGAGGATCAGCGAAGTGGAGCTGTTGTTTCCTACCTTCACCACCCAGGGGCGGCCTGTCAGGAAGTCCAGGACCCAGTTTCACAGGGCGGGGTTCAGACCCAGGTCCTTAAGCTTAATGATATACTTGGAGGGTACTATGGTGGGGCGGCAGGGTAGCCTAGTGGTTAGAGTGTTGGGCTAGTAACCAGAAGGTTGCAAGTTCAACATTCTTACATAGGTCCTCTTGTCCAGATGGGATAGGGCAGTGCGATGGCGATTGCATCATCTGTGGATCTATTGGGGCGGTAAGAAAATTTTAGTGGGTCTAGGGTGTCAGGTAAGGTAGAGGTGATATGATCCTTGACTAGTCTCTCAAAGCACTTCATGATGACAGAAGTGAGTGCTACGGGCCGATCGTCATTTAGTTCAGTTACATTTGCTTTCCTGGGTACAGGAAACAATGGTGGACATCTTGAAGCACGTGGGGTCAACAGACGGATAGGGAGAGATTGAATGTCTGTAAACACTCCAGCCAGCTGGTCTGCACATGCTCTGAGGACGTGGCTGGGGATGCTGTCTGGGCCAGCAGCCTTGCGAGGGTTAACGTGTGTATTGTTTTGTATTTTCTAGGTATTACTGCACTGTTGAAGCTTGAAACACTAGCATTTCGCTGCACCTGCGATAACATCTGCAAAACTGTATACGCAACCGATAAACTTTGATTTGAGATGAGCGAAGCACTAGAATCACATGCCAATGAGCCATCTCAAAGTAATTTGATGACAGCAACCCCATCAGTATGAAATAGGCCAATATAAATGTAAAAGTCTGTGAATATGTTCAATAAAACATTAGTGTGTGGGTCATAATATGTTGATTTATCTGATTCTAAAATACAAACCATATACATCAAGTTCTCTCTATCATACATTAACCAGCACTGTTCCTCTCTTTCCCTTCCTCCCTCCACTATGTACGTCCTCTGGCAGCTGGGGCCATCTCCATACAGTCTCCACAGCAGAGTCTGACCAGGCCTGTTCAACAGGATGTATTTTTCTCTGTAGACATCGCCTGTGTTGGGACTCCCACCATACAGTGGACCTTTATGTCTGGCAGGGTGAGCAGAGACATTGGGGCGTGGCAACCTGGGGGGTTTACCAATGTATCAGAGGACTACATGGACAGAGTCCACACATACACTAATGGATCTATGGGACTGTCGGACCTACGTATTCAGGACACCGGCTTCTACGTGATCACTGTGACTGAACTGTCCGGGAGCAGCAAAGATGAAGGATTTGTCCTGAAGGTGGAAGGTGAGTGAATAGTGGCCGCAGGCCTGTATCACAATGTGGCATTTTGCTTTAGGCTACAGTGTTAGTGTTTCATCATAGTTGACATTTACAAGAACCCTTTTATGGAACTGTTTTCCTCTCAGTCCTGGAGACGGTTTCTGTAAGCGGCCTTATGGTGTTAATGAACAGTATCTTTACAAGTAGTTCAGTACAAGTGACCTTCATTTCTGAGTAAGCTAGTTAGTGGAAGTGAGAATGAACATGGTGTGTTCTCCCTCCCTGTGTTGTAGAGGTCCTGTATGAGGACCTCCAGTACCTGGCAGTGTTTGCTGTAGGGCTGGCCACCCTGGCTGGCTTTCTCATGGTCTCCATGTGGCTCATGGACAAAGCCTACTGCTGGATCAAGGCATGGAGACAGAGGCGGCAGATGCCAGGTAAATTATTTTAGAATGCTTTTTGGTGTAATAGATACATTTAGTAATTCAACGACTCAAGTTTAATTGTTCTTGTGTGTACTTGGTTTGTGTGTCATTGAATCTCATGTTTTTCTCTCCAGAGAATGATGTAACGGACCTGCAACCTCTCTGATATGAAGATCTATGAGACAGCCAGATGACACTGCCCAACAACCAATCTGAGCTAAAATTAAAGACTAATGTTAAGCGTCCACAGCATGTAAATATGACCAGTTTACTGATTCCAGGAACAGATGAAGGATTGTCAACCTTACATGCCTCAAGACTAGCTGCATGTATTATTTTACTGTACACACAACAGCTGATATTAGTCCATGCTATTTTATGTAAGGAAACACACTGACAAGCGGAAACAAATAATATATTTATTTTCACAGCTGAGTTTTTTTTTTTACTGTAACAACATTTGAAAAATATTATTTTTTACATCGACACGGGTAAGTCAAATGTCCAAGCAATTATACTAACATCAATGCATGATTTCAACAAAAGTGGACCAAGTTTGTTTTCTATGTGCTGAATCCTATCAGAGACAGCAAGAGAGAGAGTGTGATAGTGGCCAGACCTAAGGACAGGGGGTGAGGGCAGCCATGAGAAGCTCCATCTTGTAGACAAAGTTGCGTCCCTCCATCTTACTCCAGTGGACCTCCTTGTAGGGCCCTCGCAGGTGGTTCCACTTCCCATCCTGGATGACGTCAGACTTGGGCAGCTCCTTGCTCTGGCTGCGTGGGAACTGGACCAGGACCTTACAGCCGCTCTCTGGACCATTACGCACTGGAGAAGATGCATCACATTCATTTGGACAAATGTTACCATTATCTTATACATTTCAGTCATTCCAATCATTATATTAGTTTTCAGACTAAATGAGTTGTTTAAGGTGTATAACATCCAATATGCCAGATTGATTGATTGATTGATTGATTGAAGACGGTACCTGAGATGGCGTATTCCCCGTTGGAGGAGGCGACGGTGATGGCCGAGGCATTACCGATGCTCTCCACAGAGCCCAGGCCCACATGGTTACTGAAGCTCAGAACATGCCAACCCATCACCTTAGCCAGCTGCTGTACCGCATGGACCTGGTGCTGAGACATCTGTAGTACCAGGGGAGAGACACAGGGGACACCGTTACTCACACTGGTTCAGACAGGCAGCTACAAAAAGGCTACATCAATCATTTGAAATTGATTTGAATAAAAGTTTCCCTGGAGCAATAAGCCAAGTGAAGAACTAGGTCTAGCAAATGTTATGCACTTTAGAATATATAGCTGGCTTCTAGCTATACTTGAGTGTAATACAGGGTACATAAACAGCAGTTGGCGGTGATGTGACAGCAGTCAGTGTGTCCCTTGACCTGGGAGAGAAGGAAGTCCTGCAGCTCCTGTTCCTGGTGAGAGAGTGTGATGACACGGCCGTCCCTGTGCACCACTCGTATCTGCTCAACCCCTATGTTCAGCTGCAGCTGGATAGACCTGCACACACCCACACAGAAGGTCATGGAACATTCTTTCTCCATGGTCAAAGTTTATTGCTAGACAATACTTTTTAATTTCTACCGAATGTTGAAAAAGCTGAATAATTGCCCAATTAAATTGGTGGTAATTCATTAAGGTGAAACCTCTTCTTCTGTTATTCCAGCAAGGAAGCTAACTTTTCCCCTTTTAATTTATTCTCACCGTATATTGAGGCCGTATTACAACCGGCCGTGATTGGGAGTCCCATAGGACGGCGCACCATTGGCCCAGCGTCAGCTGGGTTTAGCCGGTGTAGGCCGTCATTGTAAAAAATATATTTTTCTTAACCAACTTGCCTAGAAGATATGTTGACACTTCCTGCCCAGAAGTATATTCTCTAAACACTGTCCCTTAAACCATGTAGAAAGAGTACTCTCTGCCTCTGTTGCTCTGGCCTAGCCAATCCTCCTGGCTTTAACAGTACTCTGCCTCTGTTGCTCTGGCCTAGCCAGTCCTCCTGGCTTTAACAGTACTCTGCCTCTGTTGCTCTGGCCTAGCCAGTCCTCCTGGCTTTAACAGTACTCTGCCTCTGTTGCTCTGGCCTAGCCAGTCCTCCTGGCTTTAACAGTACTCTGCCTCTGTTGCTCTGGCCTAGCCAGTCCTCCTGGCTTTAACAGTACTCTGCCTCTGTCGCTCTGGCCTAGCCAGTCCTCCTGGCTTTAACAGTACTCTACCTCTGTCGCTCTGGCCTAGCCAGTCCTCCTGGCTTTAACAGTACTCTACCTCTGTCGCTCTGGCCTAGCCAATCCTCCTGGCTTTAACAGTACTCTACCTCTGTCGCTCTGGCCTAGCCAGTCCTCCTGGCTTTAACAGTACTCTACCTCTGTCGCTCTGGCCTAGCCAATCCTCCTGGCTTTAACAGTACTCTGCCTCTGTCGCTCTGGCCTAGCCAGTCCTCCTGGCTTTAACAGTACTCTGCCTCTGTCGCTCTGGCCTAGCCAGTCCTCCTGGCTTTAACAGTACTCTGCCTCTGTCGCTCTGGCCTAGCCAGTCCTCCTGGCTTTAACAGTACTCTGCCTCTGTCGCTCTGGCCTAGCCAGTCCTCCTGGCTTTAACAGTACTCTACCTCTGTCGCTCTGGCCTAGCCAGTCCTCCTGGCTTTAACAGTACTCTGCCTCTGTCGCTCTGGCCTAGCCAGTCCTCCTGGCTTTAACAGTACTCTGCCTCTGTCGCTCTGGCCTAGCCAGTCCTCCTGGCTTTAACAGTACTCTGCCTCTGTCGCTCTGGCCTAGCCAGTCCTCCTGGCTTTAACAGTACTCTGCCTCTGTCGCTCTGGCCTAGCCAGTCCTCCTGGCTTTAACAGTACTCTGCCTCTGTCGCTCTGGCCTAGCCAGTCCTCCTGGCTTTAACAGTACTCTCCCTCTGTCGCTCTGGCCTAGCCAGTCCTCCTGGCTTTAACAGTACTCTGCCTCTGTCGCTCTGGCCTAGCCAGACCTCCTGGCTTTAACAGTACTCTGCCTCTGTCGCTCTGGCCTAGCCAGTCCTCCTGGCTTTAACAGTACTCTGCCTCTGTCGCTCTGGCCTAGCCAGTCCTCCTGGCTTTAACAGTACTCTGCCTCTGTCGCTCTGGCCTAGCCAGTCCTCCTGGCTTTAACAGTACTCTGCCTCTGTCGCCTGGCCTAGCCAGTCCTCCTGGCTTTAACAGTACTCTGCCTCTGTCGCTCTGGCCTAGCCAGTCCTCCTGGCTTTAACAGTACTCTGCCTCTGTCGCTCTGGCCTAGCCAGTCCTCCTGGCTTTAACAGTACTCTGCCTCTGTCGCTCTGGCCTAGCCAGTCCTCCTGGCTTTAACAGTACTCTGCCTCTGTCGCTCTGGCCTAGCCAGTCCTCCTGGCTTTAACAGTACTCTGCCTCTGTCGCTCTGGCCTAGCCAGTCCTCCTGGCTTTAACAGTACTCTCCCTCTGTCGCTCTGGCCTAGCCAGTCCTCCTGGCTTTAACAGTACTCTGCCTCTGTCGCTCTGGCCTAGCCAGACCTCCTGGCTTTAACAGTACTCTCCCTCTGTCGCTCTGGCCTAGCCAGTCCTCCTGGCTTTAACAGTACTCTGCCTCTGTCGCTCTGGCCTAGCCAGACCTCCTGGCTTTAACAGTACTCTGCCTCTGTCGCTCTGGCCTAGCCAGTCCTCCTGGCTTTAACAGTACTCTGCCTCTGTCGCTCTGGCCTAGCCAGTCCTCCTGGCTTTAACAGTACTCTGCCTCTGTCGCTCTGGCCTAGCCAGTCCTCCTGGCTTTAACAGTACTCTGCCTCTGTCGCTCTGGCCTAGCCAGTCCTCATGGCTTTAACAGTACTCTGCCTCTGTCGCTCTGGCCTAGCCAGTCCTCCTGGCTTTAACAGTACTCTGCCTCTGTCGCTCTGGCCTAGCCAGTCCTCATGGCTTTAACAGTACTCTGCCTCTGTCGCTCTGGCCTAGCCAGTCCTCCTGGCTTTAACAGTACTCTGCCTCTGTCGCTCTGGCCTAGCCAGTCCTCCTGGCTTTAACTGTACTCTGCCTCTGTTGCTCTGGCCTAGCCAGTCCTCCTGGCTTTAACAGTACTTTGCCTCTGTTGCTCTGGCCTAGCCAGTCCTCCTGGCTTTAACAGTACTCTGCCTCTGTTGCTCTGGCTTGGCTCCTGCTCCACTTACTTGCAGATCTGCTCGTAACCCTGGGAGGTGATGAGGACTTTGACACTGGACTCGTACACGTCGTTGATGTTGGACCAGTGGGCCTGGATCTGGGGGTCTTCTATACGGCTGGCCAGGCTGTCGATGGTCCGCGCCGTCCTGAAACAGACACGAGTGATGGACTTGCAGTCAATGTTGATTTGCTGTCCTGTAAAATGTTTATTCAGTAACATATCGTTTCATTGTGCAAACATTTTCATGATTTGTGATTTGACAAAAAAAGATAAGGGGTGCTTTGAGTGAAACAACAAGCCTGACAGAAGAATATTATTAAAAAATAAAACAGTATGACAGTATGAGCTTATCACTGATGTGGTGTTTTTGTGCCTACCTGCTGCGTAGGAAGATGTGTTTGGCCTGTTTGATGATCTTCTCCAGTAGGCCCTCATTCTGCTGCAAGTTGGAGATCTCAGCCTTGTCATAGGCCATGGGCCCTGCCATACGCTGCCTTTTGTGCCCAAAGGGGGCACTAGCCGGATGGGGCATCACTATCGAACTCAGGGTCTGCTTGTGGAACTGTGGGTGGGAAGGGCGGGGCATTTATATTGATCAATATGTATCACAGTTCACACAATCAGCATTGATACACACATGTGCATATGTACAAGGTTAAATAAAACAAGGGGGGGCTTAGTTTGGTCAGTATCTGTCTGAGTATGTCTTTGGTCAACAATATAATTACTAGATGGCCAGGTTCAATTTAGTTCCAGAAATCTCCACCCAGAAAGACTGGCGGACCCACCTCTCTCATGAGTTGGTGCAGGTTGTGTTCTAAAACGTAGAGGTGGTCGTCAGGTTTAGGTTTCTCTGGTGACGCCCTCTGGTTCTTCTTCTCTCCAGTGGAGTGACACAGAGAAATGGACAACTGGAGACCTGCAGGGAGGATAGACAACCTTAATAGTGGTGTAATACAGAAATATCTTAAGAGTAGGACTCTGCACAGCTGACGAGGGGTGAATAACAGCAAAATAACAGCTACTGCATCTCTGGACACTTAGAACACACTAGTCCAGGTAACAGACACCAGCAAAAAAAAAACCCATTGATTTAGCAAAATGCATGGTTTCATGGAGTATTAATTTTCCATAGGCTACAATAACTCTCCTAAAAGTATTGTGAAGTGTCCTCACCTGGGAAGGGTTGAGAAATGATCTGGTTCTTGACTACGATGTGGGGGATCTGGGACTTGATCTGAACCGCCTCCCGGGACAGCTGGGCAAAAATCTCCTTACAGAGCAGCACATTCTGGGCAGCTTCCAGCTTCACATGCCACGGCTGAGTGCCTGCTTTAGCTTTAGGCTGCCTCCTGAACAGACTCACAGTGCCTAGGTCACCTATGTCAGGGGCTTGTTTCTGGATTGAAACCTGGAAGACAACACAATGTTTGAGAGGTCAGGCCAAACATCAACATTATCACAATGAGGTATGTTCCCTGAGCAGTATCTATTCACTTTGATGTAAGCTGATCCCTCCAGATCACTGGGGATCTGGACGTTCAGTGGACAGTAGTCCTCCGGGAGCTTCTTGTCCAGGTCGATGTCCGTGTTCTTTATCACCTCAAAGGTGCCGGCATGAGGAAACAAGGATCCTGCAGAGAGATACATGGCATTAGAAATGAGCTATAATGTCATAAAAACAATGAATGTGCAGAAGGTGGTAAATACTACAATGACACTAAATGAGACAGTTGAGCAGAGTTACTGCCTCCACACCTGCACTCCTGTAGCTGAGGTCTCCCAGGATCTTGTCTCCTACTTTGCGTAGTTTCCACTGCGAGCGGAGCCGCAGCAGCTCTGAGTTGAAGTCTCTCTGTCTCCTGTTCTCCTGGTTCTCTGCCACTGACTTGCTTAGTTTATCTGCCCCCTTCAGGAGCAGCTGAGCTGCTGTGGCCAAAGACTTCTTCTTACTGATGAGCTGGAACACCTGTGGCGTCTATAGTAAGGAGTGAGGTAGGGAGGTCAGGGGAGAGAGAGTGAGGTAGGGAGGGCAGGGGAGAGAGAGTGCGGTAGGGAGGTCAGGGGAGAGAGAGTGCGGTAGGGAGGTCAGGGGAGAGAGAGTGCAGTAGGGAGGTCAGGGGAGAGAGAGTGCGGTAGGGAGGTCAGGGGAGAGAGAGTGCGGTAGGGAGGTCAGGGGAGAGAGAGTGCGGTAGGGAGGTCAGGGGAGAGAGAGTGCGGTAGGGAGGTCAGGGGAGAGAGAGTGAGGTAGGGAGGTCAGAGGAGAGAGAGTGAGGTAGGGAGGTCAGGGGAGAGAGAGGTAATAGGTTCATGTCAAATAGTCCAGTGGCTTCATCTCCTTCATCTGCAGTGAACTCAAAACACAGGATAGATCAAAGTAAGCAATGTGTTGGATGTGTATTGTGTACCAGGAATTAGCTTTCATTATCAGTTTAGTTATTCCACGTCAGTGCAAATGAAGACAGAATGAAAAAAGAACCACTTAAGACTACTGAGATGAATTGAAAAGATTGAAGTCCTGAATAAAGCCACTTAGCTAGGCCTACCTTTCCGGCTGAGGGGTCCTGGGACACTGGGTCCAGGGCCATGTACTTCTTCTCCTTGACTACGCTGAGGACGTCGTATAGCACACACATCTCTGTCAGGGAGCTGCGGAGGTTGTTACGCACAGAGTCCCAGGGCCACAAGGACGGCTGGAACTTCACTGTGGCTGGAAGGAGGAGGAGCAAGTATCAATCAACCATTCTGTTCATATCAACTCCCTTCAGAGCTCTTAATAGAAGTGTTGCTTCAGATTTGGGCCAGGTACATACCAGTATTGCGATACTCATTAGTATCGTGGCAAGGAAACAAAACACAAAGCGGATTTAACTTTTTAGGAAAACAGACCTAATGTTGGAAACAAATGTCAATGTTGTCATCCAGTCATATTTATTTATTTTCCAAGCTATAGCACACAATGTTTTACAGACAGCAGGTTTTCAAAGGACCAAAGTGTTAGTTCTGCTTTGTGTTTTCATTTTTGCCATGGAAAAAATATTGTGCTATTGGTATCATTGCAGCCCTGCTACAGATGTCTATCAGATGGTCTCAGGAACATAAGGTTTTTCGATAATAACTCTCCAAGGCAGAAATAATACCTTTACAGTCAATTAATGAAGCTGGTGTAGACTGTCGTGGAAATTCAGAACTGAGAGAGATTTGGTCATTTCTTCAAACAATCATGTTTATTTAATATCAATTAATTATTGCAATAATGAGGCTGGTCAACCCCCCCCCCCAGCCTTGAGTGTTGGACCAAGTAACCTAACCTTCACACATATGCAGAGTACTTTATATTGCTGACACTAACAATGCTCAGCCATGGTTGGTTCAACCCCCCTCATGCAGACCAAAGAGCATCATAAGCCACTCTGGGTTCATCCTGTTGTTATCTGCATGTGGGTTGTTGTCTTAACCCCACCCTGGCTTAGTTTCCTAGATGCAAAGATGATTTTGAGACAATGAGGGATTGTTCTACTCCTAAGCTATCTCTAGGAAAAACACATGATTGTCTATGCAATGCTGTCTTTAACTCATTTGTCGGCTCAAGCCATCTCTGCAGGGAACGAGAGTGGAGACCATAAAAACATAGACACTAACAGGACAGAAATATCCTCATATTTGTTAAGTATTAATATCAAACAAAATCAGGTAAATGTGTCATTTTTCTATCACAAGACAAACACTGAATGTGTCCATGGGGTGACATACCTTCATCCTCCTCTGGCTCTTGCTTCCCCCACTCCTGGGGGTCCCTGGGCTCTGTTTCCACCCCCTCTTCATCGGAGTCTGATCCCTGGCCAAAGTCGATCCTCTGGGCTAGCTTGGCCAGGTTCTGGGACATAGACAAGGGAGGGACATATGTCTCCATGCCATCCAAAGATACCTCCTGGACCTGCTTCTCGCAGGACGACTCGATGCTGACACGCACTGCTGGACCACTACCCGACATGTTGACGGCGAAGAGGAGTCCCACCTAAAGCAAAACCATTCTAATCACTACATTTACCCACCATAACTATGATGATCACAGACCATGGGCAAGTTTAGACAAATAAGGAGCTAGCTAAAAAGTCTACAGCTATCCATGTAGAAAATATAGTTAGCTAACTTAGCTAGTTGGCAATGAGTGATGCTAGGTATTGTCACATACTGTAGCTAGTTAAGTTTAGCATTGGCTAACAACAGATAGCTAGCTAAACAAAGGAAACAAGCCCGTCCGATTAGCCAAGTATAAAATCCAGCTCCCTAATGCAGATTACAATTAGATACAAGTGGAATACAATTTATGTTATACAAACGATTTTCTACAGAATGTGAGATAGATAGCTAACTAGCTATATATAAATATAGCTCACCGTTAAGAAAAGGGCGACTTTTGCAATGTCTTCTTCGTGTGTACTGTCCTGGAAACCTACCACTGGTCGTGGGCTATGCTGCCACCTATAGTGCATTTCAGTGTACAATATGGGTACGTCCCACACATACTGTGTGTTCAGGCAATTTTGTGTTTAATAACTGATGAAGAAAACCATTTCGTCAAGTATTTTGTTTATTAAAGGTCCAATGCAGCAGTGTTTAACTCATTATCAAATCAAAAGTCAATTTTATCTCAACAAAGAATCTATCAGCAAAGTCAGAGCTAGTAAGAGGGAAAAAAGTAAGGTGCGAGTGTTAGTTCACCAAAGGTGAACAAGTGGACAAGGAGAGGGCAGCAAAAGTGGCCAAGCTCCCACCCCTTCCACCCAACCCAATTGAGGTAAAATACATGTTTAGGATTCAGGCACATTGTGACTTGTGGTCCTAACTTTCAAAAGTTGTATTATGAACCTGTAGGTTTGGGATGGGAAGTTCATAATCAGATGCAGCATGAAACAATGGAATACAGAACCCACACAACATTCTGAAAGCACACATTTAAAACTATTCCATTGTAGTACGAGCTAACAGTCTGAATGGAGCTTATCAAAACAATACCAGAAAATATATTCTAACATTTTTGTGCATTTCATTTGACTATTAACAAATCAAATCAAATTTGATTTGTCACATACACATGGTTAGCAGATGTTAATGCGAGTGTAGCGAAATGCTTGTGCTTCTAGTTCCGACAATGCAGTGATAACCAACAAGTAATCTAACTAACAATTCCAAAACTACTGTCTTATACACAGTGTAAGGGGATAAAGAATATGTACATAAGGATATATGAATGAGTGATGGTACAGAGCAGCATACAGTAGATGGTATCGAGTACAGTATATACATATGAGATGAGTATGTAGACAAAGTAAACAAAGTGGCATAGTTAAAGTGGCTAGTGATACATGTATTACATAAGGATGATGTAGAGTACAGTATATACGTATGCATATGAGATGAATAATGTAGGGTAAGTAACATTATATAAGGTAGCATTGTCTAAATTGGCTAATGATATATTTACATAATTTCCCATCAATTCCCATTATTAGAGTGGCTGGAGTTGGGTCCGTGTCAATGACAGTGTGTTGGCAGCAGCCACTCAATGTTAGTGGTGGCTGTTTAACAGTCTGATGGCCTTGAGATAGAAGCTGTTTTTCAGTCTCTCGGTTCCAGCTTTGATGCACCTGTACTGACCTCGCCTTCTGGATGATAGCGGGGTGAACAGGCAGTGGCTCGGGTGGTTGATGTCCTTGATGATCTTTATGGCCTTCCTGTAACATCGGGTGGTGTAGGTGTCCTGGAGGGCAGGTAGTTTTCCCCCGGTGATGCGTTGTGCAGACCTCACTACCCTCTGGAGAGCCTTACGGTTGAGGGTGGAGCAGTTGCTGTACCAGGCGGTGATACAGCCCGCCAGGATGCTCTCGATTGTGCATCTGTAGAAGTTTGTGAGTGCTTTTGGTGACAAGCCGAATTTCTTCAGCCTCCTGAGGTTGAAGAGGCGCTGCTGCGCCTTCTTCACGACGCTGTCAGTGTGAGTGGACCAATTCAGTTTGTCTGTGATGTGTATGCAGAGGAACTTAACTTGCTACCCTCTCCACTACTGTTCCATCGATGTGGATAGGGGGGGTGTTCCCTCTGCTGTTTCCTGAAGTCCACAATCATCTCCTTAGTTTTGTTGACGTTGAGTGTAAGGTTATTTTCCTGACACCACACTCCGAGGGCCCTCACCTCCTCCCTGTAGGCCGTCTCATCGTTGTTGGTAATCAAGCCTACCACTGTTGTGTCGTCCGCAAACTTGATGATTGAGTTGGAGGCGTGCGTGGCCACACAGTCGTGGGTGAACAGGGAGTACAGGAGAGGGCTCAGAACGCACCCTTGTGGGGCCCCCGTGTTGAGGATCAGCGGGGGGGGGAGATGTTGTTGCCTACCCTCACCACCTGGGGGTGGCCCGTCAGGAAGTCCAGTACCCAGTTACACAGGGCGGGGTCGAGACCCAGGGTCTCGAGCTTGATGACGAGCTTGGAGGGTACTATGGTGTTGAATGCCGAGCTGTAGTCGATGAACAGCATTCTCACATAGCTATTCCTCTTGTCCAGGTGGGTTAGGGCAGTGTGCAGTGTGGTTGAGATTGCATCGTCTGTGGACCTATTTGGGCGGTAAGCAAATTGGAGTGGGTCTAGGGTGTCAGGTAGGGTGGAGGTGATATGGTCCTTGACTAGTCTCTCAAAGCACTTCATGATGACGGAAGTGAGTGTTACGGGGCGGTAGTCGTTTAGCTCAGTTACCTTAGCTTTCTTGGGAACAGGAACAATGGTGGCCCTCTTGAAGCATGTGGGAACAGCAGACTGGTATAGGGATTGATTGAATATGTCCGTAAACACACCGGCCAGCTGGTCTGCGCATGCTCTGAGGGCGCGGCTGGGGATGCCGTCAGAATATTGAGTCAAGGAAGCTACTTGGAGTGAAGAAATTGGATGTGGATGCCTTCTCTGTGACCCACTATCACATGCCAGAGACTACAGTGGACAGGGAAGTTGACACAGCACAGGGTAATCTACTCTTTTAAAGCTAAAAAAATATGCAATGGCCCAGTGTGATATTTCTAATGTAACCGATGTGTTTTGTTCCCTCAGCCAAAGGCATGGGAGGTGGCTAAGGAGGAGGTGTGGTGCCTGCAGGAGCTAGGACAGGAGGAGCTTAGGGGTAACCACGTGCAGAGGAGGGAACGGCTCACACAGGTACATACTTTTACACAATCACGCTCAACTTGTTGAAGACTATTCAAGTGATAACATGACAGAAAAGTTAATGTACAACTTTCTGCATTACGAGGCTAAATCTGTCCTGAGCTGTTAAAGGAATGCCTGAAATCCTTTCAATGCATATTGTATGTGTCAAGACCAAGACAACAGCAATACTTATGTTTTTCTGCTGTCAGGACCGAGAGCGCCTCCTGGTGGAGCTGGAGCGCATGCATCAGACAGACCTGTTGAGGTGAAGGCATTTGATGACTCAGATGCCTGCCCAGATCTTCCAGCTGCTCTCCAAGAGACGGGAGATGAGGGAGGACTGGCAGAGGGACATGGAGTTCACCTTTGAGGACATGTACACTGGAGAGAGGAGTGAGGTGGGGGGTCCAAATCGGGATGAATTTTTCAGTGCTCTACTCTGGCCATGAGTACACAATTTGTTGGTATTGCCCTGGTGCATAGATAAGTTGTTTTACTTGATTGAAATTGAGAGATTTACCCTATCCTAGACAGTAGTGTGGACACATCGTTATGACACCTAATTACCATTATTACGTTGGCATGGAGTTTGTCTATTCGTCTAATTAAACCTGTACTGCTCTCTTGACTGCAGGAGTGAAATGTGACCTGGTACTGCAGCTGGTCCAAGAGGAGTACATCATAGCTGGTACCCTGCTCCATCCTGATAAACAAGCCATCAAAATCCACACATTTGAAACAGAGGGGAAGAGAAGGGTGTGTGTTTTTGTATCTATGTATTCATGCATGTCTATAACGTCTGTGTAATATTTTTGTCTTGAGGGGGATGTATAATAAAACAAGTGAATGTATTTACCTTTCTGGGAACATGTCCATAAAGCTGAACGATCATAGTTTGACCTGTGGGTGCTTCTGAATCTTTCTTTTTGATTCCAGTATCTTATTTTAGGGAATTTCCAAACAGCAGCCTCTTACAATTCCCCTTCCTCCCACCCACATCCCTCTGCAGTGATAGAGGGGTCAGTGTTTGAGGAGCCCAGCTTTTCTGTGTCCCAGCAACAGCAGAAGCAGAAGCCCTGGTCAAAGCAACTGCAGGAGAATGAGGGACCAGACAGGTCACCTGTGTGGGGGGCCGACCCAACACACTCTCCCCTTGGACACAGAGTCAGGAGCTCAGAGGCACGACCAAGTGGGTTCATTCACACCCTCACACTCCATTCAATGGCAATATGGGTTCAGAGTAAATACTAAAATGTTGATGTTTTAGTATCGACATTGACTCATATATATTTATTTTTATTTATTTATTTATTTATTTAGGAATGGGACACTGTCAACCAAGGCAGGACTCTACTATCAGCCCAATGATTGGCCAGCCCTTGGATAAGTCATCCTCACTGGGCCACGGGTGGGACTTTTAGCCAAATGATTGGTCAGCTCTCAGGTCAATCAACCTCACTGGACCATGGGTGGGAATCGACTTTGAGCAGAATGATTGGCGGACTCTCCAATCAGGCAACCTCTGTGAGCCAGCTGATTGGTCAGATTCGACAGGACCAGTCATCCCAGTGGCTGGATAAAGGCCAGGATGAGAGCCAGATGATGGGGCCTCTGGTTGGAGAGCTGGATGAGTCTGCTGCCCAATAGAGCTCAGGTAACAGTCAGTGAATATGGATGGAATATTACGGTCTGCTTAGGGTGTGTTGGTTTGTGTTATTGCATGTCTTATTTCAGTGTGCAAGAGCACATTTCTTGCTAATGCTATACTGAACCCCCTACATTAGGAGCTGATGGGTCTAACTCCCTAGGCTGGGTGCATCTGAGAGGCTCAGGCCAGACAGGAGTGTCATCTCACCAAGAGGGAGCCCCTGAAGCCCATTCACAGAGCAGCTCCTTTCCCCCTGGACTAGAACCTCTGCCACACTACCAGTGCCTGCAGTGCTCTGGCACCAGTTCCCAGGAAGTAGACAGGACTGGGGGTAAGTCTATTCGAGATGTTTTCTAATGATGAATCAGGATTTCCTTTTTTTTCTCTTTTTTTTACCTCCTCCATTTCCTACATCTTTGACGTTGACCCACCTAACTAGTATTCACCTTTCCTTCATTTGTTGTGATGGTATGGATGACTTACTAGGTTCAGACTGTTAATCATATTTTACTATGTTCTGTCTCTGTGGATCCAGCCTCTGACTCCTTTCACCCCCTCCTGGATGAAGTCACACACAATGAGACAGCTGAACCCTCCATGACCTTTCACCTTCCAGAAGAGGAAGTTGGGGGGCCATGTTCCCACGAAGAAGAAAGTGACCATGAAGCACTTGCACGGGACCTTGTGGGCGACACTTGGTCTGTCACCTCTGACCCCTCTCCTGAGTGCCTGAGAGGAGGGGAGGAACCACCTCAGCCCTCGCCTACCCTGCACGACTCCTTGTACCAGCTGACCACGTCCCAGTGCCTCCCTCATAACTCTGCTCTGGGTGTATCCCCAGGAGCAGAGGTGGGGGGTCTGGCAGCATGTTCCCTCTCAGGCGCCTCTCTGTGAAGATGTCCCCACTTTGGACAAGCCACTTGAAGGCAGGGACACTGATATGGAGAGCACACCAGCACCTTAAGACAGTTGACCAAGGAGGTGCTATTATTAAGGACCTGGGTGCAGGAGAGCCGGATGCCCAGCTATGTTCAGGGTCAAAGATCAGCCCTCCCATCTGGGAGAGAATAATGGTACGTCATTACATATAATTCACTATTCAAATGTTTCAGACTATTGGTCCAGTGAAGGGGTTGTTTAACGGATGTCACTCGAGGCAGCTTTGAGAAGGTGTCTTCTGTGATGCTATTAGTTGATCTTTGTGATTTGATGTCTTTCTCTTCTCAGGTGGGCAGTGTGAAGGGGATAATGGAAGATTCCTTGCTGACCCTGGTGAGCCTGACAGACATCACATTAAAGGACCACGGACTTGCTGAGGAAGGAGAGATGGATGAGGTATCAGACCAAGAAGGCATTGTGGAGAAGGTAATTGCCCAATGACCAGAGGAGTCTGTGAAGACGGAGCAACTGAATCTCGGCTGTAAACTCCTCCGCTGCATGCAATTTGTTGGGTGGTCTCTGACTTTGGTGTGATGTTTTCTAGGAATCCGAGTGGACAGTGTTGCCAGAGGAGGACGCCAGCCTACAGGAGGAAGAGACAACCCCCCTCTCATGCAGGTGAGAACCAGAAGACCTGAAACTTCTGACTCTTCTCTCTTTCCTTCTGAGTCCTTTCTTGGTCTGTACAAGGTTCTGAAGTGCTTTAAGTACATACGTGAATCCTTGTTTATACATTTTTTTCTTTTTCCATGGCAAGTGATGCTGCTGGAGTTCCAGTCGTGTCCCAGCATGAATCTACAGGAGGCCTTCCAGCAGAAACGCAGAGCCCTGATCCAGAGGTCTGCCCGCAGGGTGGAGGAGATTCAAGCCAAGAGGGATGGAGCCAGAGCCCTGATCCAGAGGTCTGCCCGCAGGGTGGAGCAGATTCAGGCCAAGAGGGATGGAGCCAGAGCCCTGATCCAGAGGTCTGCCCGCAGGGTGGAGCAGATTCAGGCCAAGAGGGATGGAGCCAGAGCCCTGATCCAGAGGTCTGCCCGCAGGGTGGAGCAGATTCAGGCCAAGAGGGATGGAGCCAGAGCCCGGAGCCAGAGGTCTGCCCGCAGGGTGGAGCAGATTCAGGCCAAGAGGGATGGAGCCAGAGCCCGGAGCCAGAGGTCTGCCCGCAGGGTGGAACAGATTCAGGCCAAGAGGGATGGAGCCAGAGCCCTGATCCAGAGGTCTGCCCGCAGGGTGGAGCAGATTCAGGCCAAGATGGCTGAAGCCAAAGCAAACACCAGGGCCCAGTCTGAAACCACAGACCAGGGCCAACACAACCATCAGGGCCTAGTCTGACCCAACCACTGTTCAGTCATCCACTACTAAACCCAGGAGAGAGGGGAGGAGTGCAGAGTCAACCCATGCAGGAGTGGATGCCAAGCAGATAAAGCATTAGCCAAAGCTCCAAACTCCCTTGCAGCCTCCCTTGCTAGGTAACAATGGATACGTCTAATATTGTGTTAACAACCAACCAACACGTGTCAACTCTTGGGGAAGGAATGGGGGGTTAGTGATGGGTCAAACACTTGGTCTTAGGGGTTGTACTGTTACTGAACAGAGTCCTCTCTTTGTCCTCGGTGAGTGAAGCCAAGCTGAAGAAGGTTGGGGAGGTGAGGATCAGCACTCCTGAGATGAGGAAACAGGATGTGGCTGACATGCGCCAGAGAACAGAGAGGTGATAAGTTCTTTCTATTCTGCTGGAACAAGACCCAACCACACATCACGTAAACGTGATATCTGACTCTGGTACCTAGGATGTTTTTTCAGTGCCACCCGTTTCTCATGGTCTCTGCAGGTTGTACAGCTGACTAGATGAGGTGAAGCTTCAGGAGGTCACGAGCAGACAGGAGGCATATGCCAAAGAGTTTTGCCAGGTAACATTTAAAATACCCCAATTTTTAAACATGATACTGTATCTGGCTTTACTGTATATTGAATTAATTGAAAGTTGAAGTGGATTGATATACATCAACATTAGTCAGTTTGAACTGATATGAATTCTGTTTTCTCTCGTCACAGAAAACCTTACAGAAGCTACGGGCCAAGCAGTTTCCACAATGGTACTGAATATCAGTTTTATCTGTTATTTGTTCTGTTTGCACTTATTTTGTACTTCCATGTGTATTTTACAGTTTAATCAGTAATGTAAAATATATTTTTAAAGTGTGTATATAATCTGCATTCAGTCTATTCATCACAATTTACTACTCTGTTCACACAACAAAAGCAGCCAGTGCACAATCGCACCTTGAATACTGTAGGTACACACATTGCATCATGAGAATGTTATGTTGCCTGTAAAAAGATTTTTGTTTTAGGTTTTTATAGCCAATAAAGTTGCTTGTTGCTGATTTTGCTTATCCTTATAAATTGAATTATGGGAGGCCACTTGAACTGAAAAGATTGGAAAATTTCCACCATTTTAAAAGGTGATACACTGGGCATATTCATTACGTTGATTCTGTTACAAAACTTATCAAACGGGAGGAGACCTACTTGAATTTGTCCAATAGAAACTCCTTTTGCTGTTTGCTTCCATAATGAATACGCCCCAGCTCATTATACGGTGGTTTGATGAATGTCTTATTGCATCGAAGGGCACTCTTGAGCGTGCGTGATTTCCCTATAACACACAGTATATTTGCACGGTAGAATTCAATGGATATAGTTCATTCTTACATGTTCTATGTTTGAGCTGCTTTGAAAACAAAAGTCTAATTGAAAACCATTATTGGCATTGTTGAATTCACTTTTCATAATGGTAAGCCAGTACTAAACAACTAAGTGTGTTTGGTTGCAATGGCAACTACTGTTCTATATAGTAAACTTGCTAGCTATTTCTAGCAGCAAATGTGGTCAATTATAGCCATGGTATAAAAAGGATAATCAACTCGGGACTCTGCGTTCTCTGGAAAATAATGCAACTCTGTGGAAGGTCACTCAGCTGGCACGTCGTGGAACATACTGTACCTTCCACGTCATTCATTATTTTCCAAAGAACGCATAGCCCCTCGTTGATTATCCCTTATTTAACAATAGATTGGAGTATACAGTGTTTCTAAACCATGTGTAGGTTACCACTTAATCTGTATCCATACCCATTGGATGCAGTGATCACAATATAGTAGCCATATATATATTAGAACCAAAGTTCCAAAAGCTAAACCTAAAATAATGTTTGAAAGTTTTTGTGTGGATGATGTAAAAAAAAAATTTTTTTGGTCACAATAGCATCGATGTATAACCTTAGACCGTCCCCTCGCCCATATCCGGGCGCGAACCAGGGACCCTCTGCACACATCAACAACAGTCACTCACGAAGCATCGTTACCCATCGCTCCACAAAAGCCATGGCTGTTGTAGAGCAAGGGGAACCACTACTTCAAGGTCTCAGAGCAAGTGACATCACCGATTGAAACGCTATTTAGCGTGCACCACCGCTAACTAGCTAGCTATTTCACATCCGTTACACTGGCGTTGACAGCTTAAATGGAAGGCTACTGAGGATGGTAGCTGACTGCCCACGACTATCTGTCATATCTTTAATCTTAGTCTAGAGGAAGGTGTTTGTCCTCAGGCCTGAGGGGAAGCCAAAGTAATTTCGCTACCCAAAGGTGGAAAAGCAGCCTTTACTGGTTCTAACAGCAGACCTATAAGCTTGCGACCAGCCCTGAGCAACTTTTGGAAAAATACAATGCTATTTCTCTCTTAAACCTCTACAGTATTGGTGTTCCCCCCACGGGATGGTTAAGCTAACGTAGGCTAATGTGATTAGCATGAGGTTGTAAGTAACATGAACATTTCCCAAGACATAGATATATCGGACATTGGCAGAAAGCATAAATTGTTGTTAATCTAACTGCACTGTCCAATTTACACTAGTTATTACAGTGAAAGAATACCATGCTATTGTTTGAGGAGAGTGCACAATTAAGAACTTGAAAATGTATTAATAAATCAATTAGGCACATTTGGGCAGTCTTGATACAACATTTTGAACAGATAGGCAATGGTTCATTGGATCAGTCAAACTTTGCACATACACCGCTGCCATCTAGTGGACAACATCTAAATTGTGCCTTGGCTGGAATAAGACATTATGGCCTTTCTCTTGCATTTCAAAGATGATGGTACAAAAAAAACACCTTTTTTTTCTTTGTATTGTCTTTTACCAGATCTAATGTGTTATATTCGCCTACATTTAATTTACATTTCCACAAACTTCAAAGTGTTTCCTTTCAAATGGTATCAGGTCCTGAGCTACAGGCAGTTAGATTTGGGTATGTCATTTTAGGTGAAAATTGAAAAAAAGTGTGGATCCTTAAGAGGTTTTAACAAATTGACAACAGCCTTTCAGCATTCATAAAGAAAGGGGCACTCAACATGTACTGTACTGACACAAATGACTGATTATTGGTTGAAAGAGATTGATAAGATTGTGGGAGTTGTACTGTTAGATTTCAGTGCATTGATGTTATTAACCATAACCTGTTGTTGAGAGAACTTATGTTTAATAGCTTTTCAACCTCAGCTCTGAATATCAGCTCATGATATGGCAATCTAAAATAACTCAAAGGGTTTTCTTTAATGGAAGATTCTCTAATGTCAAACCTGTAGGGTGTGGTGTACCGCAGGGCAGTTCTCTAGGCCCTCTACTTTTTTCTATTTTTACCAATGACATGCTACTGGAATTTAACAAAGCCGGTCTGTCTATGAATGCTGATGATTCAACCATATACGTGTCAGCATCCACAGTTAATGAAGTCCCTGAAACCCTTAACACGGAGTTGCAGTCCATTTTGGAATGGGTGGCCAGTAATAAACTGGTCATGAACATCTTTAAAACTAAGAGCATTGTATTTGGTCCAAATCTTTCCCAAGCTATAGACCTCAGCTGAGGTTTGTCTGTAATAAAGAGATGTTATGCTTTTTTGACACCACACTCAGCAAAGCAAGTCCTGCAGGCGCTAGTTTGGTCTTATATTGATCATTGCCCAGCTATGTGGTCATGTGCTGCCAAGAAAGATCTACGGTGCATTCGGAAAGTATTCAGACCCCTACCCTTTTTCCACATGTTGTTACATTACAGCCTTATTCTCAGCAATCTACACATAATACCACATAATGACAAAGTGAAAACAGGTTTTAGACATTTTTGCATAAAAAAAATAAAAAACATACCTAATTTAGATAAGTATTCAGACCCTTTGCTATGAGACTCGAAATTGAGCTCAGGTGCATCCTGTTTCCATTGATCATCCTTGATGTTTTTACAACTTGGAGTCCACCTGTGGTAAATTGAATTGATTGGACATGATTTGTAAACTCACACACCTGTCTATATAAGGTCCCACAGTTGACAGTGCATGTCAGAGCAAAAACCAAGCCATGAGGTCAAAGGAATTGTCCATAGAGCGCCGATACAGGATTGTGTCTAGGCACAGATTTGGGGAAGGGTACGAAAACATCTGCAGCATTGAAGGTCCCAAAGAACACAGTGACCTCCATCATTCTTAAATGGAAGAAGTTTGGAACCACCAAGACTCTTCCAAGAGCTGGCCGCCCGGCCAAACTGAGCAATTGGGGGGAGAAAAGCTTTGGTCAGGGAGGTGACCAAGAACCCGATGGTCACTGACAGAGCTCCAGAGTTCCTCTGTGGAGATGGGAGAACCTTCCAGAAGGGCAAACATCTCTGCAGCACCCCCCCAAACAGGCCTTTAGGGTAGAGTGGCTGGACGGAAGCCACTCCTCAGTAAAAGGCACATGAGAGCCCGCTTGGAGTTTGCCAAAAGGCACCCAAAAGACTCAGAAACGAAGATGGAACTCTTTGGCCTGAATGCCAAGCATCATGTCTGGAGGAAATCTGTCATCATTCCTATGGTGAAGCATGGTGGTGGCAGCATCATGCTGTGGGGATGTTTTTCAGCAGCAGGGACTGGGAGACTAGTCAAGATCTAGGGCAAAGATGAACAGAGCAAAGTACAGAGAGATCATTGATGAAAACCTGCTCCAGAGCACTCAGGACCTCAGACAGGTGTCGAAGGTTCACCTTCCAACAGGACAACGACCCTAAGCACACAGCCAAGACAATGCAAGAGTGGCTTTGGGACAAGTCTATGAGTAAAGGGTCTGAATACTTGTGTAAATGAGAGATTTCAGTTTTTTATTTGTAATAAATTTGCAAACATTTCTAAAAACCTGATAATTATTTGTGGGGTATTGTGTGGGGTATTGTGTGTAGATTGATGAGAGAAAAAATAAATGTAATCCATTGTAGAATGAGGCTGTAACGTAACAAAATGTGGTAAAGGTCAAGGGGTTTGAATACTTTCCGAATGCACTGTAGTTAAGATGCACCGGATCCAGAACAGGGCGGCACGTCTTGCTCCTTATTGTAGTCAGAGAGCTAATATAAATGCTATGCATGCCAGTCTCTTTTGGCTATGTGTTGAGAATTCCTAATTGTTTGCATAGTCAACTTACGCACAGCTCTGACACACACTTACCCCACCAGACATACCACCAGGGGCCTTTTCATAGTCACCAAATTCAAGAAAGCGTAGAGTATTATATCATGCCATTATTGCATGGAACTCCTTTCATCTCATATTGCTAAAATATATAGTCTCTCTCTTGTCCGTTCGTTCGTTCATACAGGACACATGTTATTCTATTCCTGTCTCTCTTTCTCTCTCGTCTCTTCTCTCTCTCTCTCTCTCTCTCTCTCTCTCTCTCTCTCTCTCTCTCTCTCTCTCTCTCTCACAGGCTACATGTTATTCTATGCCTGTGTCTCTCTCAGGCAGAGATGAGTTGTGTGGCCAAGCAGCTGCAGGAGCAAGACCTCCTGCTGGAAGTATCCAGGCAGAACTTCAGAGACACTATCAGCTAAAGTTAAATTGCAGATGGCGCTGTGGGTGCTAAAGCTAATACTCATAGGAATTAATCATCTCTATGAATGACGAATAAATAGGATCTCAATGATAATGCTAGCCACACACATCCACCACATCCTCTCTTTCTGCTCCACACGGAGACTCTGAAGGTTGACCACGCCGGACTTCTGCAGAGTTCCGCAGTTGCCCAACAGACAGTTGTCACTCAGTGGGAGCTGTTGGATCGTACCAGGGGAGGTTGTGAGGACAGACAGGGACAGTGCAAAGACTGAGGTGCAGCTGCCATGTCTCTTAGAAAATACATAGCCTAAGAGCACAAGGTTGTTAAAACCTAACTGTGCTTTGCATTGTCTGTTTTTATAGTGTCTGTGGATGTCCTTAAATGTTACAGTATGTTCTTATCTCTCTGTCTTTTGGTCACAGATGTGCATTGTGGTCACCAAGCTAGAGGGTGAGAGGTGTGCTCTGGAAACGCAACTCGCTAAAGTCAAGGTACTGTACTGCCAAAGATCTCTGATGGGCCTCCGCATTACGAAAAGGGTCTCCGCATTATTAAAAGGGCCTCAGCATTATGAAAAGGGCCTCCGCATTATGAAAAGAGTCTCCATATTATGAAAAGGGCCTCAGCATTATGAAAAGGGTCTCCGCATTATGAAAAGAGTCTCCGCATTATGAAAAGAGTCTCCACATTATGAAAAGGGCCTCAGCATTATGAAAAGAGTCTCCGCATTATGAAAAGAGTCTCCGCATTATGAAAAGGGTCTCCACATTATGAAAAGGGTCTCCGCATTATGAAAAGGGTCTCCGCATTATGAAAAGAGTCTCCGCATTATGAAAAGGGTCTCTGCATTATGAAAAGGGCCTCAGCATTATGAAAAGGGCCTCCGCATTATGAAAAGAGTCTCCGCATTATGAAAAGAGTCTCCGCATTATGAAAAGGGTCTCCGCATTATTAAAAGGGCCTCAGCATTATGAAAAGGGCCTCCGCATTATGAAAAGAGTCTCTGCATTATGAAAAAGGTCTCCGCATTATGAAAAGGGTCTCCGCATTATGAAAAGGGCCTCAGCATTATGAAAAGGGTCTCCGCATTATGAAAAGAGTCTCCGCATTATGAAAAGGGCCTCCGCATTATGAAAAGGGCCTCCGCATTATTAAAAGGGCCTCAGCATTATGAAAAGGGCCTCAGCATTATGAAAAGGGCCTCCGCATTATTAAAAGGGCCTCAGCATTATGAAAAGGGCCTCAGCATTATGAAAAGGGCCTCCGCATTATGAAAAGAGTCTCCACATTATGAAAAGGGTCTCCACATTATGAAAAGGGTCTCCGCATTATGAAAAGGGTCTCCGCATTATGAAAAGGGTCTCCGCATTATGAAAAGGGTCTCCGCATTATGAAAAGGGTCTCCACATTATGAAAAGGGTCTCCGCATTATGAAAAGGGTCTCCGCATTATGAAAAGGGCCTCCGCATTATTAAAAGGGCCTCAGCATTATGAAAAGGGCCTCCGCATTATGAAAAGAGTCTCCATATTATGAAAAGGGCCTCAGCATTATGAAAAGGGTCTCCGCATTATGAAAAGAGTCTCCGCATTATGAAAAGAGTCTCCACATTATGAAAAGGGCCTCAGCATTATGAAAAGAGTCTCCGCATTATGAAAAGAGTCTCCGCATTATGAAAAGGGTCTCCACATTATGAAAAGGGTCTCCGCATTATGAAAAGGGTCTCCGCATTATGAAAAGAGTCTCCGCATTATGAAAAGGGTCTCTGCATTATGAAAAGGGCCTCAGCATTATGAAAAGGGCCTCCGCATTATGAAAAGGGCCTCCGCATTATGAAAAGAGTCTCCGCATTATGAAAAGAGTCTCCGCATTATGAAAAGGGTCTCCGCATTATTAAAAGGGCCTCAGCATTATGAAAAGGGCCTCCGCATTATGAAAAGAGTCTCTGCATTATGAAAAAGGTCTCCGCATTATGAAAAGGGTCTCCGCATTATGAAAAGGGCCTCAGCATTATGAAAAGGGTCTCCGTTATGAAAAGAGTCTCCATTATGAAAAGGGTGTCCGCATTATGAAAAGGGCCTCCGCAGCATTATGAAAAGGGCCTCAGCATTATGAAAAGGGCCTCCGCATTATTAAAAGGGCCTCAGCATTATGAAAAGGGCCTCAGCATTATGAAAAGGGCATTATGAAAAGAGCTGCATTATGAAAAGGGCACTCAGCATTATGAAAAGGGTCTCCGCATTATGAAAAGGGTCTCCGCATTATGAAAAGAGTCTCCACATTATGAAAAGGGTCTCCGCATTATGAAAAGGTCTCCGCATTATGAAAAGGGTCTCCGCATTATGAAAAGAGTCTCCAAATTCAGCATTATGAAAAGAGTCTCCAAGGGTCCCGCATTATGAAAAGAGTGTCTTGCATTATGAAAAGAGTCTCCACATTATGAAAAGGGCCTTATGAAAAGGGTCTCTCCGCATTATGAAAAGGGTCTCCACATTATGAAAAGGGTTTTATGAAAAGGGTCTCCGCATTATGAAAAGAGTCTCCGCATTATGAAAAGGGTCTCAGCATTATGAAAAGGGCCTCAGCATTATGAAAAGGGCCTCATTATGGAAAGAGTCTCCGCATTATGAAAAGAGTCTCCGCATTATGAAAAGGGTCTCCGCATTATGGGCCTCAGCATTATGAAAAGGGCCTCAGCATTATGAAAAGAGTCTCTGCATTATGAAAAAGGTCTCCGCATTATGAAAAGGGTCTCCGCTTATGAAAAGAGTCTCTGCATTATGAAAAGAGTCTCCGCATTATGAAAAGAGTCTCCACATTATGAAAAGGGCCTCAGCATTATGAAAAGGGTCTCAGCATTATGAAAAGAGTCTCCGCATTATGAAAAGGGTCTCAGCATTATGAAAAGGGCCTCCGCATTATGGAAAGAGTCTCCGCATTATGAAAAGAGTCTCCGCATTATGAAAAGGGTGTCCTCAGCATTATGAAAAGGGCCTCCGCATTATGAAAAGAGTCTCATTATGCATTATGAAAAGGGTCTCCGCATTATGAAAAGGGCCTCCGCATTATGAAAAGGGTCTCTGCATTATGAAAAGAGTCTCCGCATTATGAAAAGGGTCTCCGCATTATGAAAAGGGCATTATGAAAAGGGTCTCCTTTATGAAAAGTCTCCGGAAAAGAGTCTCCGCATTATGAAAAGAGTCTCCGCATTATGAAAAGGGCCTCCGCATTATGAAAAGGGTGAAAAGGGTAATTATGAAAAGGGTCTCCGCACTTGAGTATGAAAAGAGTCTCCGCATTATGAAAAGAGTCTCCGCATTATGAAAAGGGCCTCCGCATTATGAAAAGGGCCTCCGCATTATTAAAAGGGCCTCAGCATTATGAAAAGGGCCTCCGCATTATGAAAAGGGCCTCTGCATTATGAAAAGGGCCACAGCATTATTAAAAGGGCCTCAGCATTATGAAAAGGGCCTCAGCATTATGAAAAGGGCCTCCGCATTATTAAAAGGGTCTCCACATTATGAACCGGCCTCCGCATTATGAAAAGGGCCTCCGCATTATTAAAAGGGCCTCCGCATTATGAAAAGGGTCTCCGTATTATGAAAAGGGTCTCCACATTATGAAAAGAATCTCCGCATTATTAAAAGGGCCTCCGCATTATGAAAAGAATCTCCGCATTATGAAAAGGGCCTCCGCATTATGAAAAGGGCCTCAGCATTATGAAAAGGGTCTCCGCATTATGAAAAGGGCCTCAGCATTATGAAAAGGGTCTCCGCATTATGAAAAGGGTCTCCGCATTATGAAAAGGATCTCCGCATTATTAAAAGGGTCTCCGCATTATGAAAAGGATCTCCGCATTATGAAAAGGGTCTCCACATTATGAAAAGAATCTCCGCATTATTAAAAGGGCCTCCGCATTATGAAAAGAATCTCCGCATTATGAAAAGGGCCTCCGCATTATGAAAAGGGCCTCAGCATTATGAAAAGGGTCTCCGCATTATGAAAAGGATCTCCGCATTATGAAAAGGATCTCCGCATTATTAAAAGGATCCCAGCATTATTAAAAGGATCCCAGAATTATTAAAAGGGTCTCCGCATTATGCAAATGGTCTCCACACTAACAGTGAACATACTTTGTGTCTGAATCTGACCATAGCTTTCTTAACTGTCCTCTGTCCACTTTGCATCCTGTGTGATTGACAATTGGAGGCAGGCACTCTGAGCTCCACCTTGCAGAAGCAGGAGGAAGAGAACACGAGGCTCATGGGAAAGCTGGCTGCCATGGAGCACCAGCAGGTGAGCGATCCATTCAGTATCTACACACTGAGGTCACATCACTTTAAATCTGTCCATCCATAGTGAATGTGTGTTTGTATGTAACATACTTTCTCTATTATTTTATTTCATTTCCTCTTTCCCCTCATCTCTCAACTCATGGTGTCCTCTTTACCCAAATGGCTCAGCAGCTGGTTGAGCAGATGCTGAAGGAGCTGACGGACAGTAAGAACAACCTGGCCTATGAGAAAGGGAAGCTACAGGTAAGGACTTTACGCATAAAACCAGTGATGGAAGAACTACCCAATTATCATACTTTAGTAAAAGTTAAGATACTATTTGAGTAAAAGTGAAAGTAAAATACTACTTGAGTAAAAGTCTAAAAGTATTTGGTTTAAATATACTTAAGTATTAATAGAAAATGTAATTGCTAAAATATACATTTGTATCAAAAGTAAAAGTATAAATAATTTCAAATTCCTTATATTAAGCAAACCATGATTTTCTTGTTTCTTTAATTTACGGAGAGCCAGGGGCACACTCCAACACTCGGACATAATTTACAAATGAAGCATGTGTGTTTAGTGAGTCTGCCAGATCAGAGGCAGTAGGGATGACCAGGGATGTTCTCTTGATAATTGCGTGAATAGGACCATTTTCCTTTTTTGCTAATCTTTCAAAATGTGTCAGGGAAAATATATGGAGTGAAGGTAAAGTAGTCAAAAATATAAATGAGTAATTTACAGATAACCAGAGACTGTGGTGTCAGTCAGAGACGAGGCTCTGAGGGACAGCCAGACCCTGAGGGGACAACTGGACAAACTGCAGGAGCAGCATGGGGACAAGGTCAAAGGGCTAGTAAAATGGTTACCCAACCTGGGTCCTGTAGAGCTACAGGGTGTATGCATGTTTTTGTTCCAGCCCAGCACTATCTCACCTGATTCTGCTCTTTGTGTTTGTCCTGTAGCTGTGTGAGCTGGAGAGCTGGCTAGGTGTGTCTCGTCAGGGTGGGGGCAGTGTGGCTCAGACCCTGGAGAATATTTTGGCCTCCCACTCCTGTCTGCAACACAACACTGAGTCTGTACAGAAGGAGGTGGGGTGACAAGAGCAGGAGCTAGCCTCACTCAGGAGAGATGGGTAGGTGTCTGTCTGTCTGTCTGTCTGTCTGTCTGTCTGTCTGTCTGTCTGTCTGTCTGTCTGTCTGTCTGTCTGTCTGTCTGTCTGTCTGTCTGTCTGTCTGTCTGTCTGTCTGTCTGTCTGTCTGTCTGTCTGTCTGTCTGTCTGTCTGTCTGTCTGTCTGTCTGTCTGTCTGTCTGTCTGTCTGTCTGTCTGTCTGTCTGTCTGTTGTGCATGTATATATGGGTGTATGTTTGAACAACCAATGTATTTGTCCGACTGCAGGGTCAGAGAGTGATTCAGAGGCTACAGGCAGAGGTGGAGAAGCTCAAAGAAAAACTAAATGGTAACTACATCCATTAATGAGTCATCAACACACATATACCCACAAACAGCTCTTAGCATTTAATAGTCATATTAGTTTACAAAGATACATTTGATTCTCTAGCTGGAACCCTTGCATAAGGCCCTGGATGTGGCAAGGCTGGACAACAAGAAACTAGCCCAGAGTTTGGAGCAGGTTGTGTTGGCCAACGGCCCTCTGCAGGCCAACCTAGACCGAGCCAGAGACCCCAGAACACCATCACACAGAGGTAACTAACTAGGACTAATGTGGATAGTGGGGGTTTATTTTAGTGTGGTTTAATTATGTGAAAGCGTACATGGTTACTTAGCATGAATGTGACATTTATGTCTAAATTCTGCATGTCTATCAGAGAGACGGAGCTGGCTGAGGCCAGAACAGAGGTTGGTCGATGATCAGAGCATCTGGAATCTATAAAGCTTCAGATAAGGAAAGAGAGGGACTCTGTGAAGAGGTTGTCACAGAGAGAAATGTCAGAGGTACTGCACTCTCTCTCACACTCCATCATCAGTCAGAAGTCTGAAGTATCAGCCGGCCTCTTTTCTCATCACTCTTTATTTCTGTCTTTCCCTTCTATTTATGTGTCTCTCTCTTTCTCTTCAGTTGAGAAAAGCTCTTGAGGACTTGTCATCCAGGTCAGCTGACGTCTCCAGGGCAAATCGGGAGCTGCGGGAGAAGATGTCTGAGTTGGAGAAAGTGGTGTCCAATCGGAAAGCCCGTCTCAGAGATCAGAAGACACAGCTCAAGTAACACCTGGATAACAGAGCCACTCTGGGCAACTCTCAGAAAATAGAAGTATCTACAACACTGTCTAATATATCAAGTCAAAGTTCGTTGGTCACGTACACACTTTAGCTGATGTTATAGGGGATGCAGTGAAATGCTGATGTTACTAAGCTCCTAACAATGAAGTCAAATGGCAAACACAAATAGTCAACAACAACAAAGTGAGTGCACACAGTTCATCATGCAAATACAACAGAAAGGTGCTTTCCTCTCGTATCCCTTTATCAACTCTCACTTATAATGCCATGAGTCTGCAGTCCTCTCAGCTTTTAATGCATTCTTTGTTTGGTGTTTCAGTGGTACTTCTTTACCACAGTTCTCCCAAAGTGACTCCATTAAACTCAATGAAAGATAGAATCTAGAGTACTAGGAGGTGCTAAAATCACTGAGTGACTAGTATGTCTTAACTGCCTGTGAAATTCAGAGAATTGTCCAATCCGTAGGAGTAGGAATTACAGCTATTCATTAACTTATCAAATATTTAAGTCCTCACACCCTCTGAGAAAGCCTCTTAGATCTAAAAGCACTATCGGGTAAATGTTTGGTTCTCTAGAGGGGGTTTAAAGACCTGAGAATTTTCTCTGTTGCAGGCACAGACTATTCACATTTTTCAGGGAAGGATATTTCTAATAAAAAGGAGGTATTGAGTAAATTTGATGTACAAAAATCTCTTTGTAATGGCGATTTAAAGTCCTCCACCAAAGTTAACAACGACGTGCAGAACTGTAGCTGGAAAAACATCATCAAGGATGGAACCATCCAATTTTATATTTGCCCTGAGCATTTTTATAAGCACACACCTTATTGAAACCTCTTGGTGGGAATGTTAAGCACAGTTATGTGAACCAAATAACTTTGTCAGACACTTTATGAAAATTGCCTGTGGTGTTTGTCTCAATGGGGTTATTCTGTGTCTTGTCAAAGAGAGTGGTGTGTCTTACAGACAGTTACCCAGCGGCTATGGGAACAGGATGAGAGTGGTGTTGTCTTACAGACAGTTACCCAGCGGCTATGGGGATGTGTATCTGAACAGGATGAGAGTGGTGTTGTCTTACAGACAGTTACCCAGCGGCTATGGGGATGTGTATCTGAACAGGATGAGAGTGGTGTTGTCTTACAGACAGTTACCCAGCGGCTATGGGGATGTGTATCTGAACAGGATGAGAGTGGTGTTGTCCTACAGACAGTTACCCAGCGGCTATGGGGATGTGTATCTGAACAGGGGATGAGAGTGGTGTTGTCTTACAGACAGTTACCCAGCGGCTATGGGGATGTGTATCTGAACAGGGGATGAGAGCGGTGTTGTCTTACAGACAGTTACCCAGTGGCTATGGGGATGTGTATCTGAACAGGGGATGAGAGTGGTGTTGTCTTACAGACAGTTACCCAGCGGCTATGGGGATGTGTATCTGAACAGGATGAGAGTGGTGTTGTCTTACAGACAGTTACCCAGCGGCTACGGGGATGTGTATCTGAACAGGATGAGAGTGGTGTTGTCTTACAGACAGTTACCCAGCGGCTATGGGGATGTGTATCTGAACAGGATGAGAGCGGTTTTGTCTTACAGACAGTTACCCAGCGGCTATGGGGATGTGTATCTGAACAGGATGAGAGTGGTGTTGTCTTACAGACAGTTACCCAGCGGCTATGGGGATGTGTATCTGAACAGGATGAGAGAGGTGTTGTCTTACAGACAGTTACCCAGCGGCTATGGGGATGTGTATCTGAACAGGATGAGAGTGGTGTTGTCTTACAGACAGTTACCCAGTGGCTATGGGGATGTGTATCTGAACAGGATGAGAGTGGTGTTGTCTTACAGACAGTTACCCAGTGGCTATGGGGATGTGTATCTGAACAGGATGAGAGTGGTGTTGTCTTACAGACAGTTACCCAGCGGCTATGGGGATGTGTATCTGAACAGGATGAGAGAGGTGTTGTCTTACAGACAGTTACCCAGCGGCTATGGGAACAGGATGAGAGCGGTGTTGTCTTACAGACAGTTACCCAGCGGCTACGGGGATGTGTATCTGAACAGGATGAGAGTGGTGTTGTCTTACAGACAGTTACCCAGCGGCTATGGGGATGTGTATCTGAACAGGGGATGAGAGTGGTGTTGTCTTACAGACAGTTACCCAGCGGCTATGGGGATGTGTATCTGAACAGGGGATGAGAGCGGTGTTGTCTTACAGACAGTTACCCAGTGGCTATGGGGATGTGTATCTGAACAGGGGATGAGAGCGGTGTTGTCTTACAGACAGTTACCCAGTGGCTATGGGGATGTGTATCTGAACAGGGGATGAGAGCGGTGTTGTCTTACAGACAGTTACCCAGCGGCTATGGGAACAGGATGAGAGCGGTGTTGTCTTACAGACAGTTACCCAGCGGCTATGGGGATGTGTATCTGAACAGGATGAGAGTGGTGTTGTCTTACAGACAGTTACCCAGCGGCTATGGGGATGTGTATCTGAACAGGATGAGAGTGGTGTTGTCTTACAGACAGTTACCCAGCGGCTACGGGGATGTGTATCTGAACAGGATGAGAGTGGTGTTGTCTTACAGACAGTTACCCAGCGGCTATGGGGATGTGTATCTGAACAGGGGATGAGAGTGGTGTTGTCCTACAGACAGTTACCCAGCGGCTATGGGGATGTGTATCTGAACAGGGGATGAGAGCGGTGTTGTCTTACATACAGTTACCCAGCGGCTATGGGGATGTGTATCTGAACAGGATGAGAGTGGTGTTGTCTTACAGACAGTTACCCAGTGGCTATGGGGATGTGTATCTGAACAGGATGAGAGTGGTGTTGTCTTACAGACAGTTACCCAGCGGCTATGGGGATGTGTATCTGAACAGGATGAGAGAGGTGTTGTCTTACAGACAGTTACCCAGCGGCTATGGGAACAGGATGAGAGCGGTGTTGTCTTACAGACAGTTACCCAGCGGCTACGGGGATGTGTATCTGAACAGGGGATGAGAGAGGTGTTGTCTTACAGACAGTTACCCAGCGGCTATGGGAACAGGATGAGAGCGGTGTTGTCTTACAGACAGTTACCCAGCGGCTACGGGGATGTGTATCTGAACAGGATGAGAGTGGTGTTGTCTTACAGACAGTTACCCAGTGGCTATGGGGATGTGTATCTGAACAGGATGAGAGAGGTGTTGTCTTACAGACAGTTACCCAGCGGCTATGGGAACAGGATGAGAGTGGTGTTGTCTTACAGACAGTTACCCAGCGGCTACGGGGATGTGTATCTGAACAGGGGATGAGAGCGGTGTTGTCCTACAGACAGTTACCCAGCGGCTATGGGAACAGGATGAGAGTGGTGTTGTCTTACAGACAGTTACCCAGCGGCTACGGGGATGTGTATCTGAACAGGATGAGAGTGGTGTTGTCTTACAGACAGTTACCCAGCGGCTACGGGGATGTGTATCTGAACAGGATGAGAGAGGTGTTGTCTTACAGACAGTTACCCAGTGGCTATGGGGATGTGTATCTGAACAGGGGATGAGAGTGGTGTTGTCTTACAGACAGTTACCCAGCGGCTATGGGAATGTGTATCTGAACAGGATGAGAGTGGTGTTGTCTTACAGACAGTTACCCAGCGGCTATGGGAACAGGATGAGAGTGGTGTTGTCTTACAGACAGTTACCCAGCGGCTATGGGAACAGGATGAGAGTGGTGTTGTCTTACAGACAGTTACCCAGCGGCTATTGGAACAGGATGAGAGTGGTGTTGTCTTACAGACAGTTACCCAGCGGCTATGGGAACAGGATGAGAGTGGTGTTGTCTTACAGACAGTTACCCAGCGGCTATGGGAACAGGATGAGAGCGGTGTTGTCTTATAGACAGTTACCCAGCGGCTACGGGGATGTGTATCTGAACAGGGGATGAGAGAGGTGTTGTCTTACAGACAGTTACCCAGCGGCTATGGGAACAGGATGAGAGCGGTGTTGTCTTACAGACAGTTACCCAGCGGCTACGGGGATGTGTATCTGAACAGGATGAGAGTGGTGTTGTCTTACAGACAGTTACCCAGTGGCTATGGGAACAGGATGAGAGTGGTGTTGTCTTACAGACAGTTACCCAGCGGCTATGGGAACAGGATGAGAGTGGTGTTGTCTTACAGACAGTTACCCAGCGGCTATGGGAACAGGATGAGAGTGGTGTTGTCTTACAGACAGTTACCCAGCGGCTACGGGGATGTGTATCTGAACAGGATGAGAGTGGTGTTGTCTTACAGACAGTTACCCAGCGGCTACGGGGATGTGTATCTGAACAGGATGAGAGAGGTGTTGTCTTACAGACAGTTACCCAGTGGCTATGGGGATGTGTATCTGAAAAGGGGATGAGAGTGGTGTTGTCTTACAGACAGTTACCCAGCGGCTATGGGAATGTGTATCTGAACAGGATGAGAGTGGTGTTGTCTTACAGACAGTTACCCAGCGGCTATGGGAACAGGATGAGAGTGGTGTTGTCTTACAGACAGTTACCCAGCGGCTATGGGAACAGGATGAGAGTGGTGTTGTCTTACAGACAGTTACCCAGCGGCTATGGGAACAGGATGAGAGTGGTGTTGTCTTACAGACAGTTACCCAGCGGCTATGGGAACAGGATGAGAGTGGTGTTGTCTTACAGACAGTTACCCAGCGGCTATGGGAACAGGATGAGAGTGGTGTTGTCTTACAGACAGTTACCCAGCGGCTATGGGGATGTGTATCTGAACAGGGGATGAGAGTGGTGTTGTCTTACAGACAGTTACCCAGCGGCTATGGGGATGTGTATCTGAACAGGGGATGAGAGTGGTGTTGTCTTAAAGACAGTTACCCAGCGGCTATGGGAACAGGATGAGAGTGCTGTTGTCTTACAGACAGTTACCCAGTGGCTATGGGGATGTGTATCTGAACAGGGGATGAGAGTGGTGTTGTCTTACAGACAGTTACCCAGTGGCTATGGGGATGTGTATCTGAACAGGGGATGAGAGCGGTGTTGTATTACAGACAGTTACCCAGCGGCTACGGGGATGTGTATCTGAACAGGGGATGAGAGTGGTGTTGTCTTACAGACATTTACCCAGCGGCTATGGGAACAGGATGAGAGAGGTGTTGTCTTACAGACAGTTACCCAGCGGCTATGGGGATGTGTATCTGAACAGGGGATGAGAGCGGTGTTGTCTTACAGACAGTTACCCAGCGGCTATGGGGATGTGTATCTGAACAGGATGAGAGTGGTGTTGTCTTACAGACAGTTACCCAGCGGCTACGGGGATGTGTATCTGAACAGGATGAGAGAGGTGTTGTCTTACAGACAGTTACCCAGTGGCTATGGGGATGTGTATCTGAAAAGGGGATGAGAGTGGTGTTGTCTTACAGACAGTTACCCAGCGGCTATGGGAACAGGATGAGAGTGGTGTTGTCTTACAGACAGTTACCCAGTGGCTATGGGAACAGGATGAGAGTGGTGTTGTCTTACAGACAGTTACCCAGCGGCTATGGGAACAGGATGAGAGTGGTGTTGTCTTACAGACAGTTACCCAGCGGCTATGGGAACAGGATGAGAGTGGTGTTGTCTTACAGACAGTTACCCAGCGGCTATGTGTATCTGAACAGGATGAGAGTGGTGTTGTCTTACAGACAGTTACCCAGCGGCTACGGGGATGTGTATCTGAACAGGATGAGAGAGGTGTTGTCTTACAGACAGTTACCCAGCGGCTATGGGAACAGGATGAGAGTGGTGTTGTCTTACAGACAGTTACCCAGCGGCTACGGGGATGTGTATCTGAACAGGATGAGAGTGGTGTTGTCTTACAGACAGTTACCCAGCGGCTACGGGGATGTGTATCTGAACAGGATGAGAGTGGTGTTGTCTTAGAGACAGTTACCCAGTGGCTATGGGGATGTGTATCTGAAAAGGGGATGAGAGTGGTGTTGTCTTACAGACAGTTACCCAGCGGCTATGGGAATGTGTATCTGAACAGGATGAGAGTGGTGTTGTCTTACAGACAGTTACCCAGCGGCTATGGGAACAGGATGAGAGTGGTGTTGTCTTACAGACAGTTACCCAGCGGCTATGGGAACAGGATGAGAGTGGTGTTGTCTTACAGACAGTTACCCAGCGGCTATGGGAACAGGATGAGAGTGGTGTTGTCTTACAGACAGTTACCCAGCGGCTATGGGAACAGGATGAGAGTGGTGTTGTCTTACAGACAGTTACCCAGCGGCTATGGGAACAGGATGAGAGTGGTGTTGTCTTACAGACAGTTACCCAGCGGCTATGGGGATGTGTATCTGAACAGGGGATGAGAGTGGTGTTGTCTTACAGACAGTTACCCAGCGGCTATGGGGATGTGTATCTGAACAGGGGATGAGAGTGGTGTTGTCTTAAAGACAGTTACCCAGCGGCTATGGGAACAGGATGAGAGTGCTGTTATCTTACAGACAGTTACCCAGTGGCTATGGGGATGTGTATCTGAACAGGGGATGAGAGCGGTGTTGTCTTACAGACAGTTACCCAGTGGCTATGGGGATGTGTATCTGAACAGGGGATGAGAGCGGTGTTGTATTACAGACAGTTACCCAGCGGCTACGGGGATGTGTATCTGAACAGGGGATGAGAGTGGTGTTGTCTTACAGACATTTACCCAGCGGCTATGGGAACAGGATGAGAGAGGTGTTGTCTTACAGACAGTTACCCAGCGGCTATGGGGATGTGTATCTGAACAGGGGATGAGAGCGGTGTTGTCTTACAGACAGTTACCCAGCGGCTATGGGGATGTGTATCTGAACAGGATGAGAGTGGTGTTGTCTTACAGACAGTTACCCAGCGGCTACGGGGATGTGTATCTGAACAGGATGAGAGAGGTGTTGTCTTACAGACAGTTACCCAGTGGCTATGGGGATGTGTATCTGAAAAGGGGATGAGAGTGGTGTTGTCTTACAGACAGTTACCCAGCGGCTATGGGAACAGGATGAGAGTGGTGTTGTCTTACAGACAGTTACCCAGCGGCTATGGGAACAGGATGAGAGTGGTGTTGTCTTACAGACAGTTACCCAGCGGCTATGGGAACAGGATGAGAGTGGTGTTGTCTTACAGACAGTTACCCAGCGGCTATGGGAACAGGATGAGAGTGGTGTTGTCTTACAGACAGTTACCCAGCGGCTATGGGAACAGGATGAGAGTGGTGTTGTCTTACAGACAGTTACCCAGCGGCTATGGGGATGTGTATCTGAACAGGGATGAGAGTGGTGTTGTCTTACAGACAGTTACCCAGCGGCTATGGGAACAGGATGAGAGTGGTGTTGTCTTACAGACAGTTACCCAGCGGCTATGGGAACAGGATGAGAGTGGTGTTGTCTTACAGACAGTTACCCAGCGGCTATGGGGATGTGTATCTGAACAGGGGATGAGAGTGGTGTTGTCTTACAGACATTTACCCAGCGGCTATGGGAACAGGATGAGAGAGGTGTTGTCTTACAGACAGTTACCCAGCGGCTATGGGGATGTGTATCTGAACAGGGGATGAGAGCGGTGTTGTCTTACAGACAGTTACCCAGCGGCTATGGGGATGTGTATCTGAACAGGATGAGAGTGGTGTTGTCTTACAGACAGTTACCCAGCGGCTACGGGGATGTGTATCTGAACAGGATGAGAGAGGTGTTGTCTTACAGACAGTTACCCAGTGGCTATGGGGATGTGTATCTGAAAAGGGGATGAGAGTGGTGTTGTCTTACAGACAGTTACCCAGCGGCTATGGGAACAGGATGAGAGTGGTGTTGTCTTACAGACAGTTACCCAGCGGCTATGGGAACAGGATGAGAGTGGTGTTGTCTTACAGACAGTTACCCAGCGGCTATGGGAACAGGATGAGAGTGGTGTTGTCTTACAGACAGTTACCCAGCGGCTATGGGAACAGGATGAGAGTGGTGTTGTCTTACAGACAGTTACCCAGCGGCTATGGGAACAGGATGAGAGTGGTGTTGTCTTACAGACAGTTACCCAGCGGCTATGGGGATGTGTATCTGAACAGGGGATGAGAGTGGTGTTGTCTTACAGACAGTTACCCAGCGGCTATGGGAACAGGATGAGAGTGGTGTTGTCTTACAGACAGTTACCCAGCGGCTATGGGAACAGGATGAGAGTGGTGTTGTCTTACAGACAGTTACCCAGCGGCTATGGGGATGTGTATCTGAACAGGGGATGAGAGTGGTGTTGTCTTACAGACAGTTACCCAGCGGCTATGGGGATGTGTATCTGAACAGGGGATGAGAGTGGTGTTGTCTTACAGACAGTTACCCAGCGGCTATGGGGATGTGTATCTGAACAGGGGATGAGAGCGGTGTTGTCTTACAGACAGTTACCCAGTGGCTATGGGGATGTGTATCTGAACAGGGGATGAGAGAGGTGTTGTCTTACAGACAGTTACCCAGCGGCTATGGGAACAGGATGAGAGTGCTGTTGTCTTACAGACAGTTACCCAGTGGCTATGGGGATGTGTATCTGAACAGGGGATGAGAGCGGTGTTGTCTTACAGACAGTTACCCAGTGGCTATGGGGATGTGTATCTGAACAGGGGATGAGAGCGGTGTTGTATTACAGACAGTTACCCAGCGGCTACGGGGATGTGTATCTGAACAGGGGATGAGAGTGGTGTTGTCTTACAGACATTTACCCAGCGGCTATGGGAACAGGATGAGAGAGGTGTTGTCTTACAGACAGTTACCCAGCGGCTATGGGGATGTGTATCTGAACAGGGGATGAGAGCGGTGTTGTCTTACAGACAGTTACCCAGCGGCTATGGGGATGTGTATCTGAACAGGGGATGAGAGCGGTGTTGTCTTACAGACAGTTACCCAGCGGCTACGGGGATGTGTATCTGAACAGGTGATGAGAGCGGTTCCGGACGTAGACACGTAAGTTCTCTATTTTATTCTTGTCATGTTCCAGACTCTGTGTGATAGCAGGCCTCCAGAACCACCAGAGTGGGAGAGATGGAGATCCACCATGCAATGCTGGGAGACCAAGAGCAAGCTGGCTTGCATCGCAAGTGGATACAAACCTGGTGGGACATATACGCTAACACATTTACACACACAACAAGATGTGCAAGACACACAAACACAACTACTGGACCAAGTTACATGGAGAAACCAGCCCCTCACAGTGATCCCATTTATTTATTTAAAACATTGAACACCAAGAAATATGAGCGAGCACGAGCAGCCACATATATGAGATAGCAGCCACATATATGAGACAGCAGCCACATATATGAGATAGCAGCCACATATATGAGATAGCAGCCACATATATGAGACAGCAGCCACATATATGAGATAGCAGCCACATATATGAGATAGCAGCCACATATATGAGATAGCAGCCACATATATGAGACAGCAGCCACATATATGAGATAGCAGCCACATATATGAGATAGCAGCCACATATATGAGACAGCAGCCACATATATGAGACAGCAGCCACATATATGAGACAGCAGCCACATATATGAGACAGCAGTCACATATATGAGACAGCAGCCACATATATATATGAGACAGCAGCCACATATATGAGACAGCAGCCACATATATGAGACAGCAGCCACATATATGAGACAGCAGCCACATATATGAGACAGCAGCCACATATATGAGACAGCAGCCACATATATGAGACAGCAGCCACATATATGAGACAGCCACATATATGAGACAGCAGCCACATATATATATATATGAGACAGCAGCCACATATATATATATGAGACAGCAGCCACATATATGAGACAGCAGCCACATATATGAGACAGCAGCCACATATATGAGACAGCAGCCACATATATGAGACAGCAGCCACATATATGAGACAGCAGCCACATATATGAGACAGCAGCCACATATATGAGACAGCAGCCACATATATGAGACAGCAGCCACATATATGAGACAGCAGCCACATATATGAGATAGCAGCCACATATATATATATGAGACAGTAGCCACATATATATATATGAGACAGCAGCCACATATATGAGACAGCAGCCACATATATGAGACAGCAGCCACATATATGAGACAGCAGCCACATATATGAGACAGCAGCCACATATATGAGACAGCAGCCACATATATGAGACAGCAGCCACATATATATATATATGAGACAGCAGCCACATATATATATATGAGACAGCAGCCACATATATGAGACAGCAGCCACATATATGAGACAGCAGCCACATATATGAGACAGCAGCCACATATATGAGACAGCAGCCACATATATGAGACAGCAGCCACATATATGAGACAGCAGCCACATATATGAGACAGCAGCCACATATATGAGACAGCAGCCACATATATGAGACAGCAGCCACATATATGAGATAGCAGCCACATATATATATATATGAGACAGTAGCCACATATATATATATGAGACAGCAGCCACATATATGAGACAGCAGCCACATATATGAGACAGCAGCCACATATATGAGACAGCAGCCACATATATGAGACAGCAGCCACATATATGAGACAGCAGCCACATATATGAGACAGCAGCCACATATATGAGATAGCAGCCACATATATGAGACAGCAGCCACATATATGAGACAGCAGCCACATATATGAGACAGCAGCCACATATATGAGATAGCAGCCACATATATGAGACAGCAGCCACATATATGAGACAGCAGCCACATATATGAGATAGCAGCCACATATATATATATGAGACAGTAGCCACATATATATATATATATATGAGACAGCAGCCACATATATGAGACAGCAGCCACATATATGAGACAGCAGCCACATATATGAGACAGCAGCCACATATATGAGACAGCAGCCACATATATGAGACAGCAGCCACATATATGAGACAGCAGCCACATATATGAGATAGCAGCCACATATATGAGACAGCAGCCACATATATGAGACAGCAGCCACATATATGAGACAGCAGCCACATATATGAGATAGCAGCCACATATATGAGACAGCAGCCACATATATGAGACAGCAGCCACATATATGAGACAGCAGCCACATATATGAGACAGCAGCCACATATATGAGATAGCAGCCACATATATGAGACAGCAGCCAAATATATGAGACAGCAGCCACATATATGACATGGCAGCTGAATGCTGAGAACTGTGTGTGATGTCATCTTTTTATCTCAGTCTTAACTGTAAAGCTGGTTTTGAACATGCTGTTTTCAGAAAAAGAACTGTACAATTATAACTTATACATAGATTGTCCTTAATTTTAGATTCTTTATACAAAATTATAATATATTTTTTATATCACTGTACAAATGTGTTTTCTTTTTTTTCTCTGTCTTGACTGGAGTCACAGTTTGTGTGTACAGCATGAAGATGATTTGTTATGACCGTGGAATATCAGTCGTATTGATCCTTCCTTTGAAAGCTTCTTGGCTATGCAGACCAGGCCAGGGGCATTCATCAGAGTTCATCAGCGAGAGTATGTGCTGTATCAAGGAAGGCCCCGGAGTTAACATAATCCAATAGGAAGGGCTCCGAGTCCATAATGTCAAATCGAAATGACTCTCAGTTGAAGTTGTCCAATAGGATAGATGAAGTTGTTCAACAGGACCATGTTTTCATCTTAGAAACACAGTCTTCTTGATAAAGAATCTATACTCTAGGGTGTGACAGTGAGACATGGGCTTGTGAGGAGTTTGGAGTATCCGGTGCATCGAGAAGCATAGTTCACCATGATGTACACTAAGGTAGGAGTAGAGGGGTTAAGGGTTTAGACGGACTAATCCATGATGTTCCATCACTATTCTTTGGCACATTGGCCGCTGGACACACACTTAGCTACAAATCCTGAGCAAAAGGTCACTATGGATTCCACTCTCATTAGAAAAGGGACCTTCAAAACCGTACAAACACACACATACTCACAGTAACACCATTCCAATGATGTCCACAAGGCCAAGGCCAGACAAGAAACAACAGTCAAGACGAACAAGGACTCCACAGTGGAGACCACTTCTTTGTTCAGCCACTTGAGGGCAGCATGGCAGCACGGTGTCCACTATTTACCTCATAGAAAAGACTCACAAAAACATTGGCAACACACTGATCCCCGTGAGTACAGTCCATACTGGCCACTGTCATTCAGGCAGTACAATCCCTATTCCCAATCCCTTCTACACAAACTTCTTGATAACACCAACTCTGAACCTGTTGCATTAAATTGATTTAATAACACTTGACTACTGTCAAAAGTGATTCAAATAATTATAATGAATTAACATCACACAACTCAAAACCAAAAAGGTAATCCCATCTGTTGTAAAAAATAGATGTATACTACAAATATATAATTAAATGATATGCTTAAATGAGTGTTTGACTTTTAAATAGGTACAGGTACTCAAATAGGTGCAGGTACTCATGTTGGTGTAAGAGCTCCACAATACTTTGAGCTAATATTCTATAAGAGAATCAGGAGCTCAAGCAGTAGAAAATTTGAGGTGCCGGTACTCTGCTCTGGGGAGCTCCTGCCCAAGTCAAGCACTGGATGTCTACATGAGTAGACAGTGAAGTGATCATGGTTTTGCCTGGTGGTGATGACATTATTTGCTTGCAAATTCTGTGATAATAGGAAAAGGTAGTCCCAGGATTGAGATGGAAGTAAAAGTGAAACTGAACATAATGTCTGATAGGTTGGTTAGAAGAGTTTAGTTCAGGTCACAGGTAAGTTCTAGTTGTTGGTGGGTGGTGAAGTTCAGAGGTCAGTGTTGAGGAGTCACCATACAGAACATTTGTCGACAGGGTGCATGGGGGAACCCTTTGGACAGTGGAACACTCGGGCAAACTCATCAAACTGGGACACGCTGCCAATCACCCTGCAGAGGTAGAGGGGATAGAGAGAGAACGGTCCAATCGGAGAGGGGAGTCATATTAGGTATGGCCTGTGATAGGCTGATGCACATCAGGGAAGTGAGGAAGTGTATGTACCTGTAATGTTCTGGTGCGTGCTTGTCAGTCAGTAGCTGCAGGTATATGGACTGAGACCGTCTCTTCATACACCAGTTCTAATAGGAGAGAGGAGACAGCAGTAAAGACCATAAAAATATCATCTTTACTACAACTAAAAATAAAAAGATTCCCAAGACTAACAACAGTCTGTACATAGTTGTTTGTGTACCTGTGCGAAGGCGATGAAGAGTAGTTGTTCATGTGTGTATTTGAGTCCAGGGAGAGGTCTTTCTGGACCATGTTCTCTGATCCACTTCTGATATGCCTGGAGAGTGGGAGAGAGTGTAACAGAGGATTGGAGAGATGGATGGAGAGAGCGATATATGAGATTTGAGACCTGGGCTTACAAACATACTGTAGCTTGTCATTAGTCCACAGAGATAGTGATTGAGGGCTCTATTTAATCTGTAACACTGAAGAGGATTCTGCTATATAAATGTAATATATAAATGTTAAGGTCATTTCCGATCTAGCCGACATGCATCGTTTACCGTGAATGCAGTCTTCGCTAGAGCAGGAACATTTCTTTAAAATGTAAATCACGCTGTAAATCTGATCTTCCGTGATGCTGATTGAATAGAGCCCTGACAGATGGTAATCAATATTGATTGACAGCTAGCACAGCCTATTGGATGATTTCACTCACAAAGTAAGACAGTTTAAGGCCTCCCATATCTGCTATATTCTCCCCCAGAGTCAGACGGCCATTCACCTACAGACACACAGGGGAAAGATACCATTGCAACTCCCATTACAGGTGTGTGTGAGTGTCTAGTAAGCAGTGTAACAAGGTATGCTATGCACCCACCCGCTGGTTGTAGACCGTGAAGTTGTCGTAGAGTTTGACGATGCACTCTGCTTTCTTCTGAAACTTCTTGTATGACTCCTCCGTCCACCACTGCTTCAGGTTGCCATAGCGATCATACTGGCCCCCTAAGAGAAAGATTACATTATTTAGCATGGTGGTCACTATTCAGCCATGCTGCAAGGTACAGTTGTTGGCTATAACCTTTTACTCTCTTAAGTCATTTGACTGATTTCATTGGTTGGGTTAAGGGGAGGCGGGACTTCCATACCTTGCAGCATGGTCTGATAGTGACGACCCACTTAGATGGGGGGCAAGAGGCTTGAGTTAGGATGACCAATGTGGACAAAAGACATGAACCCCTTATTCAGAACTGATATTACACTGACATTACAGTTTTACTACTGTTAGGCTATCACTGGTCATGCCCCATTGGATTTAACATTTTTCTAGGACACGGGTAAGACAAAGAAGCGTTCTCTCACCCCAGTCATCATATCCATGTGTCAGCTCATGACCAATGATGGCTCCTATTCCTCCATAGTTCAGAGATCTAGAGGGATAAGGGAGAGAGGGGATGAGCTACTAATCACTTAGCACATGAGGACAACAGCTTAATGTATTTATAATAACACAAACTGAAACTTTTGATCAGCCTGCAGTTCTAACCCCTGTCCTGAAGGGGACAGTATAATGTTACATGAATCATAATCTGACCCATTGAAATCATACCTAACTCTGTTAATAACTGAATAGAGGGAGAGTTCTGGCCACCTCTCCTTGACCTGGGTGGGTGTAGTCTGGCAGACCATGCAGATGGAGACTGATGCGATGCAGGGACTGCCAGAGGCCTGCGGCTATCCACATGACCAAGTCTGAAAATGACTTTCTGACAGGACGTCGATACCCTGCTGAGAGTTGCCCTCCAAACCTGAATAAACTAACTGGCTGAGTGAGGCTTCATTACCTGGGGCCTGATAGCAGCGCTGGACTAGCCTCAGTCTTCATGGCAGGTTAGGGCTACTGCAGTAATAACTCCAGGGAAAGCTACCACGATCACGCACACACATCTAATATCATATTCCATTCATCAGTATGCATGGGTGGATGCAGCGGTCGTTTATGTGGAGTGGTAGTGATCACTTCTAATGGAATAAGTATGTGAATAAATAATACCGTGCTGTGGGCGTTCAGGGTTGCAGTATAGCTGTGATTGTGTTCTGATCATTAAGGGAGAGGAGAATGGTTTGGAGGTAGAATACGAAAGGTAATGTAAGGGGAAAGTAATGGTGTATAGGGATTGTCCTGGACAACTACAGTACAGCGGGTGCAGACTTTTATTCCAGCGTAGTAGGCTACTAACTAACACACTTGAAACAACCAATCGATGTCTTGATTAGCAGTTGATTAGTTGAATGACTTTGAAATGTTCAGTTGTACTCACTGTGGAAACTCGGGGTCGTACAGCGTGGGCTGAAGGATTCCAGCGGGAAATACTACAAGTAAAGAAAGAGATGAGAGCAGAAGATAAAGAGTCGGGTAGATAGAGGGAGAGAAAGGGAGGGAGGGAGAGAGGTAGGGTAAAAAATGAGCTCTTGTGGCTGATGGCTGTGTTTGTCTGGCTCTCTCTGTCCTCTGCTGCCTGCTCTGTAACTCACCATTGATTTTTCTGTGAGGTAAATTTGATCCACGAGGCAGACGCAGACACCAATAGAGGCCAACATTGGTGGACAAGTGAGGGGAGATGACAAAGTGTGTGTGGGGCAGAGGAAAGTGAGGGGGGCCGGTGTAAGTAAGTGAATGCAGAATACGTGGGTTAGGGCGTGTGGGTGCCTCATCACATGGATGGACCAGAAAGAAGAAGAGGGAGTGTGTTATCTTGAATATACTGAGAGCATTGCTGTGCATTGGGATCACACACTGACTCACCCATTTGATTCTTGTTTGGGAGATAGTAGGCATTGAGGGCCTGAGGGGGAAGGAGCCACCTGAGAGGGAAACAGCCAATCAGGGGTTTATTAATCCTACATTCACTAAACATCTTCAAACAACAAGAGACACAGACCCTTCTCAAGTGTCACAGGCAATTTATCTCAAAACCTGAGATATTTTAAGGTGAAATCATTCAATATTTTGTCCAATATTGAGAGTTCCTGTCTGCACAAGAAAACAGTCCATCATAATCTTTTTAAATCCAGACACATTGATTTGTGGAAATTTCCCAAATGAATAACTTTGAAATTCAGAGATGCCCCTGTTCTGGTGGGAAAGACAAATGGCCCTACGGCAGCGGAGAGATGGGGACACGGATGGAGGCACGAGGACATGTTCTCTGCAGAGGGAGATAAGAATCATGAAAGGAGTGTATTTGTGATAAAGGAGGAAGACATGATTTGGCAGTACAGGGTGGAGGGCTTCAGCTTGTTTGGACACAAAATCCGTTTTGAGTTCTGTCCTAGGAGCACATTTTAAACAGTCACACAAAAGACAAGCTTATGGTATCTTCAATCACTTCTATTACTCTTGTCATAAAATGTCATGTTTTGTGTCAAGAGGTGCATATCATTTTGAATCTGTGTGTAGTTGTGTTTAGTTGTGTTATTGTGACATTGAACATCTGGAGCAGTTGAAAGCATCACTCACGCAGTCTTGTCCACCTGCTTGTGGATCTTCTTGACAGACATCTTGATGTTGAACTTGATGCTGTTGAGGATGTTTTTGAAATAGGTATTTTCATCCACATCAAACTGGATAACAAATAACAGGGATGGAGAGAGAGTCAATAAGAGCAATAGGGGGAGAGAGAGTATGTCTGTGAGGGAGTAAAAGTTTGACATTTTTTAATGTTCTTTTTAGGGGGTGGATCAGCTTTAATATTGCGGATAGATTGCCACTTCCATCAATGTAATTGTCTACATCATTTCCAGTCCCCCATATATTTTGGGGATAAATATATATTTATATACAGTACTGTGCAAAAGTTTTAGGCAGGTGTGAACATGCTGTAAAGTAAGAATGCTTTCAAAAATAGACATGTTAATAGATTATATTTATCAATTGAGTAAATGCAAAGTGAGTGAACAGAAGAAAAATCTAAATCCATATTTGGTGTGACCACCGTTTGCCTTCAAAACAGCATAAATTATTGTAGGTACACTTGCACAAAGTCAGGGATTTGTAGGCATATAGTCAGGTGTATGATTAAACAATTATACCAAACAGGTGCTAATGATCATCAATTCAATATGTAGGTTGAAACAATCATTAACTTAAACAGAAACAGCTGTGTAGGAGTTATAAAACTGGGTGAGGAACAGCCAAACTCAGCTAACAAGGTGAGGTTGCTGAAGACTGTTTACTGTCAAAAGTCATACACCTTGGCAAGACTGAGCACAGCAACAAGACACAAGGTAGTTCTACTGCATCAGCAAGGTCTCTCCCAGGCAGAAATGTCAAGGCAGACAGGGGTTCCAGATGTGCTGTCCAGGCTCTTTTGAAGAAGCACAAAGAAACGGGCAACGTTGAGGACCGTAGACACAGTGGTCGGCCAAGGAAACTTACTGCAGCAGATGAAAGACACATCGTGCTTACTTTCCTTTGCAATCGGGAGATGTCCAGCAGTGCCATCAGCTCAGAATTGGCAGAAAACAGTGGGACCCTGGTACACCCATCTACTGTCCAGAGAAGTCTGGTCAGAAGTGGCCTTCATGGAAGTCTTGCGGCCAAAAAGCCTTACCTCCGACGTGGAAACAAGGCCAAGTGACTCAACTATGCATGAAAACACAGGAACTGGGGTGCAGAAAATGGCAGCAGGTGCATCGGACTGATGAGTCAAAATGTGAAATATTCGGCTGTAGCAGAAGGCAGTTTGTTCGCCAAAGGGCTGGAGAGGGATACACAAATGAGTGTCTGCAGGCAACAGTGAAGCATAGTGGAAGTTCCGTACAAGTTTGGGGCTGCATTTCTGCAAATGGAGTTGGGGATTTGGTCAGAATGAATGGTCTCCTCAATGCTGAGAAGTACAGGCAGATACTTATCCATCATGCAATACCATCAGGGAGGCATCTGATTGGCCCCTAATTTATTCTGCAGCATGACAATGACCCCAAACATACAGCGAAAGTTATTAAGAACTATCTTCAGCGTAAAGAAGAACAAGTAGTCCTGGAAGTGATGGTATGGCCCCCACAGAGCCCTGATCTCAACATCATCGAGTCTGTCTGGGATACATGAAGAGAGAGAAGCACCTGAGGCTGCCTAAGTCCACAGAGGAAATGTGGTTAGTTCTCCAAGATGTTTGGGCCAACCTACCTGCGGAGTTCCTTCAAAAATTGTGTGCAAGTGTATATAGACGAATTGATGTTGTTATGAAGGCAAAGGGTGGTCACACCAAGTATGGATTTGATGTAGATTTTTCTTCTGTTAGCTCACTTTGCATTTTGTTAATTGATAAATATAAACTATTAACATTTATGTTTTTTAAAGCATTCTTTCTCAGCATTTTTTCACACCTGCCTAAAACTTTGGCACAGTACTGTATATACATACATACACAAACCTACATACATATATATATATATATAAAAACATGCATACATATACACACATACATACATATACATACATATATATAAACATGCATACATATACACACATACATACATATATATATAAACATGCATACATATACACACATACATACATATACACATATTTTTAGAATATGCCTTCCTTTATTATTCCCCAAACCCTACCACCCCTCCCCCAACTGGAGTAAACTATTAAACAATAACACTTAGGCTTCTACTTCCTACTTACATACTATACACATTTTACAGACACAATCTATTTTACAATGGTTTGTTTTTAGTTTTGGCCTTCCTCTATTTCAGTTTGATTTCTATTTGCCATTTCACAAAAGTAAAAGTTGTCTCACCCCGTACTCCTGGTCTATGAGCTCTGGTTTGAGGAGGAAGTCTGGATAGCCTGTCATCACCATCATATGCTGCAGCTGAGAGAGGGAAGGGAGAAAAGGGTCAGAGAAAAAAGAGGGGAGAGAAAGAGAGAGTGAAAGAGAAGAGGGGGAGTGAAAAATAGACTGCAAATATTTAGCTGCCTTATCCTTCATAGACCACACACACATGAGCAGACTGTTATAACGGGATTATACTGGAGACCGGTTTGTTTCAGCACGTGCTCTAAAAGGATCAAGACTTTATATTCTGAAATTATTAGACAACATTCTCAGATAGGGATTTAATAAACCATTATTAGACAACATTCTCAGATAGGGATTTATTAAACCAGTATTAGACAACATTCTCAGATAGGGATTTAATAAACCAGTATTAGACAACATTCTCAGATAGGGATTTAATAAACCATTATTAGACAACATTCTCAGATAGGGATTTAATAAACCATTATTAGACAACATTCTCAGATAGGGTTTTATTAAACCAGTATTAGACAACATTCTCAGATAGGGATTTAATAAACCAGTATTAGACAACATTCTCAGATAGGGATTTAATAAACCAGTATTAGACAACATTCTCAGATAGGGATTTAATAAACCAGTATTAGACAACATTCTCAGATAGGGATTTAATAAACCAGTATTAGACAACATTCTCAGATAGGGATTTAATAAACCAGTATTAGACAACATTCTCAGATAGGGATTTAATAAACCAGTATTAGACAACATTCTCAGATAGGGATTTAATAAACCAGTATTAGACAACATTCTCAGATAGGGATTTAATAAACCAGTATTAGACAACATTCTCAGATAGGGATTTAATAAACCAGTATTAGACAACATTCTCAGATAGGGATTTAATAAACCAGTATTAGACAACATTCTCAGATAGGGATTTAATAAAAACCAGTATTAGACAACATTCTCAGATAGGGATTTAATAAACCAGTATTAGACAACATTCTCAGATAGGGATTTAATAAACCAGTATTAGACAACATTCTCAGATAGGGATTTAATAAACCAGTATTAGACAACATTCTCAGATAGGGATTTAATAAACCAGTATTAGACAACATTCTCAGATAGGGATTTAATAAACAGTATTAGACAACATTCTCAGATAGGGATTTAATAAACAGTATTAGACAACATTCTCAGATAGGGATTTAATAAACAGTATTAGACAACATTCTCAGATAGGGATTTAATAAACCAGTATTAGACAACATTCTCAGATAGGGATTTAATAAACCAGTATTAGACAACATTCTCAGATAGGGATTTAATAAACCAGTATTAGACAACATTCTCAGATAGGGATTTAATAAACAGTATTAGACAACATTCTCAGATAGGGATTTAATAAACCAGTATTAGACAACATTCTCAGATAGGGATTTAATAAACCAGTATTAGACAACATTCTCAGATAGGGATTTAATAAACAGTATTAGACAACATTCTCAGATAGGGATTTAATAAACCAGTATTAGACAACATTCTCAGATAGGGATTTAATAAACAGTATTAGACTGATCCAGAATAAAATAACCCCTGCTTTCATCCTAAATGGTAATACAGCAGGCCTACAGTATATTTTTGGTTATATATAAGGTAGTGTGGAATCCTGACCTTGGCCCTGGCTGCCTCCTTGGTCACCTCATCCATCCAGTCCAGCTCTTGCAGCCGGAGGTCCAATGAGTGCTTTATGTCCTCTACCAGCTCCTGTACCTGTGGGAAGATAATATGGGTTGGAGGTTAGAGGTCAGTTGTCAAAAGGTTCCATTGGGAGTGGGCCAGAGAGAAAGCTATATTGTGTAACACCCAATGCCAAATAGACCCTTCGCCCCCCTGCTCCTGCCCCTAGGCACTTTTCATAGATCTGAAACTGAAAGGATGGTTTAGCTGTCATATGTAGGAAATTCCAACATAAAGTGCCTATGGCTAGGTTCTGGGGTTGAGGCTAGGTTGGCATTGAACACAACAGAGGGGGAGAGAGGGGTGAGACAGAAGGAGGAATAGAGGATGAAGAGCTTAAATAAAGAGAAAGGTCAGAGGGGTTAGAGATGCCATTGGAAACCACATCCCCTAGAATGAAGAAGACAATATATAGAGGCAGACTAGAAAAGAGAGGGTTAAGGTGTGACGATGGAGAGAGAGAGAGACATTTTCAAATCTACTTCACCAAACAATTACAGAAAGTAACAAAGAAAGAGAGACAGTCAGAGACAGAGGGACAGAGATAGAAGCCGCCCTACGTTGGCCCTGCTGTGAGGAGAGATGAATAAATAGAGAGACAGAGATAGAAGCTGCCCTACGTTGGCCCTGCTGTGAGGAGAGATGAATAAATAGAGAGACAGAGATAGAAGCTGCCCTACGTTGGCCCTGCTGTGAGGAGAGATGAATAAATAGAGAGACAGAGATAGAAGCTGCCCTACGTTGGCCCTGCTGTGAGGAGAGATGAATAAATAGAGAGACAGAGATAGAAGCTGCCCTACGTTGGCCCTGCTGTGAGGAGAGATGTAGAAACAGAAGGACAGAGATAGAAGCTGCCCTACGTTGGCCCTGCTGTGAGGAGAGATGAATAAATAGAGAGACAGAGATAGAAGCTGCCCTACGTTGGCCCTGCTGTGAGGAGAGATGAATAAATAGAGAGACAGAGATAGAAGCTGCCCTACGTTGGCCCTGCTGTGAGGAGAGATGAATAAATAGAGAGACAGAGATAGAAGCTGCCCTACGTTGGCCCTGCTGTGAGGAGAGATGTAGAAACAGAAGGACAGAGATAGAAGCTGCCCTACGTTGGCCCTGCTGTGAGGAGAGATGAATAAATAGAGAGACAGAGATAGAAGCTGCCCTACGTTGGCCCTGCTGTGAGGAGAGATGAATAAATAGAGAGACAGAGATAGAAGCTGCCCTACGTTGGCCCTGCTGTGAGGAGAGATGAATAAATAGAGAGACAGAGATAGAAGCTGCCCTACGTTGGCCCTGCTGTGAGGAGAGATGAATAAATAGAGAGACAGAGATAGAAGCTGCCCTACGTTGGCCCTGCTGTGAGGAGAGATGAATAAATAGAAGACAGAGATAGAAGCTGCCCTACGTTGGCCCTGCTGTGAGGAGAGATGAATAAATAGAAGGACAGAGATAGAAGCTGCCCTACGTTGGCCCTGCTGTGAGGAGAGATGTAGAAACAGAAGGACAGAGATAGAAGCTGCCCTACGTTGGCCCTGCTGTGAGGAGAGATGAATAAATAGAGAGACAGAGATAGAAGCTGCCCTACGTTGGCCCTGCTGTGAGGAGAGATGTAGAAACAGAAGGACAGAGATAGAAGCTGCCCTACGTTGGCCCTGCTGTGAGGAGAGATGTAGAAACAGAAGGACAGAGATAGAAGCTGCCCTACGTTGGCCTTGCTGTGAGGAGAGATGAATAAATAGAGAGACAGAGATAGAAGCTGCCCTACGTTGGCCCTGCTGTGAGGAGAGATGAATAAATAGAGAGACAGAGATAGAAGCTGCCCTACGTTGGCCCTGCTGTGAGGAGAGATGTAGAAACAGAAGGACAGAGATAGAAGCTGCCCTACGTTGGCCTTGCTGTGAGGAGAGATGAATAAATAGAGAGACAGAGATAGAAGCTGCCCTACTTGGCCCTGCTGTGAGGAGAGATGAATAAATAGAGAGACAGAGATAGAAGCTGCCCTACGTTGGCCCTGCTGTGAGGAGAGATGAATAAATAGAGAGACAGAGATAGAAGCTGCCCTACGTTGGCCCTGCTGTGAGGAGAGATGAATAACTAGAGAGACAGAGATAGAAGCCGCCCTACGTTGGCCCTGCTGTGAGGAGAGATGAATAAATAGAGAGACAGAGATAGAAGCTGCCCTGCTGTGAGGAGAGATGTAGAAACAGAAGGACAGAGATAGAAGCTGCCCTACGTTGGCCCTGCTGTGAGGAGAGATGAATAAATAGAGAGACAGAGATAGAAGCCACCCTACGTTGGCCCTGCTGTGAGGAGAGATTAATAAATAGAGAGACAGAGATAGAAGCTGCCCTACCTTGGCCCTGCTGTGAGGAGAGATGAATAAATAGAGAGACAGAGATAGAAGCTGCCCTACCTTGGCCCTGCTGTGAGGAGAGATGTAGAAACAGAAGGACAGAGATAGAAGCTGCCCTACCTTGGCCCTGCTGTGAAGGAGAGATGTAGAAACAGGACAGAGATAGAAGCTGCCCTATCATGGCCCTGCTTTGAGGAGAGATGTAGAAACAGAAGGACAGAGATAGAAGCTGCCCTACCTTGGCCCTGCTGTGAGGAGAGATGTAGAAACAGAAGGACAGAGATAGAAGCTGCCCTACCTTGGCCCTGCTGTGAAGGAGAGATGTAGAAACAGAAGGACAGAGATAGAAGCTGCCCTACCTTGGCCCTGCTGTGAAGGAGAGATGTAGAAACAGAAGAACAGAGATAGAAGCTGTCCTACCTTGGCCCTGCTGTGAAGGAGAGATGTAGAAACAGAAGGACAGAGATAGAAGCTGTCCTACCTTGGCCCTGCTGTGAGGAGAGATGGAAACAGAAGGACAGAGATAGAAGCTGCCCTACCTTGGCCCTGCTGTAGGAGAGCTGTAAAAACAGAAGGACAGAGATAGAAGCTGTCCTACCTTGGCCCTGCTGTGAAGGAGAGATGTAGAAACAGAAGGACAGAGATAGAAGCTGCCCTACCTTGGCCCTGCTGTGAGGAGAGATGTAGAAACAGAAGGACAGAGATAGAAGCCGCCCTACCTTGGCCCTGCTGTAAGGAGAGCTGTAAAAACAGAAGGACAGAGATAGAAGCTGCCCTATCTTGGCCCTGCTGTGAAGGAGAGATGTAGAAACAGAAGGACAGAGATAGAAGCTGCCCTACGTTGGCCCTGCTGTGAGGAGAGATGAATAAATAGAGAGACAGAGATAGAAGCTGCCCTACGTTGGCCCTGCTGTGAGGAGAGATGAATAAATAGAGAGACAGAGATAGAAGCTGCCCTACCTTGGCCCTGCTGTGAGGAGAGATGAATAAATAGAGAGACAGAGATAGAAGCTGCCCTACCTTGGCCCTGCTGTGAGGAGAGATGTAGAAACAGAAGGACAGAGATAGAAGCTGCCCTACGTTGGCCCTGCTGTGAGGAGAGATGAATAAATAGAGAGACAGAGATAGAAGCTGCCCTACCTTGGCCCTGCTGTGAGGAGAGATGTAGAAACAGAAGGACAGAGATATAAGCTGCCCTACCTTGGCCCTGCTGTGAAGGAGAGATGTAGAAACAGAAGAACAGAGATAGAAGCTGCCCTACCTTGGCCCTGCTTTGAGGAGAGATGTAGAAACAGAAGGACAGAGATAGAAGCTGCCCTACCTTGGCCCTGCTGTGAAGGAGAGATGTAGAAACAGAAGGACAGAAATAGAAGCTGCCCTACGTTGGCCCTGCTGTGAGGAGGGATGAATAAATAGAGAGACAGAGATAGAAGCTGCCCTACGTTGGCCCTGCTGTGAGGAGAGATGAATAAATAGAGAGACAGAGATAGAAGCTGCCCTACCTTGGCCCTGCTGTGAGGAGAGATGAATAAATAGAGAGACAGAGATAGAAGCTGCCCTACCTTGGCCCTGCTGTGAGGAGAGATGTAGAAACAGAAGGACAGAGATAGAAGCTGTCCTACCTTGGCCCTGCTGTGAGGAGAGATGTATAAATAGAGAGACAGAGATAGAAGCTGCCCTACCTTGGCCCTGCTGTGAGGAGAGATGTAGAAACAGAAGGACAGAGATAGAAGCTGACCTACCTTGGCCCTGCTGTGAAGGAGAGATGTAGAAACAGAAGGACAGAGATAGAAGCTGCCCTACCTTGGCCCTGCTGTGAGGAGAGATGTAGAAACAGAAGGACAGAGATAGAAGCTGCCCTACCTTGGCCCTGCTGTGAGGAGAGATGTAGAAACAGAAGGACAGAGATAGAAGCTGCCCTACCTTGGCCCTGCTGTGAAGGAGAGATGTAGAAACAGAAGGACAGAGATAGAAGCTGCCCTACCTTGGCCCTGCTGTGAAGGAGAGATGTAGAAACAGAAGGACAGAGATAGAAGCTGCCCTACCTTGGCCCTGCTGTGAGGAGAGATGTAGAAACAGAAGGACAGAGATAGAAGCTGCCCTACCTTGGCCCTGCTGTGAAGGAGAGATGTAGAAACAGAAGGACAGAGATAGAAGCTGCCCTACCTTGGCCCTGCTGTGAAGGAGAGATGTAGAAACAGAAGGACAGAGATAGAAGCTGTCCTACCTTGGCCCTGCTGTGAAGGAGAGATGTAGAAACAGAAGGACAGAGATAGAAGCTGTCCTACCTTGGCCCTGCTGTGAGGAGAGATGTAGAAACAGAAGGACAGAGATAGAAGCTGCCCTACCTTGGCCCTGCTGTGAAGGAGAGATTTAGAAACAGAAGGACAGAGATAGAAGCTGCCCTACCTTGGCCCTGCTGTGAAGGAGAGATGTAGAAACAGAAGGACAGAGATATAAGCTGCCCTACCGTGGCCCTGCTGTGAGGAGAGATGTAGAAACAGAAGGACAGAGATAGAAGCTGCCCTACCTTGGCCCTGCTGTGAAGGAGAGATGTAGAAACAGGACAGAGATAGAAGCTGCCCTATCATGGCCCTGCTTTGAGGAGAGATGTAGAAACAGAAGGACAGAGATAGAAGCTGCCCTACCTTGGCCCTGCTGTGAGGAGAGATGTAGAAACAGAAGGACAGAGATAGAAGCTGCCCTACCTTGGCCCTGCTGTGAAGGAGAGATGTAGAAACAGAAGGACAGAGATAGAAGCTGCCCTACCTTGGCCCTGCTGTGAAGGAGAGATGTAGAAACAGAAGGACAGAGATAGAAGCTGTCCTACCTTGGCCCTGCTGTGAGGAGGGATGAATAAATAGAGAGACAGAGATAGAAGCTGCCCTACGTTGGCCCTGCTGTGAGGAGAGATGAATAAATAGAGAGACAGAGATAGAAGCTGCCCTACCTTGGCCCTGCTGTGAGGAGAGATGAATAAATAGAGAGACAGAGATAGAAGCTGCCCTACCTTGGCCCTGCTGTGAAGGAGAGATGTAGAAACAGAAGGACAGAGATAGAAGCTGCCCTACCTTGGCCCTGCTGTGAGGAGAGATGTATAAACAGAAGACAGAGATAGAAGCTGCCCTACCTTGGCCCTGCTGTGAGGAGAGATGTAGAAACAGAAGGACAGAGATAGAAGCTGACCTACCTTGGCCCTGCTGTGAAGGAGAGATGTAGAAACAGAAGGACAGAGATAGAAGCTGCCCTACCTTGGCCCTGCTGTGAGGAGAGATGTAGAAACAGAAGGACAGAGATAGAAGCTGCCCTACCTTGGCCCTGCTGTGAGGAGATGAGAAACAGAAGGACAGAGATAGAAACAGAGAGATGACAGAGATAGAAGCTGCCCTACCTTGGCCCTGCTGTGAAGGAGAGATGTAGAAACAGAAGGACAGAGATAGAAGCTGCCCTACCTTGGCCCTGCTGTGAAGGAGAGATGTAGAAACAGAAGGACAGAGATAGAAGCTGCCCTACCTTGGCCCTGCTGTGAGGAGAGATGTAGAAACAGAAGGACAGAGATAGAAGCTGCCCTACCTTGGCCCTGCTGTGAAGGAGAGATGTAGAAACAGAAGGACAGAGATAGAAGCTGCCCTACCTTGGCCCTGCTGTGAAGGAGAGATGTAGAAACAGAAGGACAGAGATAGAAGCTGCCCTACCTTGGCCCTGCTGTGAAGGAGAGATGTAGAAACAGAAGGACAGAGATAGAAGCTGCCCTACCTTGGCCCTGCTGTGAGGAGAGATGTAGAAACAGAAGGACAGAGATAGAAGCTGCCCTACCTTGGCCCTGCTGTGAAGGAGAGATGTAGAAACAGAAGGACAGAGATAGAAGCTGCCCTACCTTGGCCCTGCTGTGAAGGAGAGATGTAGAAACAGAAGGACAGAGATAGAAGCTGCCCTACCTTGGCCCTGCTGTGAGGAGAGATGTAGAAACAGAAGGACAGAGATAAAGCTGCCCTAGGCCCTGCTGTGAAGGAGAGATGTAGAAACAGAAGACAGAGATAGAAGCTGCCCTACCATGGCCCTGCTGTGAGGAGAGATGTAGAAACAGAAGGACAGAGATAGAAGCTGCCCTACCTTGGCCCTGCTGTGAGGAGAGATGTAGAAACAGAAGGACAGAGATAGAAGCTGCCCTACCTTGGCCCTGCTGTGAAGGAGAGATGTAGAAACAGAAGGACAGAGATAGAAGCTGCCCTACCTTGGCCCTGCTGTGAAGGAGAGATGTAGAAACAGAAGGACAGAGATAGAAGCTGCCCTACCTTGGCCCTGCTGTGAGGAGAGATGTAGAAACAGAAGGACAGAGATAGAAGCTGCCCTACCTTGGCCCTGCTGTGAAGGAGAGATGTAGAAACAGAAGGACAGAGATAGAAGCTGCCCTACCTTGGCCCTGCTGTGAAGGAGAGATGTAGAAACAGAAGGACAGAGATATAAGCTGCCCTACCGTGGCCCTGCTGTGAGGAGAGATGTAGAAACAGAAGGACAGAGATAGAAGCTGCCCTACCTTGGCCCTGCTGTAAGGAGAGCTGTAAAAACAGAAGGACAGAGATAGAAGCTGTCCTACCTTGGCCCTGCTGTGAAGGAGAGATGTAGAAACAGAAGGACAGAGATAGAAGCTGCCCTACCTTGGCCCTGCTGTGAGGAGAGATGTAGAAACAGAAGGACAGAGATAGAAGCCGCCCTACCTTGGCCCTGCTGTAAGGAGAGCTGTAAAAACAGAAGGACAGAGATAGAAGCTGCCCTATCTTGGCCCTGCTGTGAAGGAGAGATGTAGAAACAGAAGGACAGAGATATAAGCTGCCCTACCTTGGCCCTGCTGTGAAGGAGAGATGTAGAAACAGAAGGACAGAGATAGAAGCTGCCCTACCTTGGCCCTGCTTTGAGGAGAGATGTAGAAACAGAAGGACAGAGATAGAAGCTGCCCTACCTTGGCCCTGCTGTGAAGGAGAGATGTAGAAACAGAAGGACAGAAATAGAAGCTGCCCTACGTTGGCCCTGCTGTGAGGAGGGATGAATAAATAGAGAGACAGAGATAGAAGCTGCCCTACGTTGGCCCTGCTGTGAGGAGAGATGAATAAATAGAGAGACAGAGATAGAAGCTGCCCTACCTTGGCCCTGCTGTGAGGAGAGATGAATAAATAGAGAGACAGAGATAGAAGCTGCCCTACCTTGGCCCTGCTGTGAGGAGAGATGTAGAAACAGAAGGACAGAGATAGAAGCTGTCCTACCTTGGCCCTGCTGTGAGGAGAGATGTATAAATAGAGAGACAGAGATAGAAGCTGCCCTACCTTGGCCCTGCTGTGAGGAGAGATGTAGAAACAGAAGGACAGAGATAGAAGCTGACCTACCTTGGCCCTGCTGTGAAGGAGAGATGTAGAAACAGAAGGACAGAGATAGAAGCTGCCCTACCTTGGCCCTGCTGTGAGGAGAGATGTAGAAACAGAAGGACAGAGATAGAAGCTGCCCTACCTTGGCCCTGCTGTAAGGAGAGCTGAAAAAACAGAAGGACAGAGATAGAATCTGCCCTACCTTGGCCCTGCTGTGAAGGAGAGATGTAGAAACAGAAGGACAGAGATAGAAGCTGCCCTACCTTGGCCCTGCTGTGAAGGAGAGATGTAGAAACAGAAGGACAGAGATAGAAGCTGCCCTACCTTGGCCCTGCTGTGAAGGAGAGATGTAGAAACAGAAGGACAGAGATAGAAGCTGCCCTACCTTGGCCCTGCTGTGAAGGAGAGATGTAGAAACAGAAGGACAGAGATAGAAGCTGCCCTACCTTGGCCCTGCTTTGAGGAGAGATGTAGAAACAGAAGGACAGAGATAGAAGCTGCCCTACCTTGGCCCTGCTGTGAAGGAGAGATGTAGAAACAGAAGGACAGAAATAGAAGCTGCCCTACGTTGGCCCTGCTGTGAGGAGAGATGAATAAATAGAGAGACAGAGATAGAAGCTGCCCTACCTTGGCCCTGCTGTGAGGAGAGATGAAAAATAGAGAGACAGAGATAGAAGCTGCCCTACCTTGGCCCTGCTGTGAGGAGAGATGAATAAATAGAGAGACAGAGATAGAAGCTGCCCTACCTTGGCCCTGCTGTGAGGAGAGATGTAGAAACAGAAGGACAGAGATAGAAGCTGCCCTACCTTGGCCCTGCTGTGAGGAGAGATGTAGAAACAGAAGGACAGAGATAGAAGCTGCCCTACCTTGGCCCTGCTGTGAGGAGAGATGTAGAAACAGAAGGACAGAGATAGAAGCTGCCCTACCTTGGCCCTGCTGTGAAGGAGAGATGTAGAAACAGAAGGACAGAGATAGAAGCTGCCCTACCTTGGCCCTGCTGTGAGGAGAGATGTAGAAACAGAAGGACAGAGATAGAAGCTGCCCTACCTTGGCCCTGCTGTGAGGAGAGATGTAGAAACAGAAGGACAGAGATAGAAGCTGCCCTACCTTGGCCCTGCTGTGAAGGAGAGATGTAGAAACAGAAGGACAGAGATAGAAGCTGCCCTACCTTGGCCCTGCTGTGAAGGAGAGATGTAGAAACAGAAGGACAGAGATAGAAGCTGCCCTACCTTGGCCCTGCTGTGAGGAGAGATGTAGAAACAGAAGGACAGAGATAGAAGCTGCCCTACCTTGGCCCTGCTGTGAGGAGAGATGTAGAAACAGAAGGACAGAGATAGAAGCTGCCCTACCTTGGCCCTGCTGTGAGGAGAGATGTAGAAACAGAAGGACAGAGATAGAAGCTGCCCTACCTTGGCCCTGCTGTGAAGGAGAGATGTAGAAACAGAAGGACAGAGATAGAAGCTGCCCTACCTTGGCCCTGCTGTGAAGGAGAGATGTAGAAACAGAAGGACAGAGATAGAAGCTGTCCTACCTTGGCCCTGCTGTGAGGAGAGATGTAGAAACAGAAGGACAGAGATAGAAGCTGCCCTACCTTGGCCCTGCTGTGAAGGAGAGATTTAGAAACAGAAGGACAGAGATAGAAGCTGCCCTACCTTGGCCCTGCTGTGAAGGAGAGATGTAGAAACAGAAGGACAGAGATATAAGCTGCCCTACCGTGGCCCTGCTGTGAGGAGAGATGTAGAAACAGAAGGACAGAGATAGAAGCTGCCCTACCTTGGCCCTGCTGTAAGGAGAGCTGTAAAAACAGAAGGACAGAGATAGAAGCTGCCCTACCTTGGCCCTGCTGTGAAGGAGAGATGTAGAAACAGAAGGACAGAGATAGAAGCTGCCCTACCTTGGCCCTGCTGTGAGGAGAGATGTAGAAACAGAAGGACAGAGATAGAAGCTGCCCTACCTTGGCCCTGCTGTAAGGAGAGCTGTAAAAACAGAAGGACAGAGATAGAAGCTGCCCTACTTGGCCCTGCTGTGAAGGAGAGATGTAGAAACAGAAGGACAGAGATAGAAGCTGCCCTACCTTGGCCCTGCTGTGAAGGAGAGATGTAGAAACAGAAGGACAGAGATAGAAGCTGCCCTACCTTGGCCCTGCTGTGAGGAGAGATGTAGAAACAGAAGGACAGAGATAGAAGCTGCCCTACCTTGGCCCTGCTGTGAAGGAGAGATGTAGAAACAGAAGGACAGAAATAGAAGCTGCCCTACCTTGGCCCTGCTGTGAGGAGGGATGAATAAATAGAGAGACAGAGATAGAAGCTGCCCTACCTTGGCCCTGCTGTGAGGAGAGATGAATAAACAGAAGACAGAGATAGAAGCTGCCCTACCTTGGCCCTGCTGTGAGGAGAGATGAATAAACAGAAGACAGAGATAGAAGCTGCCCTACCTTGGCCCTGCTGTGAGGAGAGATGTAGAAACAGAAGGACAGAGATAGAAGCTGCCCTACCTTGGCCCTGCTGTGAGGAGAGATGTATAAACAGAAGACAGAGATAGAAGCTGCCCTACCTTGGCCCTGCTGTGAGGAGAGATGTAGAAACAGAAGGACAGAGATAGAAGCTGACCTACCTTGGCCCTGCTGTGAAGGAGAGATGTAGAAACAGAAGGACAGAGATAGAAGCTGCCCTACCTTGGCCCTGCTGTGAGGAGAGATGTAGAAACAGAAGGACAGAGATAGAAGCTGCCCTACCTTGGCCCTGCTGTAAGGAGAGCTGAAAAAACAGAAGGACAGAGATAGAATCTGCCCTACCTTGGCCCTGCTGTGAAGGAGAGATGTAGAAACAGAAGGACAGAGATAGAATCTGCCCTACCTTGGCCCTGCTGTGAAGGAGAGATGTAGAAACAGAAGGACAGAGATAGAAGCTGCCCTACCTTGGCCCTGCTGTGAAGGAGAGATGTAGAAACAGAAGGACAGAGATAGAAGCTGCCCTACCTTGGCCCTGCTGTGAAGGAGAGATGTAGAAACAGAAGGACAGAGATAGAAGCTGCCCTACCTTGGCCCTGCTTTGAGGAGAGATGTAGAAACAGAAGGACAGAGATAGAAGCTGCCCTACCTTGGCCCTGCTGTGAAGGAGAGATGTAGAAACAGAAGGACAGAAATAGAAGCTGCCCTACGTTGGCCCTGCTGTGAGGAGAGATGAATAAATAGAGAGACAGAGATAGAAGCTGCCCTACGTTGGCCCTGCTGTGAGGAGAGATGAATAAATAGAGAGACAGAGATAGAAGCTGCCCTACCTTGGCCCTGCTGTGAGGAGAGATGAATAAATAGAGAGACAGAGATAGAAGCTGCCCTACCTTGGCCCTGCTGTGAGGAGAGATGTAGAAACAGAAGGACAGAGATAGAAGCTGCCCTACGTTGGCCCTGCTGTGAGGAGAGATTAATAAATAGAGAGACAGAGATAGAAGCTGCCCTACCTTGGCCCTGCTGTGAGGAGAGATGTAGAAACAGAAGGACAGAGATAGAAGCTGCCCTACCTTGGCCCTGCTGTGAGGAGAGATGTAGAAACAGAAGGACAAAGATAGAAGCTGCCCTACCTTGGCCCTGCTGTGAGGAGAGATGTAGAAACAGAAGTACAGAGATAGAAGCTGCCCTACCTTGGCCCTGCTGTGAGGAGAGATGTAGAAACAGCACAGAGATAGAAGCTGCCCTACGTTGGCCCTGCTGTGAGGAGAGATGTAGAAACAGAAGGACAGAGATAGAAGCTGCCCTACCGTGGCCCTGCTGTGAGGAGAGATGTAGAAACAGAAGGACAGAGATAGAAGCTGCCCTACCTTGGCCCTGCTGTAAGGAGAGCTGTAAAAACAGAAGGACAGAGATAGAAGCTGTCCTACCTTGGCCCTGCTGTGAAGGAGAGATGTAGAAACAGAAGGACAGAGATAGAAGCTGCCCTACCTTGGCCCTGCTGTGAGGAGAGATGTAGAAACAGAAGAACAGAGATAGAAGCTGCCCTACCTTGGCCCTGCTGTAAGGAGAGCTGAAAAAACAGAAGGACAGAGATAGAATCTGCCCTACCTTGGCCCTGCTGTGAAGGAGAGATGTAGAAACAGAAGGACAGAGATATAAGCTGCCCTACCTTGGCCCTGCTGTGAAGGAGAGATGTAGAAACAGAAGGACAGAGATAGAAGCTGCCCTACCTTGGCCCTGCTGTGAAGGAGAGATGTAGAAACAGAAGTACAGAGATAGAAGCTGCCCTACCTTGGCCCTGCTGTAAGGAGAGCTGAAAAAACAGAAGGACAGAGATAGAATCTGCCCTACCTTGGCCCTGCTGTGAAGGAGAGATGTAGAAACAGAAGGACAGAGATAGAAGCTGCCCTACCTTGGCCCTGCTGTAAGGAGAGCTGAAAAAACAGAAGGACAGAGATAGAATCTGCCCTACCTTGGCCCTGCTGGAAGAGAGATGTAGAAACAGAAGGACAGAGATAGAAGCTGCCCTACCTTGGCCCTGCTGTGAAGGAGATGTAGAAACAGAAGTACAGAGATAGAAGCTGCCCTACCTTGGCCCTGCTGTGAGGAGAGATGAAAAAACAGAAGGACAGAGATAGAAGCTGCCCTACCTTGGCCCTGCTGTGAAGGAGAGATGTAGAAACAGAAGGACAGAGATAGAAGCTGCCCTACCTTGGCCCTGCTGTGAAGGAGAGATGTAGAAACAGAAGGACAGAGATAGAAGCTGCCCTACCTTGGCCCTGCTGTGAAGGAGAGATGTAGAAACAGAAGTACAGAGATAGAAGCTGCCCTACCTTGGCACTGCTGTGAGGAGAGATGTAGAAACAGGACAGAGATAGAAGCTGCCCTACCTTGGCCCTGCTGTGAAGGAGAGATGTAGAAACAGGACAGAGATAGAAGCTGCCCTATCATGGCCCTGCTTTGAGGAGAGATGTAGAAACAGAAGGACAGAGATAGAAGCTGCCCTACCTTGGCCCTGCTGTGAGGAGAGATGTAGAAACAGAAGGACAGAGATAGAAGCTGCCCTACCTTGGCCCTGCTGTAAGGAGAGCTGAAAAAACAGAAGGACAGAGATAGAATCTGCCCTACCTTGGCCCTGCTGTGAAGGAGAGATGTAGAAACAGAAGACAGAGATAGAAGCTGCCCTACCATGGCCCTGCTGTGAGGAGAGATGTAGAAACAGAAGGACAGAGATAGAAGCTGCCCTACCTTGGCCCTGCTGTGAGGAGAGATGTAGAAACAGAAGGACAGAGATAGAAGCTGCCCTACCTTGGCCCTGCTGTGAAGGAGAGATGTAGAAACAGAAGGACAGAGATAGAAGCTGCCCTACCTTGGCCCTGCTGTGAAGGAGAGATGTAGAAACAGAAGGACAGAGATAGAAGCTGCCCTACCTTGGCCCTGCTGTGAAGGAGATGTAGAAACAGAAGGACAGAGATAGAAGCTGCCCTACCTTGGCCCTGCTGTGAGGAGAGATGTAGAAACAGAAGGACAGAGATAGAAGCTGCCCTACCTTGGCCCTGCTGTGAAGGAGAGATTTAGAAACAGAAGGACAGAGATAGAAGCTGCCCTACCTTGGCCCTGCTGTGAAGGAGAGATGTAGAAACAGAAGGACAGAGATAGAAGCTGCCCTACCTTGGCCCTGCTGTGAGAGATGTAGAAACAGAAGGACAGAGATAGAAGCTGCCCTACCTTGGCCCTGCTGTAAGGAGAGCTGTAAAAACAGAAGGACAGAGATAGAAGCTGTCCTACCTTGGCCCTGCTGTGAAGGAGAGATGTAGAAACAGAAGGACAGAGATAGAAGCTGCCCTACCTTGGCCCTGCTGTGAAGGAGAGATGTAAAACAGAAGGACAGAGATAGAAGCTGCCCTACCTTGGCCCTGCTGTGAGGAGAGATGTAGAAACAGAAGGACAGAGATAGAAGCTGCCCTACCTTGGCCCTGCTGTGAAGGAGAGATGTAGAAACAGAAGGACAGAAATAGAAGCTGCCCTACGTTGGCCCTGCTGTGAGGAGGGATGAATAAATAGAGAGACAGAGATAGAAGCTGCCCTACCTTGGCCCTGCTGTGAGGAGAGATGAATAAATAGAAGACAGAGATAGAAGCTGCCCTACCTTGGCCCTGCTGTGAGGAGAGATGAATAAACAGAAGGACAGAGATAGAAGTTGCCCTACCTTGGCCCTGCTGTGAAGGAGAGATGAATAAACAGAAACAGGACAGAGATAGAAGCTGCCCTACCTTGGCCCTGCTGTGAGGAGAGATGTAGAAACAGAAGGACAGAGATAGAAGCTGCCCTACCTTGGCCCTGCTGTGAGGAGAGATGTAGAAACAGAAGGACAGAGATAGAAGCTGCCCTACCTTGGCCCTGCTGTGAGGAGAGATGAAAAAACAGAAGGACAGAGATAGAATCTGCCCTACCTTGGCCCTGCTGTGAAGGAGAGATGTAGAAACAGAAGGACAGAGATAGAAGCTGCCCTACCTTGGCCCTGCTGTGAGGAGAGATGTAGAAACAGAAGGACAGAGATAGAAGCTGCCCTACCTTGGCCCTGCTGTGAGGAGAGATGTAGAAACAGAAGGACAGAGATAGAAGCTGCCCTACCTTGGCCCTGCTGTGAAGGAGAGATGTAGAAACAGAAGGACAGAGATAGAAGCTGCCCTACCTTGGCCCTGCTGTGAGGAGAGATGTAGAAACAGAAGGACAGAGATAGAAGCTGTCCTACCTTGGCCTGCTGTGAAGGAGAGATGTAGAAACAGAAGGACAGAGATAGAAGCTGCCCTACCTTGGCCCTGCTGTGAGGAGAGATGTAGAAACAGAAGGACAGAGATAGAAGCTGCCCTACCTTGGCCCTGCTGTGAGGAGAGATTTAAAACAGAAACAGAAGGACAGAGATAGAAGCTGCCCTACCTTGGCCCTGCTGTGAAGGAGAGATGTAGAAACAGAAGGACAGAGATAGAAGCTGCCCTACCGTGGCCCTGCTGTGAGGAGAGATGTAGAAACAGAAGGACAGAGATAGAAGCTGCCCTACCTTGGCCCTGCTGTAAGGAGAGCTGTAAAAACAGAAGGACAGAGATAGAAGCTGTCCTACCTTGGCCCTGCTGTGAAGGAGAGATGTAGAAACAGAAGGACAGAGATAGAAGCTGCCCTACCTTGGCCCTGCTGTGAAGGAGAGATGTAGAAACAGAAGGACAGAGATAGAAGCTGCCCTACCTTGGCCCTGCTGTGAGGAGAGATGTAGAAACAGAAGGACAGAGATAGAAGCTGCCCTACCTTGGCCCTGCTGTAAGGAGAGATGTAGAAACAGAAGGACAGAGATAGAAGCTGCCCTACCTTGGCCCTGCTGTGAGGAGAGATGTAGAAACAGAAGGACAGAGATAGAAGCTGCCCTACCTTGGCCCTGCTGTGAAGGAGAGATGTAGAAACAGAAGGACAGAAATAGAAGCTGCCCTACGTTGGCCCTGCTGTGAGGAGGGATGAATAAATAGAGAGACAGAGATAGAAGCTGCCCTACGTTGGCCCTGCTGTGAGGAGAGATGAATAAATAGAGAGACAGAGATAGAAGCTGCCCTACCTTGGCCCTGCTGTGAGGAGAGATGAATAAATAGAGAGACAGAGATAGAAGTTGCCCTACCTTGGCCCTGCTGTGAGGAGAGATGTAGAAACAGAAGGACAGAGATAGAAGCTGCCCTACCTTGGCCCTGCTTTGAGGAGAGATGTAGAAACAGAAGGACAGAGATAGAAGCTGCCCTACCTTGGCCCTGCTGTGAGGAGAGATGTAGAAACAGAAGGACAGAGATAGAAGCTGACCTACCTTGGCCCTGCTGTGAAGGAGAGATGTAGAAACAGAAGGACAAAGATAGAAGCTGCCCTACCTTGGCCCTGCTGTGAGGAGAGATGTAGAAACAGAAGGACAGAGATAGAAGCTGCCCTACCTTGGCCCTGCTGTGAGGGAGAGATGTAGAAACAGAAGGACAGAGATAGAAGCTGCCCTACCTTGGCCCTGCTGTGAAGGAGAGATTTAGAAACAGAAGGACAGAGATAGAAGCTGCCCTACCTTGGCCCTGCTGTGAAGGAGAGATGTAGAAACAGAAGGACAGAGATATAAGCTGCCCTACCGTGGCCCTGCTGTGAGGAGAGATGTAGAAACAGAAGGACAGAGATAGAAGCTGCCCTACCTTGGCCCTGCTGTAAGGAGAGCTGAAAAAACAGAAGGACAGAGATAGAATCTGCCCTACCTTGGCCCTGCTGTGAAGGAGAGATGTAGAAACAGAAGGACAGAGATAGAAGCTGCCCTACCTTGGCCCTGCTGTGAAGGAGAGATGTAAAAACAGAAGGACAGAGATAGAAGCTGCCCTACCTTGGCCCTGCTGTGAGGAGAGATGTAGAAACAGAAGGACAGAGATAGAAGCTGCCCTACCTTGGCCCTGCTGTGAGGAGAGATGTAGAAATAGAAGGACAGAGATAGAAGCTGCCCTACCTTGGCCCTGCTGTGAGGAGAGATGTAGAAACAGGACAGAGATAGAAGCTGCCCTACGTTGGCCCTGCTGTGAGGAGAGATGTAGAAACAGAAGGACAGAGATAGAAGCTGCCCTACCTTGGCCCTGCTGTGAAGGAGAGATGTAGAAACAGAAGGACAGAGATAGAAGCTGTCCTACATTGGCCCTGCTGTGAAGGAGAGATGTAGAAACAGAAGGACAGAGATAGAAGCTGCCCTACCGTGGACCTGCTGTGAGGAGAGATGTAGAAACAGAAGGACAGAGATAGAAGCTGCCCTACCTTGGCCCTGCTGTGAAGGAGAGATGTAGAAACAGAAGGACAGAGATAGAAGCTGTCCTACATTGGCCCTGCTGTGAAGGAGAGATGTAGAAACAGAAGGACAGAGATAGAAGCTGCCCTACCGTGGACCTGCTGTGAGGAGAGATGTAGAAACAGAAGGACAGAGATAGAAGCTGCCCTACCTTGGCCCTGCTTTGAGGAGAGATGTAGAAACAGAAGGACAGAGATAGAAGCTGCCCTACATTGGCCCTGCTGTGAAGGAGAGATGTAGAAACAGAAGGACAGAGATAGAAGCTGTCCTACCTTGGCCCTGCTGTGAAGGAGAGATTTAGAAACAGAAGGACAGAGATAGAAGCTGCCCTACCTTGGCCCTGCTGTGAGAGGAGAAGTGTTGCTTGACGAAGAGTGCTCCCAGGGCCATGCCAAAGTGTTTGTTAGCCTGGGTGAGACACAGCATCCCCAGCTCCAGCTGACGCTCCGTACCATCAATCTCCCGGGAAAACTCATGGATGGTGCTTCGGAACGCCGTGGACAGGTGTTCACTGAGAGCTGCTACAATCCGCCACAGCATGTAGTTATGGAGAACCCTGGCAAGAGAGGGAGGAGGTAGAGAGAAGGGGGAACAATGAGTTTTAGTTTTTAACAAGCCTTTTTTGTATAATAAAGGAGTGCCCCTACAGAGATTCAATGTAGAATCCTCTGATAAAAGAGAGAAGCAAAAAACATAGAAGGGGTAAAGACAGAAAAGGTGGACAGAGAGAGGGGGGGGGGTAAAGCAAAGGAGATGCAAGCAGGTTCGAGAAGAGGAGAGAGACCGAGAGTATCGGTCGGGGGAAGAGAGGAGACATGGACAGCAAATGAAAAGAGTCCAAGAGTGACTCAGACGAGTAGAAGTAAAAATATATATATATTTTTTTTTTATGTCATTCATGTATTCAAATATTATTTTCTCTTCTCAGTAAAGTAAAGTTGTATTTAATGCGTTGAGGGATCGCACAGAATGAACATACCATTCTGTCCTCAGGACAACTGGCCCTGTCTCCTACTGTGAGACTCTTTGCTCCACGTGAAACGCTTTCTGTTTTCTGTTTTCTGTTTTTACACGCTGCATATTAAATACTAATAGCTTTGGCAAGGCAGCCCCAGTGTCTCGCCAACAAAGCACTTCTGAAGTGAAATGAATTGAGAAGAGAGAGAGAGGGAGAGCGAGGAGGAGGGAGGAAGGAAGGAAGGAAGAAGCAGACTCAGTGTCCTTGTTCTTTTGTACCTCTTATAATCAGTACAGATCAGTATGTTGTAGGTGTGGCAGCTTCGCTTGGCTTTGTGTGTGTGTGTTTCAGTTTGTTTACATGGTTGAATAAAAACACCTGTTTATTCATTTGTTGCAGATGACTTGTTTGCAAGGGGCATAGCTAGAGTATGTGTGTGTGTGTGTGTCAAAATCTATTCCCAGATAGAGTTGGTGCGTGGGGTGGTGGGAAGATTTAGGAGACCTGTGAGATTAGATGGAAATAGCTTTAGGAAAATGTATTCTAATGATCAAACAATAGCCCTGAATCACAATGGGATGGGAATTAAAAATCATGAGAAGACTGGATTGTAATGGAGCCCATTATTAAGACAGAATACAATGTCCATCCAGAATACCTGCAGACATTACCTTCTGTAATAATGGTCGTACAGCTTCTACCCAGAGTCTAACTTCACTATTCACACAAACGCACACAACCACATTCATACACACTTCTCATTGAGGTGAGGGTGAGTGATAGAGTGACAGACGGATGAGCAGAGAGAAAGGAGGGAATGATAGGGAGAGGAGGAGAGGTTGTAAAGAGACGCTGGTGTTGTCATTAATGTTTCAGCCTCATTGGACATCAGCTCATCTGGTTAATGGGATTGGAGGCAGTTGTCTGGGTCTTGTCAATAGAACCCAGCAACATGTGGGGGAGAGAAGGGAGGGAGGAGGAGGGTGGGTGAGAGAAGTGAGGGAGAAGTGAGGGTGGAGGAGAGAAGTGAGGGAGAAGGGAGGGTGGAGGAGAGAAGGGAGGGAGGGAGGAGGGTGGGGGAGAGAAGTGTGGGAGAAGGGAAGGTGGAGGAGATAAGGGAGGGAGAAGGAGGGTGGGGGAAAGAAGGGAGGGAGAAGGAGGGTGGGGGAGAGAATTGAGGGAGAATGAGGGTGGGGAGAGAGAAGGGAGGGAGGGAGAAGGAGGGTGGGGGAGAGAAGGGAGGTAGAAGGAGGGTGGGGGAAAGAAGGGAGGGAGAAGGAGGGTGGGGGAGAGAATTGAGGGAGAATGAGGGTGGGGAGAGAGAAGGGAGGGAGAAGGAGGGTGGGGGAGAGAAGGGAGGTAGAAGGAGGGTGGGGGAGAGAAGGGAGGGAGAAGGAGGGTGGGGGAAAGAAGGGAGGGAGAAGGAGGGTGGGGGAGAGAATTGAGGGAGAATGAGGGTGGGGGAGAGAAGGGAGGGAGAAGGAGGGTGGGGGGAGAGAAGGGAGGGAGAAGGAGGGTGGGGGAGAGAAGGGAGGGTGGGGGAGAGAAGGGAGGGAGAAGGAGGGTGGGGGAGAGAAGGGAGGGAGAAGGAGGGTGGGGGAGAGAAGGGAGGGTGGGGGAGAGAAGGGAGGGAGAAGGAGGGTGGGGGTGAGAAGGGAGGGAGAAGGAGGGTGGTGGAGAAAAGGGAGGGAGAAGGAGGGTGGAGGAGAGAAGGGAGGGAGAAGGAGGGTGGAGGAGAGAAGGGATGGAGAAGGAGGGTGGAGGAGAGAAGGGAGGGAAAAGGAGGGTGGAGGAGAGAAGGGAGGGAGAATGAGGGTGGGGGAGAGAAGGGAGGGTGGGGGAGAGAAGGAGGGTGGGGGAGAAAAGGGAGGGAGAAGGAGGGTGGAGGAGAGAAGGGAGGGAGAAGGAGGGTGGAGGAGAGAAGGGAGGGAAAAGGAGGGTGGAGGAGAGAAGGGAGGGAAAAGGAGGGTGGAGGAGAGAAGGGAGGGAAAGGAGGGTGGAGGAGAGAAGGGAGGGCGAATGAGGGTGGAGGAGAGAAGGGAGGGAGAAGGGAGGGTGGAGGAGAGAAGGGAGGGAGGGAGGAGGGTGGGGGAGAGAAGTGTGGGAGAAGGGAAGGTGGAGGAGATAAGGGAGGGAGGGAGGGGGTGAGAAGGGAGGGAGAAGGAGGGTGGGGGAGAGAAGGGAGGGAGAAGGAGGGTGGGGGAAAGAAGGGAGGGAGAAGGAGGGTGGGGGAGAGAATTGAGGGAGAATGAGGGTGGGGAGAGAGAAGGGAGGGAGAAGGAGGGTGGGGGAGAGAAGGGAGGTAGAAGGAGGGTGGGGGAGAGAAGGGAGGGAGAAGGAGGGTGGGGGAAAGAAGGGAGGGAGAAGGAGGGTGGGGGAGAGAATTGAGGGAGAATGAGGGTGGGGGAGAGAAGGGAGGGAGAAGGAGGGTGGGGGAGAGAAGGGAGGGAGAAGGAGGGTGGGGGAGAGAAGGGAGGGTGGGGGAGAGAAGGGAGGGAGAAGGAGGGTGTGGGTGAGAAGGGAGGGAGAAGGAGGGTGGAGGAGAGAAGGGAGGGAAAAGGAGGGTGGAGGAGAGAAGGGAGGGAGAAGGAGGGTGGAGGAGAGAAGGGAGGGAAAGGAGGGTGGAGGAGAGAAGGGAGGGAGAATGAGGGTGGAGGAGAGAAGGGAGGGAGAAGGGAGGGTGGAGGAGAGAAGGGAGGGAGGGAGGAGGGTGGGGGAGGGAAGTGTGGGAGAAGGGAAGGTGGAGGAGATAAGGGAGGGGGTGAGAAGGGAGGGAGAAGGAGGGTGGAGGAGAGAAGAGAGGGAGAAGGAGGGTGGAGGAGAGAAGGGAGGGAAAAAGAGGGTGGAGGAGAGAAGGGACAGAAAAGGAGGGTGGAGGAGAGAAGAGAGGGAGAAGGAGGGTGGAGGAGAGAAGGGAGGGAAAAAGAGGGTGGAGGAGAGAAGGGACGGAAAATGAGGGTGGAGGAGAGAAGGGAGGGAGAAGGAGGGTGGAGGAGAGAAGGGAGGGAGAATAAGGGTGGAGGAGAGAAGGGAGGGAGAAGGAGGGTGGAGGAGAGAAGGGAGGGAGAAGGAGGGTGGAGGAGAGAGGGAGGGAGAAGGAGGGTGGAGGAGAGAAGGGAGTGAGAAGGAGGGTGGAGGAGAGAAGGGAGGGAGAATGAGGGTGGAGGAGAGAAGGGAGGGAGAAGGAGGGTGGGGAGAGAAGGGAGGGAGAAGGAGGGTGGGGGAGAGAAAGGAGCGAGAGAGAAAGCGAAAGAGAGAGAGATGGGACGGGACTACACAGGGTTTAAAAAGGAATATGTGCAAGCAAATAATTAGAGAATTATATTGAGGGTGACAGAAAGAAGAAGCCCACACACAAAGGAGGCCTTGTAAAAAGTGTAAGTGTGTGTGGAATTGCTTCTCCACTCTCCCTCCGACTACGGGGCTCTGACACATGGATCTGAACGGTCTGAATGACAGGAGGGGAACAAATTTTTTTTAAACATTTTTATTTTACCTTTACCTAGGCAAGTCAATAAGAACAAATTCATATTTTCAATGACGGCCTAGGAACAGTGGGTTAATAACTGCCTTGTTCAGGTTGTAGAACAACAGATTTTCACCTTGTCAGCTCAGGGATTCGATCTTGCAACCTTTTGGTTACTAGTCCAACTCTCTAACCACATGCTGTTCTAGTGTTCTAGTTCTAGTGTCTGTGTGTTTTATTTTCTTTCACTGTCTGTCACTCTTTTTCCACTAAGCAGGTTGAGAAGCTCAGTGAGTTCTCACTGCGAGAACAGACTAAGACTGTATGCGTTCCTGCAAGTGTGTCTATGAGTGAGTGTGTGTGTCCGCCTGCCCCCTCTCTCCAGGCAGTATGTGGTGTGAGTGACAGTAACCCACGGTGGAGGCCACAGCCCGCGTGTCCAAAGACCTGTTTCTGGGCTGCATTAGTGACCTCCCAGGGCCTCTCAGCTCTGCTGCTCCATAAAGCAGACAGATGTACGGCTGGCCTCCGTCAAACACCTCTGTCACAGCCTCACCCCCTGCCTGGCCCAAATGTGACTGTGTGTGTCCTAAAGAGGTGTGTGTGTGTCCTAAAGAGGTGTATGTGTGTCCTAAAGAGGTGTATGTGTGTCCTAAAGAGGTGTGTGTGTGTCCTAAAGAGGTGTATGTGTGTCCTAAAGAGGTGTATGTGTGTCCTAAAGAGGTGTATGTGTGTCCTAAAGAGGTGTATGTGTGTCCTAAAGAGGTGTGTGTGTGTCCTAAAGAGGTGTATGTGTGTCCTAAAGAGGTGTATGTGTCCTAAAGAGGTGTGTGTGTGTCCTAAAGAGGTGTATGTGTGTCCTAAAGAGGTGTATGTGTGTCCTAAAGAGGTGTGTGTGTGTCCTAAAGAGGTGTATGTGTCCTAAAGAGGTGTGTGTGTGTCCTAAAGAGGTGTATGTGTGTCCTAAAGAGGTGTATGTGTGTCCTAAAGAGGTGTGTGTGTGTCCTAAAGAGGTGTATGTGTGTCCTAAAGATGTGTATGTGTCCTAAAGAGGTGTGTGTGTGTCCTAAAGAGGTGTGTGTGTGTCCTAAAGAGGTGTGTGTGTGTCCTAAAGAGGTATGTGTGTGTCCTAAAGAGGTGTGTGTGTGTCCTAAAGAGGTGTCAGTGTGTCCTAAAGAGGTGTGTGTGTCCTAAAGAGGTGTGTGTGTCCTAAAGAGGTGTGTGTGTGTCCTAAATAAGTGTGTGTGTGTCCTAAAGAGGTGTGTGTGTCCTAAAGAGGTGTGTGTGTGTCCTAAAGAGGTGTGTGTGTCCTAAAGAGGTGTGTGTGTCCTAAAGAGGTGTGTGTGTCCTAAAGAGGTGTATGTGTGTCCTAAAGAGGTGTATGTGTCCTAAAGAGGTGTGTGTGTGTCCTAAAGAGGTGTATGTGTCCTAAAGAGGTGTGTGTGTGTGTCCAAAAGAAGTGTGTGTGTCCTAAAGAGGTGTATGTGTGTCCTAAAGAGGTGTGTGTGTGTCCTAAAGAGGTGTATGTGTCCTAAAGAGGTGTGTGTGTGTCCTAAAGAGGTGTGTGTGTGTCCTAAAGAGGTGTGTGTGTGTCCTAAAGAGGTGTATGTGTGTCCTAAAGAGGTGTATGTGTGTCCTAAAGAGGTGTATGTGTGTCCTAAAGAGGTGGGTGTGTGTCCTAAAGAGGTGTATGTGTGTCCTAAAGAGGTGTATGTGTGTCCTAAAGAGGTATGTGTGTGTCCTAAAGAGGTGTTGTCCTCTGTCTGTGTGTGTTCCTCTGTCTGTGTGTGTTCCTCTGTCTGTGTGTGTGTTGCTCTGTCTGTGTGTGTTGCTCTGTCTGTGTGTGTTGCTCTGTCTGTGTGTGTTCCTCTGTCTGTGTATGTGTTCCTCTGTCTGTGTGTGTGTTGCTCTGTCTGTGTGTGTTGCTCTGTCTGTGTGTGTTGCTCTGTCTGTGTGTGTTCCTATGTCTGTGTGTGTTGCTCTGTCTGTGTGTGTTGCTCTGTCTGTGTGTGTTGCTCTGTCTGTGTGTGTTGCTCTGTCTGTGTATGTGTTCCTCTGTCTGTGTGTGTGTCCCTCTGTCTGTGTGTGTGTTCCCAAAGAGGTGTGTGTCCCTCTGTCTGTCTGTGTGTGTGTCCCTCTGTCTGTCTGTGTGTGTTTAGTTCTCTCACGTCACCCCGCTCCTCCGCTCTCTCCACTGGCTTCCAGTTGAAGCTCGCATCCGCTACAAGACCATGGTGCTTGCCTACGGAGCTGTGAGGGGAACGGCACCTCAGTACCTCCAGGCTCTGATCAGGCCCTACACCCAAATAAGGGCACTGCGTTCATCCACCTCTGGCCTGCTCGCCTCCCTACCACTGAGGAAGTACAGTTCCCGCTCAGCCCAGTCAAAACTGTTCACTGCTCTGGCTCCCCAATGGTGGAACAAACTCCCTCACGACGCCAGGACAGCGGAGTCAATCACCACCTTCCGGAGACACCTGAAACCCCACCTCTTTAAGGAATACTTAGGATAGGATAAAGTAATCCTTCTCACCCCCCTCTCCCCCTTAAAATATTTAGATGCACTATTGTAAAGTGGCTGTTCCACTGGATGTCATAAGGTGAATGCACAAATTTGTAAGTCGCTCTGGATAAGAGCGTCTGCTAAATGACTTAAATGTAATGTAAATGTTAAATGTATAAGAAAGAGAAAGAGTGCTTGTGAGTGGATGTGTGTGTCTGGGCGTGAGTGTGTGGTTGTTTATATCAACGGGATCGCTCACGTGTAGGTGTGAATGTCCGATGGTATCTCTCTCTCCGTGTGTGTGTGTGTCTGTGTGTGCGTGTGTGTGTGTGTGTGTGTGTGTGTGCGTGCGTGCGTGTGTGTGTGTGTTCGTGTGTGTGTGTGTGTGCGTGTGTGTGTGCGTGTGTGTGTGTGTGTTCGTGTATGTGTGGGTAGCTGTGTAATTGGAGACTCATAAAGAGCAGTGGAGATACCCCACACTGAGAAGCACAGGGGCATTTCTCATCACTTATGCAAATGAACAAAAGGGTGCACAGTGGGTAGTGGTAGGAACAGGAGTCCGCCTGTGTGTGTGAGGAAACAGCGACGCTAACCTTTGATTAAAAACAGATAATAGAGAGAGAGAGAGAGAGAGAGAGAGAGAGAGAGAGAGAGAGAGAGAAGAGAGAGAGAGAGAGAGAGAGAACATAGGAGCAGATGAGCTCCCGCATTTTTCACCATTTTATTTTTAGAGTTAGATAAACTTGGATTTTTCACCAAGGACATATACAGGATACTACCCTCCACAACATAACCTTCACTCCAAATCCAAACTCCAAACCTACAATGTGATTTTGGACAAGATAACATGGAACCATTCATACTACCAAAGATTCTTATTTCCAAGCTATACAGCAAATGCTCTGACAAATGAACAACAAAAACCTGGAAACACCATCCAACCTGGAACTGAGTGAGTCATGTTAAGCCTGAAGCTACTTTTAAAGCCATGAAGAAAAACACATTACAATGATATATTTTACTTTATGAGGACTGCATGCTAAGTTACGGCTACCAAGCTTGCTAGGACAGAATATATCTGACTGTAACTTCAATTAGCACTGAGGTGTGAAGCGAGAGGTGTCAAATCCCTTGAGCCCAACAATGGCAGGAGAGTTGCACAGCCTACCCCACCCAAATGCAGAGGCCTTTGAAGCCCCCTCTCGCTGTTCAGAGGTCATTACAATACAGTACCCTCTGGAAGTAAAAAATGAGAAGGCACAAAAAAGTACAAAAATAAGCTCTTTATGGAAAATCAAGAGACACTTTTTGCTGACTGCCAAAAAATGGGAACATAAGCAACTTAATCTTCCACACAGATCATCCCCTGGCATGGCACCGTGCTATATTAACACACTACCTCTCTGGTAAGAGGGGGGTTGTTAGTGATGGGTGGAAACTCAGCATATTAGACAATGAGGACTCTGAGTCAGCCAAAGTCAACCTGTACAAGTCTGGAACAGTAATGGTACAGGGCAACCCCAAACAGTTTCAGCTGGATGTTCACATAATTAAAGAGAGAGCTCAGCAGGATAAGATTTCTCTTGAGAAAGATACCCCCAACCCGAGCGTGTCAGACCAGACCTCTTATTTATTCAACCCCACAGACAAGCAACCCCAAGCGGTAAGTCAACCTCTAAGTTCCCCAACGCACAAGTGGTTATCTCCACCCTGCTACCACAAAAAGACTTTCCCCTGCCACCATACAGCAGCTAAATGCAACTATTTCCTGTGACTGTGCCTCAAAACCAAATGTCTACCTGGCCCCCCACTCCACCCTGGACTTGAACAGCCTTTTTGACCAGGTCCACCTATACAAGGCATCAGTGCCCACCTTCACCCGGACCCTAAAGGATATCACCCTCAACCACAGCTTCAACACTTCACACAGAAGCAACAGATCAACAGACACCCCACCCAGACCAGCGAGACAATATCCCAGACTTGCCGGACACCTCCCCCCGGACCTACACATAGAGGACCTACATCCAGACCACAGCACTACCAGCGACATCCACACCCCCACCCCAACCAATCAACACCCCAAGTCAACCATGCCCACAGCCCATTTACGTCCCATCAGATCAGACCTATGCCCCTCCTGCCCACCCCTTTCCCAGGCCGTGAGCAGGCAAACAGGCCCAAACCCCACTCCTACACTAACCCAAGCCAATGGCATGTACCAGATGCTCAGCAGGCTCTGCTCACACTTACTGGTCTGAGGCCAAACCACATGAATAACAACACTGGACACTTTATGGAACACAAAGCCTTCACTATCTTATTCTGGAATATCCACGGCCTGAGGTCATCTGCCTTTGGCCTAAAAGAAGTACAGACATTGTCATCCTACAAGAAACATGGTATAGAGGTGATGGACCCATTGGTTTCCCTCTACTTTAGTTTACAAAGAGCTGGCAGTCCCCTGGAGGGGGAAATCAATCATTTCCAGTCCCAGGGACATGTACTAGTCTGTGGCTAAATGTCAGAACTGGACAAGAATCGGACACCTTCAGCACACAGGTAGACAAACACCTACCTGGAGGTGACAGCATTCCCTCCCTCATATGCCCCTCTAGGCACAACTAAGACAACATAACCAACAAAAACGGGTCACAACTCCGGCAGCTCTGTTGCACGCTGGGTATGTACATAGTCAATGGTAGGCTTCGAGGGGACTCCTATGGTAGGTACACCTATAGCTCTGTTACATCCTGGGTATGTACATATTCAACGGTAGGCTTCGAGGGGACTCCTATGGTAGGTACACATATAGCTCTGTTACATCCTGGGTATGTACATAGTCAATGGTAGGCTTCGAGGGGACTCCTATGGTAGGTACACCTATAGCTCTGTTACATCCTGGGTATGTACATAGTCAATGGTAGGCTTCGAGGGGACTCCTATGGTAGGTACACCTATAGCTCTGTTACATCCTGGGTATGTACATATTCAACGGTAGGCTTCGAGGGGACTCCTATGGTAGGTACACATATAGCTCATCTCTTGGCAGTAGTACTGTAGACTACTTTATCCCTGACCTCAACCCAGACTCCTATGGTAGGTACACCTATAGCTCATCTCTTGGCAGTAGTACTGTAGACTACTTTATCCCTGACCTCAACCCAGACTCCTACGGTAGGTACACCTATAGCTCATCTCTTGGCAGTAGTACTGTAGACTACTTTATCCCTGACCTCAACCCAGACTCCTATGGTAGGTACACCTATAGCTCATCTCTTGGCAGTAGTACTGTAGACTACTTTATCACTGACCTCAACCCAGACTCCTACGGTAGGTACACATATAGCTCATCTCTTGGCAGTAGTACTGTAGACTACTTTATCACTGACCTCAACCCAGACTCCTATGGTAGGTACACCTATAGCTCATCTCTTGGCAGTAGTACTGTAGACTACTTTATCACTGACCTCAACCCAGACTCCTATGGTAGGTACACATATAGCTCATCTCTTGGCAGTAGTACTGTAGACTACTTTATCACTGACCTCAACCCAGACTCCTACGGTAGGTACACCTATAGCTCATCTCTTGGCAGTAGTACTGTAGACTACTTTATCCCTGACCTCAACCCAGACTCTTACGGTAGGTACACATATAGCTCATCTCTTGGCAGTAGTACTGTAGACTACTTTATCCCTGACCTCAACCCAGACTCCTACGGTAGGTACACATATAGCTCATCTCTTGGCAGTAGTACTGTAGACTACTTTATCCCTGACCTCAACCCAGAGTCTCTCAGAGCGTTCACAGTCAGCCCACTGACACAACTATCAGATAACAGCAAAATCTCAGTCTACTTGAACAGAGCAATAGTCAATCATGAGGCATCAAAGCCAAAGGAACTGAATAATATTAAGAAATGCTATAGATGGAAGGAAATTAGTGTGGAAACGTACCAAAAAACAATTAGTAAACAACAAATTCAATCCCTTTTAGACAACTTCCTGGACAAAACATTTCACTGTAATAGTGAAGGTGTAAACTTGGCAGTAAAAAACCTAAACAATATATTTGACCTCTCAGCTTCCCTATCAAATCTAAAAATGTCAAACGGAAAAACGAAGAAAATTAACAGCAATGACAAATGGTTTGATGAAGAATTCAAAAACCTAAGAATGAAATTGAGAAACCTATCCAACCAAAAACATAAAGTCCGGGAAAAACCTGGGCCTATGCCTTCACTATGATAAATCACTAAAACAATACAGAAATACACTACGGAAACAGAAGGAACAGCATGTCAGAAATCAGCGCAATGTAATTGAGGAATCCATAGAATCTAACCACTTCAGGGAAAATTAGAAAACACTAAACTAACAACAACACGAAAGGTTATCTATCCAAAATGGAGATGTATGGGTAAACCACTTCTCCAATCTTTTTTGCCCCATAACAAAGAACAAACAGCACAAATATATACATGATCAAACAAAAATCTTAGAATCAACTATTAAAGACCAGAACCCACTGAATTCTCCAATTACATTGAATGAGCTACAGGACAAAAATACAAACCCTCCAACCCAAAAAGGCCTGTGATGTTGGTGGTATCCTTAAATATACAGACCACAAATTCCAATTGGCTATACTTAAACTCTTTAACATCATCCTTAGCTCTGGCATCTTCCCCAATATTTGGAACCAAGGACTGATCACCCCAATCCACAAAATTGGTGACAAATTTGACCCCAATAACTATTGTGGGATATGCGTCAACAGCAACCTTGGGAAAATCATCTGCATTATCATTAACAACAGACTCATACATTTCCTCAGTGAAAACAATGTATTGAGTAAATGTTAAATTCGCTTTTTACCAAATTACAACAGACCACATATTCACCCTGCACACCCTAAATGATAAACAACCAAAACAAAGGCAAAGTCTTCTCATGCTTTGTTGATTTCAAAAAAGGCTTTTGACTCAATTTGGCATGATGATCTGCTATGCAAATTGATGGAAAGTGGTGTTGGGGGGAAAAACATACAACACTATAAAATCAATTTACACAAACAACAAGTATGCAGTTAAAATTGAATTAGAAAACAATCCCAATTTCGATAAACTCCCATATCTATTGGGTGAAATACCACAGCGTGCATCACAGCAGCAATATTTGTGACCTGTTGCCAAAAGAGAAGAGCAACAAGTGAAGAACAAACACCATTGTAAATACAACCCATATTTATGTTTATTTATCTTCCCTTTTATACTTTAACTATTTGCACAATGACATTTGAAATGTCTTTATTATTTTGGAACTTTTGGGAGTGTAATGTTGACTGTACATTTTTATTGTTTATTCCACTTTTGTTTATTATCTACTTCACTTGCTTTGGCAACGTTAACATATGTTTCCCATTGAGGGAGGGAGGGAGGAGGAGAGGGGAAGGAAGGGGGAGAGGGGAGAAAACAGAGAGAGGAGGGAACATGAAGTGAGGGGTTTATCACTGAAATCACCAGGATGGAGAGAAACATGGAGGAAGGGGAGAAACAAAAGAAAAGACACAACATCTCCAGAGCCTCCAGCGACTTGAGGATCAAAGTGGATTGGCTGTAATGCCGGTCGTCACCACAGTGACGGTAATAAGGGTGATTATAGTAAAGAGGATTATGATAATTTGTAAGTCGCTCTGGATAAGAGCGTCTGCTAAATGACTTAAATGTAAATGTAATGATAAGATTAATATGACATTATCTGACATTAAGTGACGTGACATTTTATGAGAGCACTCACCCCACTGTGTGTCTCTTTTCTCATTTCAAAGAACATCTTACTCAAGAACTGATATAACTACGTACAAGAACTGATATAACTACGTACAAGAACTGAGAAAAAAGAGGAAAGGAGATAAGAGCAGGAATACAGCTGGAGGGAGAGAGGGAGTTGTTATGAAGGATGAGGGAGGGAAGGGGTATGAAGGATGAGGGAGGGAAGGGGTATAAAGGATGAGGGAGGGAGGGGGTATGAATGATGAGGGAAGGAGAGAGGGAGTTGTTATGAAGGATGAGGGAGGGAAGGGGTATAAAGGATGAGGGAGGGAGGGGGTATGAATGATGAGGGAAGGAGGGGTATAAAGGATGAGGCAAGGAGAGTTGTTATGAAGGATGAGGGAGGGAGGGGTATAAATGATGAATGATGAGGGAGGAGGGGGAGTTGTTATGAATGATGAGGGAGGGAAGGGGTATGAAGGATGAGGTATGAAGGATGAAGGGAAGGATGAGGGAGTGATGAGGGAGGGAGGGGAATGAGTGATGAGGGAGGGAGGGAGGGGGGTATGAATGATGAGGGAGGGAGGGGGTATGAATGATGAGGGGAGGGGGAGTTAGTAGGATGAATGATGAGGGAGGGTATGAATGATGAGGGAGGGGTATGAGTGATGAGGGAGGGGGATGGGGGGGGTATGAATGATGAGGGAGGGAGTTAGTATGAATGATGAGGGAGGGAGGATGGGGAGTATGAATGATGAGGGAGGGAGTTAGTACGAATGATGAGGGAGGGAGGAGGGGGTATGAATGATGAGGGAGGGAGTTAGTATGAATGATGAGGGAGGGAGGAGGGGGTATGAATGATGAGGAGGGAGTTAGAGGATGAGGGAGGGGGAGGGTATGAATGATGAGGGAGGGAGTTAGTATGAATGATGAGGGAGGGAGGAGGGGGAGGGGGTATGAATGATGAGGGAGGGAGTTAGTATGAATGATGAGGGAGGGGGAGGGGGTATGAATGATGAGGGAGGGAGTTAGTATGAATGATGAGGGAGGGGTTAGTATGAATGAGGAGGGGATGAGGGGGTATGAGTGATGAGGGAGGGGGAGGGGTATGAATGATGAGGGAGGGGTATGAGTGATGAGGGAGGGGGAGGGGGTATGAATGATGAGGGAGGGAGTTAGTACGAATGATGAGGGAGGGGAGGGGGTATGAAAGATGAGGGAGGGAGTTAGTATGAATGATGATGGAGGGTATGAAGAATGAGGGAGGGGGTATGAAGAATGAGGGAGGGGGTATGAAGGATGAGGGAGGGGGAGGGGGAGTTGGAGGGGGATGGCGTATGAAGAATGAGGGGGGGTATGAAGGATGAGGGAGGGGGTATGAAGAATGAGGGAGGGGGTATGAAGGATGAGGGAGGGGGAGGGGGGGGAGGGGATGGCGTATGAAGAATGAGGGGGGGTATGAAGGATGAGGGAGGGGGTAAGAAGAATGAGGGAGGGGGTATGAAGGATGAGGGAGGGGGAGGGGGAGGGGGTATGAAGGATGAGGGGGGAGAGGGGGAGGGGGGTATGAAGGATGAGGGGGGAGAGGGGGGAGGGGGAGGGGGTATGAAGGATGAGGGGGAGAGGGGGGAGGGGGTATGAAGGATGAGGGGGAGAGGGAGGAGGGGGTATGAAGGATGAGGGAGGGGGTATGAAGAATGAGGGAGGGGGTATGAAGGATGAGGGAGGGGGAGGGGGGGAGGGGGGTATGAAGGATGAGGGGGAGAGGGGGAGGGGGGGTATGAAGAATGAGGGAGGGAGGTTGGAGGTATAGAGTATTGAAAGATAAAAAAGCTATACAGACAGACCATCAATTGAAATGTACTGTAATTGTAACTGTAATTATATGAACTAAAATGAACTGAGAGATAGTAGGCTACAGACAGACTACTACAGACTGGCATACAGACAGGTGTGAAGTGTAGTGTAGTGTAGAGTATAACACCAGTCAGTATTGGAGAGCTGTCAGCAGTAGTAACAGGCAACCTGACTCCCACTAGCCCTCACAGCCACCTCTGGAGTCTGGCAAGAGCAGCACAACACCCCCACATACACACATACTCAAAAACAAATGTATACACACTGTGACACTTCAACATGACACAAGGTATAGTAACAGCCCTAGTAAAACATGTGTATACACACTATGACACTACAACATGACACAATGTATAGTAACAGCCCTAGTAAAACATGTGTATACACACTATGACACTACAACATGACACAATGTATAGTAACAGCCCTAGTAAAACATGTGTATACACACTATGACACTACAACATGACACAATGTATAGTAACAGTGTCATGTTTTGTCATATATTGTCTTGTCCTTGTGCTTTCCCTTCTGTTCGTTTCCCCCTGCTGGTCTTATTAGGTTCGTTCCCTTTTTCTATCCCTCTCTCTCCCCCTCCCTCTCTCTCTTCTCTCTATCGTTCCGTTCCTGCTCCCAGCTGTTCCTCATTCTCCTAACTCACTCATTTACTCTTTTCACACCTGTCCCCTATTTTGCCCTCTGATTAGAGTCCCTATTTCTCCCCTTGTTTTCCGCTTCTGTCCTTGTCGGATCCTTGTATGATGTTTCGCTGTTCTGTGTCCTTGTCTCGCCCTGTCGTGTTTTGTCTCCTTCAGATGCTGCGTGTGAGCAGGTGTCTTAGTCTGCTACGGTCGGTGCCTTCCCGAAGCAACCTGCAGTCAATGGTCGAGTCTCCAGTCTGTCCTCGTTACTACGAGTGGATTTAATTTTTTTCCTGTTTTGTTTTCTTCTTGATTTTTCCAGGATTATTACCTTTGTCATATACTGGAATAAAGACTCTGTTTTCGTTAAGTCGGTTTTGGGTCCTCATTCACCAGCATAACAGAAGGATCCGACCAAGAATGGACCCAGCGACTACGGATTCTCGTAACACTGCCGTCGAGATCCAGGGAGCTATGCTCGGCAGACACGAGCAGGAATTGTCTGCTGCTCGTCATGCCGTTGAGACCCTGGCCGCTCAGGTTTCCGACCTCTCAGGACAGTTTCAGAGTCTTCGTCTCGTGCCACCAGCTACTTCCTGGTCTTCCGAGTCTCCGGAACCTAGGGTTAATAACCCACCATGTTACTCGGGGCAGCCCACTGAGTGCCGCTCCTTTCTCACCCAGTGTGATATTGTGTTCTCTCTCCAACCCAACACATACTCAAGAGAGAGGGCTCAGATTGCTTACGTCATTTCACTCCTTACTGGTCGGGCTCGAGAGTGGGGCACAGCTATCTGGGAGGCAAGGGCTGAGTGTTCTAACAATTATCTGAACTTTAAAGAGGAGATGATACGGGTTTTTGATCGTTCAGTTTTTGGTAGGGAGGCTTCTAGGGCCCTTGCTTCCCTATGTCAAGGTGATCGATCCATAACGGATTACTCTATAGAGTTTCGCACTCTTGCTGCCTCTAGTGACTGGAACGAGCCGGCGTTGCTCGCTTGTTTTCTGGAGGGACTCCACGCTGAGGTTAAGGATGAGATTCTCTCCCGGGAGGTTCCTTCCAGTGTGGATTCTTTGATTGCACTCGCCATCCGCATAGAACGACGGGTAGATCTTCGTCACCGAGCTCGTGGAAGAGAGCTCGCGTTAACGGTGTTCCCCCTCTCCGCATCGCAACCATCTCCTTCCTCCGGCTCAGAGACTGAGCCCATGCAGCTGGGAGGTATTCGCATCTCGACTAAGGAGAGGGAACGGAGGATCACCAACCGCCTCTGCCTCTATTGCGGTTCTGCTGGACATTTTGTCAATTCATGTCCAGTAAAAGCCAGAGCTCATCAGTAAGCGGAGGGCTACTGGTGAGCGCTACTACTCAGGTCTCTCCATCAAGATCCTGTACTACCATGTCGGTCCATCTACGCTGGACCGGTTCGGCTGCTTCATGCAGTGCCTTGATAGACTCTGGGGCTGAGGGTTGTTTTATGGACGAAGCATGGGCTCGGAAACATGACATTCCTCTCAGACAGTTAGGGAAGCCCACACCCATGTTCGCCTTAGATGGTAGTATTCTCCCCAGTATCAGATATGAGACACTACCTTTAACCCTCACAGTATCTGGTAACCACAGTGAGACCATTTCCTTTTTGATTTTTCGTTCACCTTTTACACCTGTTGTTTTGGGTCATCCCTGGCTAGTATGTCATAATCCTTCTATTAATTGGTCTAGTAATTCAATCCTATCCTGGAACGTTTCTTGTCATGTGAAGTGTTTAATGTCTGCTATCCCTCCTGTTTCTTCTGTCCCCTCTTCTCAGGAGGAACCTGGTGATTTGACAGGAGTGCCGGAGGAATATCATGATCTGCGCACGGTCTTCAGTCGGTCCAGAGCCAACTCCCTTCCTCCTCACCGGTCGTATGATTGTAGTATTGATCTCCTTCTGGGGACCACTCCCCCTCGGGGTAGACTATACTCTCTGTCGGCTCCCGAACGTAAGGCTCTCGAGGATTATTTGTCTGTTTCTCTTGACGCCGGCACCGTAGTGCCTTCTTCCTCTCCTGCCGGAGCGGGGTTTTTTTTTGTTAAGAAGAAGGACGGTACTCTGCGCCCCTGCGTGGATTATCGAGGGCTGAATGACATAACGGTTAAGAATCGTTATCCGCTTCCCCTTATGTCGTCAGCCTTCGAGATTCTGCAGGGAGCCAGGTTCTTTACTAAGTTGGACCTTCGTAATGCTTACCATCTCGTGCGCATCAGAGAGGGGGACGAGTGGAAAACGGTGTTTAACACTCCGTTAGGGCATTTTGAGTACCGGGTTCTGCCGTTTGGTCTCGCTAATGCTCCAGCTGTTTTTCAGGCATTAGTTAATGATGTACTGAGAGACATGCTGAACATCTTTGTTTTTGTCTACCTTGACGATATCCTGATTTTTTCACCGTCACTCGAGATTCATGTTCACCACGTTCGACGTGTACTCCAACGCCTTTTAGAGAATTGTCTCTACGTGAAGGCTGAGAAGTGCGCCTTTCATGTCTCCTCTGTCACATTTCTCGGTTCTGTTATTTCCGCTGAAGGCATTCAGATGGATCCCGCTAAGGTCCAGGCTGTCAGTGATTGGCCCGTTCCAAGGTCACGTGTCGAGTTGCAGCGCTTTCTAGGTTTCGCTAATTTCTATCGGCGTTTCATTCGTAATTTCGGTCAAGTTGCTGCCCCTCTCACAGCTCTTACTTCTGTCAAGACGTGCTTTAAGTGGTCCGGTTCCGCCCAGGGAGCTTTTGATCTCCTCAAGAAGCGTTTTACGTCCGCTCCTATCCTTGTTACTCCTGACGTCACTAAACAATTCATTGTCGAGGTTGACGCTTCAGAGGTGGGCGTGGGAGCCATTCTATCCCAGCGCTTCCAGTCTGACGATAAGGTCCATCCTTGCGCTTATTTTTCTCATCGCCTGTCGCCATCGGAACGCAACTATGATGTGGGTAACCGCGAACTGCTCGCCATCCGCTTAGCCCTAGGCGAATGGCGACAGTGGTTGGAGGGGGCGACCGTTCCTTTTGTCGTTTGGACTGACCATAAGAACCTTGAGTACATCCGTTCTGCCAAATGACTTAATGCACGTCAAGCTCGTTGGGCGTTGTTTTTCGCTCGTTTCGAGTTTGTGATTTCTTATCGCCCGGGTAAGAAGAACACCAAGCCTGATGCCTTATCCCGTCTCTTTAGTTCTTCTGTGGCTTCTACCGATCCCGAGGGGATTCTTCCTTATGGGCGTGTTGTCGGGTTAACTGTCTGGGGAATTGAGAGACAGGTTAAGCAAGCACTCACTCACACTGCGTCGCCGCGCGCTTGTCCTAGTAACCTTCTTTTCGTTCCTGTTTCTACTCGTCTGGCTGTTCTTCAGTGGGCTCACTCTGCCAAGTTAGCTGGCCATCCCGGCGTTCGAGGTACACTTGCTTCTATTCGCCAGCGGTTTTGGTGGCCTACTCAGGAGCGTGACACGCGCCGTTTCGTGGCTGCTTGTTCGGACTGCGCGCAGACTAAGTCAGGTAACTCTCCTCCTGCCGGTCGTCTCAGACCGCTTCCCATTCCTTCTCGACCATGGTCTCACATCGCCTTAGACTTCATTACCGGTCTGCCTTCGTCTGCGGGGAAGACTGTGATTCTTACGGTTGTCGATAGGTTCTCTAAGGCGGCACATTTCATTCCCCTCGCTAAGCTTCCTTCCGCTAAGGAGACGGCACAAATCATCATTGAGAATGTGTTCAGAATTCATGGCCTCCCGTTAGACGCCGTTTCAGACAGAGGTCCGCAATTCACGTCACAGTTTTGGAGGGAGTTCTGTTGTTTGATTGGTGCTTCCGTCAGTCTCTCTTCTGGTTTTCATCCCCAGTCTAACGGTCAAGCAGAAAGGGCCAATCAGACGATTGGTCGCATATTACGCAGCCTTTCTTTTAGAAACCCTGCGTCTTGGGCAGAACAGCTCCCCTGGGCAGAATACGCTCACAACTCGCTTCCTTCTTCTGCTACCGGGCTATCTCCGTTTCAGAGTAGTCTGGGGTACCAGCCTCCTCTGTTCTCGTCCCAGCTCGCCGAGTCCAGCGTTCCCTCCGCTCAGGCATTTGTCCAACGTTGTGAGCGCACCTGGAGGAGGGTGAGGTCTGCACTTTGCCGTTACAGGGCGCAGACTGTGAGAGCCGCCAATAAACGTAGGATTAAGAGTCCTAGGTATTGTCGCGGCCAGAGAGTGTGGCTTTCCACTCGTAACCTTCCCCTTACGACAGCTTCTCGTAAGTTGACTCCGCGGTTCATTGGTCCGTTCCGTGTCTCCCAGGTCGTCAATCCTGTCGCTGTGCGACTGCTTCTTCCGCGACATCTTCGTCGCGTCCACCCTGTCTTCCATGTCTCCTGTGTCAAGCCCTTTCTTCGCGCCCCGTTCGTCTCTCCCCCCGTCCTTGTCGAGGGCGCACCTATTTACAAGGTACGTAGGATCATGGACATGCGTTCTCGGGGAAGTGGTCACCAGTACTTAGTGGATTGGGAGGGTTACGGTCCTGAGGAGAGGAGTTGGGTTCCATCTCGGGACGTGCTGGACCGTTCGCTGATTGATGATTTCCTCCGTTGCCGCCAGGATTCCTCCTCGAGTGCGCCAGGAGGCGCTCGGTGAGTGGGGGGGTACTGTCATGTTTTGTCATATATTGTCTTGTCCTTGTGCTTTCCCTTCTGTTCGTTTCCCCCTGCTGGTCTTATTAGGTTAGTTCCCTTTTTCTATCCCTCTCTCTCCCCCTCCCTCTCTCTCTTCTCTCTATCGTTCCGTTCCTGCTCCCAGCTGTTCCTCATTCTCCTAACTCACTCATTTACTCTTTTCACACCTGTCCCCTATTTTGCCCTCTGATTAGAGTCCCTATTTCTCCCCTTGTTTTCCGCTTCTGTCCTTGTCGGATCCTTGTATGATGTTTCGCTGTTCTGTGTCCTTGTCTTGCCCTGTCGTGTTTTGTCTCCTTCAGATGCTGCGTGTGAGCAGGTGTCTTAGTCTGCTACGGTCGGTGCCTTCCCGAAGCAACCTGCAGTCAATGGTCGAGTCTCCAGTCTGTCCTCGTTACTACGAGTGGATTTAATTTTTTCCTGTTTTGTTTTCTTCTTGATTTTTCCAGGATTATTACCTTTGTCATATACTGGAATAAAGACTCTGTTTTCGTTAAGTCGCTTTTGGGTCCTCATTCACCAGCATAACAAACAGCCCTAGTAAAACATGTGTATACACACTATGACACTACAACATGACACAATGTATAGTAACAGCCCTAGTAAAACATGTGTATACACACTATGACACTACAACATGACACAATGTATAGTAACAGCCCTAGTAAAGGCCACACACACTAATTCAGCAACTCCTACAAAAATTCTTACACATCCTCAAAACTCATGTATCTTATGCCATTGATGTTCCATGTACTGTAACTCTAACTTTTGCATTCTTCCTCTGCCTCCCATCCTCCCACTCTTCACCTCCTCCCCTCCTCCCCCTCCCCCCCTCCTCCCACCCTCCCCTCCCCTCCTCCCACCCTTCCCCTCCTCCCCTCCTCTCACTCTCCCTATCTCTCTCACCTTTTGGAGGTGGTATTGATGATCTCTGAGACTTTCTCCATGTAGTCAGTAGCCAACACCACAATCTCTTCATCCTCAGAGAAGTTATCATGGAAGATTCTGTCCAACAAACGTTTCCAGTGCAGCTGTAGAGACAGGTTAGAGGAGAGGAGAGGAGAGGAGAGGAGAGGAGAGGAGAGGAGAGGAGAGGAGAGGAGAGGAGAGGAGAGGAGAGGAGAGGAGAGGAGAGGAGAGGAGAGGAGAGGAGGTTTGAGTTTTAGCAAGATAAGAAAAAAAGATTGTTAGAAACCCCTGCTCACAGTTTAGGTCATCCACAACACAAAGTTCCTCCTTAACTTCGGAGCATACAGCATCCCTGTAATCCCAAATGGTCTCATAATCTCCCACTATTATTAACAGGCAATAGTGGGATAGTAGATAAGAGTGAAAGAGAGTGAAAGAGGGAAAGGTGGAGAGGGATAAATCAACATAATTTGACCATGTCTGTCTGTCTGAGCGTGGACTGATAATCTTGAGCAGGAAAATAATCCTTCAGCAACAGGAAATGTGAATTATAATGTGGATTATAATGAATGTACATTTTTGTTAGGGTAAATCAAATCAGAAATTTCAAAGTGGAAATTTCAAACCTTAGAAGTTGTTTTAAAATCCAAATACACTACAAATTTGCATCTTGTGATGTGCAATAAAATTCTCAGCAACAAAAGAGTGATCAATTAAGATCCTACATCTGTATATCTAATTGTCCATCTGTCTAACCAACAGTTACAGCTACTGTCTATTACTCCTCCCCTGGGTTTTGCTGTCTGTCTCTACATCCATCTGTCTGTCTCTCTGTATGTCAATTCCACTCACCATTTGCATATTTTTAGTAATCTCTTTCACATTTCTTGTATTCTTTCTTTCTTTCTTTCTTTTTCTCTCATGTTTCTTTCTCTCGTTTTATGAGTGATGCTAGTGAAGCTCACATCATCCATCTCTCTCTCCTTTCATGTTCACTCCCCCCTTCTCTCCCCTCCCCTCCCCACCTTTCTTCTCCAATCAGAAGTGATGGAGCAGCTCTGAATTCTCCATCAGTTTTCTGCTGCTCTCCAACGCACCTTATGGCTCTCCCCTCCTGTCTTCCCCCCTCTACTCCCTCTTTCTCTACCCGCCCAGTCCCTCTCTTCCCCAGATTCATTCCATATGCTCCTACATCGGTTCCCCTCTGTCTCCTTTCCCCCCTCCTCCCTCCATCCTCCTTCTGTAGTCCCCCGTCGACCACCAATTTATCCCGTCCTCTCCCGTTCTCTACCCTCTCTCTCCCTCTCTTCCTCCCACCTCCCTCGTTCCGTAGCCCCCCCGTTGGTCTCCTTCTATCCCTGCAGGGCGGACAGCTTCGCTGAGCCACAGAGGCGTGAGTATGAACGGTTTACAGGGCGTAGAATGTCCCCCCGCCTTGCACGCACACACACTCTTCACAATGCTCTGCTGGAGTTCAGCTTTTAATCCATCATACTTCTGCCCACAGACACACACACACGCACACACACGCATGCACGCGCGCGCGCACACACACACACACACACACACACACACACACACACACACACACACACACACACACACACACACACACACACACACACACACACACACACACACACACACACACACAATAAATGTGTGTGTGGTGTGTGTGGTACTCACACTGGGAGCGATGTGCTGTAGTTTTCTCAGGGTGATGCGGTTGTACATAATGCTGATGTCCTTTCTCTGTTCATCATACTCAGACACAGTGATCTGAAACAGAGGGGAAGAAACATTAGAACTGAACACACACACACACACACACACACACACACACACACACACACACACACACACACACACACACACACACACACACACACACACACACACACACACACACACACACACACACACACACACACACACACACACACACACACACACACAGACATAGACTTACGCTGGCCAGGCGTGTTTCCAGCTGTAGGATCTCTTTGGACTTCTGAGTGGCATTGTGAGCTCCCAGCATGCTTAGCAGACGCTCCATTAGGGCCTTGTAAGCTGCCAGGATCTGTCCATGACATCATCATTAATGGACATTGGACAACAACATGACATCATTATTAATGGTCAATGGACAGCAGTGTGATATATGACGGAGCAGACAGGATAACAAAGGGAACAGCGATGACAGGAACAAACAGGTGGATAGATGGAAAAGAAAGGAGTGGGTCGATAAGTGAGCAGATGGAGAGATGGAGTGGTGGATAGAAAGAGGGAGGGGGTAATCATTTACCTTCACACTGTCCTCATCCTGACCCAGGTACAGAGTCCTCTCAGGCAGTGTGAGCCCCTCCTGATCAATCTATCAATACACACACAGTCAAGAGAACACATATGAACACGTGTAAACAACACTGACATGTAAGTAAACAGATGGTACATATATATCTGGCAGATGATAAACAGTAGGTGTTCACAGACAGACAGACACATACATACACACATTCTTACCCTGATAGCGTTGCGTGAGGAGTTCTTATCGTCTACGTTGACAGTGAGAGAGAAGAAGACAGCTGTGCTGTACACCCCCTGGGTCCTATAGAGCAGCTCATCAAAGTCTGGTCTGGCTGGTGCAGTACTGCTCTCCCAGCCCGCACCACCAGAGGGCACTCCAACCAGGTCCCACCCGCCACAGCTGTCAATCACCTCTGTCATGGGCCCCGACCCCAGCTTGTCAATCTCCTGGATGTTCACACAGGAGCGGTAGAACTCTTTCACCTTGCGTTCCGCCGAGTCCACGGTGTGCCGACGCACAGGCTCCAGCAGGAGGCGTCGTAGCTTCTCCTCATTGTGCTCTCCGATGGCGGTGATGATGCCATAGCTCAGCTTGTCCTCTGGGATGCCATGGCGTCGTAGCCAGCCGCCACAGGCAAAGCTGTAGAAGTCCTGGCAGGGCTGGATGGTGGGGTCGATGTTGGCCTGGACGAAGCGTGCAGCTCGGACTAACGAGCGTTTCTTCTGGCAGTCCTGTCTGCAGTGCGCCTCCTGCTGGAAGTCGAGGGAGATGTATTTGAGTGCCAGCATGCTGCCCAGGATGACACACATCCCCGCAGCGAACACCAGAGCAGAGAGCAGGCAGATCTCCCTGCGGCTCCATCGAGGAAGTCCCTGTCCGCTGTTGATGCCACTCAGGTCCCGACTCCGATCACTAGCCCCACCCCCTTTGCCTCGGCCCCGCCCAACATTACGGTCCAGGCTCCCACCCAAGTGCAGGCTCATGCCGTTGCTAAGGGTGCCACTGCTATAGCGACCACCATACTTGACCTCCTGGAACTCATCGTAGTGGGCCGTGAGGGAGTATGTCTTCTCCATGGCAACGAGGGTTGATTAGCGTTACGTTGTTGAAAAGAGAGACTGATAGAGGGAGTGGTGGAAGGTGGTAGAGAGAGAGGAGTCTTTCAGATGGCCATGTCCCTCCAGGCCTGATATGAGAGAGGAGGGCGCCTACTAGAGGGCTAAAGGGGTAACGCAGCCCAAATGCCCTTGGCTCTTCTGAACACACTGCCTCTTGTATGTCTCCTCTGCTACCCTTACCGTTAGAGAGTTAGGGACCACTGAGGCTATCTCTCTTCTTGTCTGTCAGTGAATCTCTTGGGTCTTGGTCTCTTTCCTTTCCCCCCAGTGAAGCCTCAGCCTGTCTTTCAATAGAAAAGGAGGAGAGGGAATTCTTATTTTTTAACCTTTACTTAACTAGGCAAGTCAATTAAGAACAAGTTCTTATTTACAATGATGGTCTACCCCGGCCAAACCCTAACCTGGACGAGCCTGGGCCAATTGTACGCCGCCCTATGGGACTCTCAATCACAGCCGACTGTGATACAGCCTGGAATCAAACCAGGGTCTGTAGGGACGCCTCTTGCAATGAAATGCAGTGCCTCAGACTGCTGCGCCACTCGGGAGGTAAAGGGAGGGAGGGGCGATGACACAGAAGATGGAATACATGATTACAACACAGAGATGACTAAGAGTACTGTCTGTTGAGATGCTCTTTTTTTTCTTTCTTTCATTCTGTCATTCTTTCCTAAAGTTATTTCGGATTGATTTCTGACACCCATCAATCAGGGAGATTATGTTGCTCTGTGACTCATGACTTTGGATGGATCGATAGGGAGTAGGGGAGGAGAGAGGGAGGGTTAGGAAGATGGAGAGAGAGGATGAGGGGAGGAGAAGAGAGAGGGAGGGAAGGAGAGGAGAGAGAGAGGGGGAGGAGGGGCAGACAGAGATGGAAAGATGGGAATGGTGTGGGGGAGTTATTTAGACAGGCAGGAATGGACATTCTGCAGAATTGCTTGTGAGGACACACACACACACACACACACACACACACACACACACACACACACACACACACACACACACACACACACACACACACACACACACACACACACACACACACACACACACACACACACACACACACACACACACACACACACACACACACATACATACATACATACATACATACATACATACATACATACATACATACATACATACATACATACATACATACATACATACATACATACATACATACATACATACATACATACATACACACACACACACACATATACCAGCCAGGTCACCTGTGATACAAGTCAGTATTCAATGTCCATCCATGTCTGATGATGTGGAAACTGGCCACTACGGGCAACAGTGAGCGTGGTTACCTTCAAGGATGTTTTGGTTTTGCTATGGTGTTGTGGACAGAGATGGAATGATTCAAGCTCAAATCCAGTGTTAGAAATGTATTTTTGTTTTAAGCCTATCCCAAACCTTAACCATTTGTAGTTAATGCCTAACCTTACATTTCTGAGTTAATGCCTAAACTTCACCTTAAACACTTTGAAATTTGACGTTTGGGATAACTTTGAAATTTGACGTTTAAGAAACATGGATGAACATCTAATTCTGACATGAGATGGTGAGAGTTAGTAGCACACACACACACACGTAAAAAAAGTATAAATTAACAGAGATCGCTATCTCAGGTTTCAGAAGTTCGATAAGTCTGAGAATGGCTTTTCATTATTGTGGATTGTGACAAACAGCAATACACACCCATCATCATAACACATATACACACAGACACAAACACACACACATGTTTTGCCTCAGGAAAGTGAGCAGAGAGATCAAAGATTTGGAAAGTGGGCAGACTGCTCCAGATCCTCAATACATCACATGTGTAGTATGCCAGGGTGTGTGTTGAGGCCCAGGGTGTGTGTTGAGGCCTAGGGTGTGTGTTGAGGCCCAGAGTGTGTGTTGAGGCCCAGGATGTGTGCTGAGGCCCAGGGTGTGTGTTGAGGCCCAGGGTGTGTATTGAGGCCCTGGGTGTGTGTTGAGGCCCAGGGTGTGTGTTGAGGCCCAGGGTGTGTGTTGAGGCCCAGGGTGTGTGTTGAGGCCCTGGGTGTGTGTTGAGGCCCTGGGTGTGTGTTGAGGCCCAGGGTGTGTGTTGAGGCCCAGGGTGTGTGTTGAGGCCCTGGGTGTGTGTTGAGGCCCAGGGTGTGTGTTGAGGCCCAGGGTGTGTGTTGAGGCCCTGGGTGTGTGTTGAGGCCAAGGGTGTGTGTTGAGGCCCAGGGTGTGTGTTGAGGCCCTGGGTGTGTGTTGAGGCCCTGGGTGTGTGTTGAGACCCAGGGTGTGTGTTGAGGCCCAGGGTGTGTGTTGAGGCCCAGGGTGTGTGTTGAGGCCCTGGGTGTGTGTTGAGGCCCAGGGTGTGTGTTGAGGCCCAGGGTGTGTGTTGAGGCCCAGGGTGTGTGTTGAGGCCCTGGGTGTGTGTTGAGGCCCAGGGTGTGTGTTGAGGCCTAGGGTGTGTGTTGAGGCCCAGGGTGTGTGTTGAGGCCCAGGGTGTGTGTTGAGGCCCTGGGTGTGTGTTGAGGCCCAGGGTGTGTGTTGAGGCCCAGGGATGTGTGTTGAGGCCCAGGGTGTGTGTTGAGGCCCAGGGATGTGTGTTGAGGCCCAGGGTGTGTGTTGAGACCCAGGGATGTGTGTTGAGGCCCAGGGTGTGTGTTGAGGCCCAGGGTGTGTGTTGAGGCCCTGGGTGTGTGTTGAGGCCCAGGGTGTGTGTTGAGGCCCAGGGTGTGTGTTGAGGCCCAGGGTGTGTGTTGAGGCCCAGGGTGTGTGTTGAGGCCCAGGGTGTGTGTTGAGGCCCTGGGTGTGTGTTGAGGCCCAGGGTGTGTGTTGAGGCCTAGGGTGTGTGTTGAGGCCCAGGGTGTGTGTTGAGGCCCAGGGTGTGTGTTGAGGCCCTGGGTGTGTGTTGAGGCCCAGGGTGTGTGTTGAGGCCCAGGGATGTGTGTTGAGGCCCAGGGTGTGTGTTGAGGCCCAGGGATGTGTGTTGAGGCCCAGGGTGTGTGTTGAGACCCAGGGATGTGTGTTGAGGCCCAGGGTGTGTGTTGAGGCCCAGGGTGTGTGTTGAGGCCCTGGGTGTGTGTTGAGGCCCAGGGTGTGTGTTGAGGCCCAGGGTGTGTGTTGAGGCCCAGGGTGTGTGTTGAGGCCCAGGGTGTGTGTTGAGGCCCTGGGTGTGTGTTGAGGCCCAGGGTGTGTGTTGAGGCCCAGGGTGTGTGTTGAGGCCCAGGGTGTGTGTTGAGGCCCTGGGTGTGTGTTGAGGCCCAGGGTGTGTGTTGAGGCCCAGGGATGTGTGTTGAGGCCCTGGGTGTGTGTTGAGGCCCAGGGTGTGTGTTGAGGCCCAGGGATGTGTGTTGAGGCCCTGGGTGTGTGTTGAGGCCCAGGGTGTGTGTTGAGGCCCAGGGATGTGTGTTGAGGCCCAGTGATGTGTGTTGAGGCCCAGGGTGTGTGTTGAGGCCCAGGGTGTGTGTTGAGGCCCAGGGTGTGTGTTGAAACCCTGGGTGTGTGTTGAGGCCCAGGGTGTGTGTTGAGGCCCAGGGTGTGTGTTGAGGCCCAGGGTGTGTGTTGAGGCCCAGGGTGTGTGTTGAGGCCCAGGGTGTGTGTTGAGACCCAGGGTGTGTGTTGAGGCCCAGGGATGTATGTTGAGGCAACAGTGTGTGAGCATCTGGCTCTGTGTTTGTTTGGCTGCTACTAGTCTACCAAATCAAGCCAGTGAGTTGTATTTCCCTTTCATTTACACTTGGCAGCCATTGTAATTGTGATTATCTTTCTCTACAATTCATTATTGAAGAGTTTAATTCCAAAACGATGTATCCACCAATTTTTAACATTTGTGTTTTTTCATCAGAAAGGATTTCTTATGGGTGTCTTCATTTGTGTGTAAAATATTATTGTTCTCAGATTTCAGATGTGTATGAAAATGTATTTTTAGCAAAAAGCTATATATCCATTGTTTAGCTGGAATAGAATGTTCGTATCCTGTATATTTGATTGTGATATGTGGTGGCCTCAACTAGCTACAGTATCTTCAGATGACTACATTTACTGTAAGTCACTCTGGATAAGAACATCTACTAAATAACTAAAATGTCAAATGTAAATGTTTTACATCAAATCTCACATTACTTGTTAGGAATTATTATTTCTAATTATTTTACAAATATTGATGTTACAAATGTATAATTTGTCAATTTCATTATTAAAAGTGTAGTTATTTGCTACATTTAACTCAGTAAAACCAGGCAGTACTTCTTATTTCTCTGAGTGATGTGAAAATACAGCTTTTTGCCAAAAAACATTATTATGTGTCTCTCTGAAATGAAACCATCAAGTGATAGATTTTAAACAAATACATCTCTGTCATTGAACAAACCCATGCCATGATTAGATATTGAAAAAAACACACCAATCTCTTTCATAAGTTCTTTAAACAATGTAAGCTAATTTAACAACATTTCAGAAAATGGATATATGGCGTTTTGGAATGAAACTTTTCAATATGTACTCTATGATGACCTGACGTCTACTATATTCCAGTAAACCAAATATTGGTTTTGTGTGTAAAAACATTAGATAAACCCTGTGCACAACAGTGGATCTAGGTCCAGTGCTGGTTTTGCCAGGAACAATTAGTATTCATAAACAAGAGTATAAACCGCACACTGAAAAAATAATAAAAATAAGTACACACCAAAGTCATTGTTTTTGAGTCTGAGTAAGAACAACACACAAACAGTCTGCATTATATCAGCGTATGTGTGTCCAGAATCTGAATTTCAGCATGTCTGTGTATAACTAGATCTAACTATAATTGTTGTTTGCATAATCTGTAACAGGATAAGAGGGGAGGAAGAGAGGAGGGGAGGAAGATGATGTGTGTTCGGAGGGAGAGACATTGGGGACAGAGACACAATCACATCAATGACCTGCCTCCCACTGATGAGATGCCAGACTGCAAATCAACATTGCTATTCACACCTGCTCAACTTTAGCCAGTACAGGAACTATAGAGAGGAGGAAGAGAGGAGGAGAGGAGAGGGGGAGAAAGAGTGGTGGAGGCAGAGTTGTTTCTCTGTGTGTGAGGAGAGAACACACTGGGCACATATGTCAATTCAATGTCTAGTTTTGATTTCAATTTGATTGAGTTGTCAACTATTGTAATTTCATTGTGAAATCAACAAAAAAATCTCACCATGTCATTGGATGTAGGTTAAAAGTTGCGTGAAAAATACAAAATAACCTTACGTTGAATACTTTTTGCAAATCCCATAACATAGATTTTTGGAGTTGAAAGGACATGGAAACAACGTTGATTCAACCAGTTTTTGCCCAGTGGGAATGGGGGAAAGGGGGAAGAGAGAAAGTTCAATCAAGGGAGAGATGGAGTGAGGTAGAAAATATGTGTTGCTCTCTTTGTGGAAGAAAAAAGGGTTACAGAAAAAGGGTTGACTGTGAATAGAGCCCCACAGTGGAGGTGTCATAATACCCATAAAACCTTGCGGTCAAACAGGGAAATGGTTCCAATTGTTTATCCACTATTCATTTTTCCCGTATGGGATTTTTATAAACACTTAAAATAAGGGCAGTGTTTCATGTAGGCTTACCCTGGAGTGATATTTTGATAACCATGTAAATCTCTCTTGGACAAGGTGACTTTTATTAATATGTTTGGCTCTATTTACACTCCGATTCAAAAATGCTAATTAGCATCAAAGTAGACATCAAGCAAAACTACACATCCCTGCAAGCTCCTGCATGGCATCTCTAGCTGACACATTTGCTAACAAGTGTGTGTGTGTGTGGGGGTGGGGGGGGTACTGCGGTGAAGGGGGAATGGTGTTTCTTCACAAGATATCATTATCTATCCTCTCCATCATCCATCACGAGTCACAACTCTCCCCCTCTTTCACACACACACATTACAAACATACTTACTCACACTCCCCAGGCACCCACCTTATGCTGTATCTCTTATCAACATACACACAAAGACACAAATTGGTAGGATAGCCTCGAGCATGGAGAGGGACACACACACACTCTTACATCCAATCTGTCCTTAAAACAATTACAGAATCAAAGCACACACAAACTGAGTCCTCTTGCAGTGGGCAGACATTAACTTGTGTTGCCCACACTGCGTGGCTAATGGATTGGATCTGAGTGGCATCACTATGAGACGAGAGGCTGATGAATGGCTCTATACCAGACATGATAGGTCTAATGTCTGAGAGTGATATTAATGCTGCTCTCTGTCCTGCACAGTCCATACACACATTCTTATACACGGATTCACACACACAAATACTCTCTCTCTCTCTCTCTCTCTCTCTCTCTCTCTCTCTCTCTCTCTCTCTCTCTCTCTCTCTCTCTCTCTCTCTTTTTCTCTCTCTCTCTCTGTCTCTCTCTCTGTCTCTCTCTCTCTTTCTCTCTCTCGCTCTCTGTCTCTCTCTGTCTCTCTCGCTCTCTGTCTCTCTCTCACACACACACACACACACACACACACACACACACACACACACACACACACACACACACACACACACACACACACACACACACACACACACACACACACACACACACACACACACACACACACACACACACACACACACACACACACACACACACACAGTCTAAATGCATCATAAATACACTCAGGATGATGCATAGTACCCAACCAGTTGTCAAGCTCTTCTAATATATAACCTATCTGGAGGAGCACATAGATAGCAGCAGGCCAAAGTCCAGTTCAAACAACTCTAGGCACATACACACGCACGAAAACACACATAAATAAAACATTATTATACATAAACATTGCACACAAGAAACCTCTGTTATGCACAAAAGCCCACCACACCCATCTTGGCCAGAGTATGGCCTAGGTCCCTAACCACCCTCCATAAATCCTAGATACGATCAATGGACCGAAGGGCACCACGCCCGAGGGATCAGGTTCAGATCAATGCTATTATTATCCAATTCATTTCAGCGCAAAATAGGTTATCGTATAGAATGGGAGCAGGGGAGGGCGCACGCGTCTCTGGCTTTCCTGCCGCCTACCCTGCACGCGCAACCACACAGACCGGGCATGGAGACCCGGGTCAGCGCCATACTGTAAAAATTTCTATTTTCTTCTAATCAAAGTGGTCACGGATCACATTCAGCGGTACTGGAGTTTCTGAGCAGGCCGGTTCCCACTTACTCTTATCGCCGCCTGCCAGATTCTGCACACACAACAGAGTTCCGTAGTGATGGTGTAGGGGCTAAAGACAGCTATAGTGTGACATCGTTTTCGAGAACACTGTTGCAAAAGGACCAAAGGGAACCTGAAACATAACTACTTCTCACAAGAATGTACACTTTCCGTGTCTCTCTTACACACAGTCACTCGTACTCATGTGTGACATAACCACACACACGCACACACACGCGTTCCCGGGGATCGTTTAACCACTAGCTGGACCGCTATTGCACAAATAATTGAGCGTCCCAGACCCACCAGAGCATCCCGGGTCCCTTCCTTTCTCCCCTGTCACGCAGCCACCAGGCGCGGGCTGCTAACTCAATTAACCCGGCTAGGGTGACCCCATCGAGCCCCTACACACACAGTCAATACGCTCGCTACCGCCACTCGATATTATTGGAGTCACTGAAATTGATACGAGGATAAGCCGCGGAGCTACGAGAGTGAGAACGAGTCGGGACTCCCGAGTGGCGCAGCGGTCTAAGCACAGCATCTCAGTGCTAGAGGCGTCACTACAGACCCTGGTTCGATTCCAGGCTGTATCACAACCGGCCGTCATTGGGAGTCTCATAGGGGAGCACACAATTGGCCCAGCGTCGTCCGGGTTTGGCCGGTGTAGGCCGTCACAGTAAATAAGAATTTGTTCTTAACTGACTTGTCTAGTTAAAAAATTTAAAAAGGGGTTGCAGATGATCGGAGAGCTCTCTGTTTCTTTGTACCCCGTGGAAAATTCATGGCGCATGAAATAGCCTCCTAATCTTATTCTGACATCATTTTGTTTTCAGTTGTCAAAGTCAATAATATGAATCTTTATAACTTTTATATTAAACGTTCTCACCATCACTCATATGGGATGTGGTGGTTGCATTGGTCCCACTGGAGAAACCAGAGCACTGCGCCCCGTTTAGCATACATGGGCTTTAGAACACATTCATCAAGCAGAGGATCGTGAAATAACACATTAACATTCTACTGTCTGTCAGTGGCTATGAATGTGATAGAAAACAGTATTAACTTGACGTCAGTGCTGTTGCAAACAGATCTAACTGCTGGGAATTAGACAGACATGCCACGATAGAAATGTAGAATGGGTACACACACACTTACCGGCACAAATGCAGTGTTCAGAGTCTTTCCGTGCGCTTTTGATGCAAGTGTGGTCTGCGATAGTGGTTCAGATCGTGTCCTGTCCATGCATGTACATACAGAAGCTGGTCAGAGAACTAGACGCTCTGAAACATGCCACTCACTGCAAATCCAAAGACCCGAATAGGAGCAGCGCTCATTTGCTCAACAGGACTGTGTGTTAGAGAGAGAGAGAGTGAGAGAGAGCGTGTGTGACAGACAGGGAGATAGAGGAGTTGGGAAGGGGAGAGAGAGACTAAGATGGACGATGTAGCCTACCACCACCACGGGAGCGAATAAGTGAGTAGCCTGTCGTTCAATGTTACTACTATAATAAGTGAGTAGACTTTCGTTCAATGTTGCCAGTTGAATCATCTCATCAAATATGAACAACACAATCACTAGGCTATAGCCTAAACATAACGAAATAGTCCAAATGATTATCAAAAGTCAGTTGTACAGGTTATTAAACTGCTGAGAAATCTCATCCAAGCCCAGAGAGCCACACAGAATGCAAACATTCTAGTTACTATGCAAATCAGTTCAATAACTGCCCATTTCATTAAACCTTAGCCTATCTCATAGTGCATTTGCCAGAATGAGAGGTGGCGGGAAACCATGCTGTTGCGCGCGATCTTGACGTTCAAGACTGATGATCAAGTTGTAAAGATGTCAACAGATGGGCAAAATAAATCAAACACAGTTCCGTTGCTTTCCATGTCTTCCCGGTGCCTGGATAAACTAACCATTTGCTGATCCTCAGCCCTCACCCACCCAAAGAGGTGTCGTATGTGTCAAATTACTTCGAGTCCAGAATGTCTATAGCCATGTATCGACAGTTTTCACTTTAACCCCGGTCAGTGTGTAGAACTCATTAGTGTCGTGTATTACCAAGCTACTGTCTAGCCTCGCCTAGCTCTGATGGAAATTGAAAGGTGATAAAGAGTAGACACTGAGCCGGTCCACAGTAGACCTGTCTAATCTGCTCGTTCTGGTGTAACGTCCACGGGACGGAGCACTCGGCGAAATTACACTGCGAGTGAGACACCTAGCCTACAGTCATATAATTTAACAAGCCCCTGTACGGTAGGGAGGAACGGGGTATCGGTTAGGACACCGACTGTGAACAGATGAGCCACGATCGATGAGGGTTTTGATGAGGGGCTTTCAGGTGAGTGACGCGCGCGGATACCATGGGACTTGTATTTATTCGAGTTTAATGAAGGTGTTATTTACTACGCACCTGCCGCCAGTGACACGAAGGAGGAAACCCACACCATGTTAATCTCACCCATACAACCACTTCAGGACAAATATCGAAGAGTTTATAAACCATAAATCTTGAGTCTATTTTTGAGAATCTAAAAATATCAATTAAGTAGGCTACTGGTTCATTCAGCGCCAGGGCCCCTTGCAATAGGCCTACATTTCATAAATCTAAATAGAACATAATGTAATAATACAAAAATTAAAATGGCACATTACATTCAAAGTGAAGTTTTTGATATTTCAAAGCTAAAGTCTGTTTCCAGTTTAGAATGATGTGAATATCCACTCTAAACCCCCTTAAAATTAGAAAACAATCTTAATGGTTTGGGGAGAGGGGTGATAGTGTGATTAAAGGCAGGTGACTTAACATGAGAAAGATAGCCAAAAGGGTGTTTTCTGTGTCTGTTCACTCAGCAGCACCTGACCATACCGCCGCCCTGCTGCCCCCTGACTCAGCCAGACTAATGGGAAGTGAAGCAGGCCATTTATATTCCTGACTTCCCACCAACCAACAGGACTTGCTTCTCAGTTGGAGGCTGTAGGAAAGACCTCCCTGTGTGTGTGTGTGTGTGTGTGTGTGTGTGTGTGTGTGTGTGTGTGTGTGTGTGTGTGTGTGTGTGTGTGCGTGCGTGCGTGCGTGCGTGCGTGCGTGTGTGTTTGAAAGAGAGAGAGAGAGAAAGAGAGAGAGAGAGTACAGTCGTGGCCAAAAGTTTTGAGAATGACACAAATATAAATTTTCACCAAGTCTGCTGCCTCAGTTTGTATGATGGCAATTTGCATATACTCCAGAATGTTATGAAGAGTGATCAGATGAATTGCAATTAATTGCAAAGTCCCTCTTTGCCATGCAAATGAACTGAATCCCCCAAAAACATTTCCACTGCATTTCAGCCCTTCCACAAAAGGACCAGCTGACATCATGTCAGTGATTCTCTCGTTAACACAGGTGTGAGTGTTGACGAGGACAAAGCTGGAGATCACTCTGTCATGCTGATTGAGTTTGAATAACAGACTATAAACTTCAAAAGGAGGGTGGTGCTTGGAATCATTGTTCTTCCTCTGTCAACCATGGTTACCTGCAAGCAAACACGTGCCGTCATCATTGCTATGCACAAAAAGGGCTTGTTACGAACCCCTTTGGCCCTGCAGTCTAGGGGGGATGGAAACGAGACCCGTAACATATCTCATGCAAATCATAACAGTGAAAAGGAACAGTGAGAACTAATAACAACAGACAGCATAAATCTACTGTCAAATACTTATGGTCTATTTGTTTGTTAAACACACGGTAAGGTGTGGGGGGGGGGGCTGAGCTGGACCCAAAGAAAGAAATAATAAAGATCCCTAAGCTAGCTAGATCCCTAAGCTACCAAAAACCCCTAAGCTAGTCTTACTTGCTTCAATAACCGCTAGCTAACTAACCAATAAAATACAGTGGGTGGTCCGCACAGTTCTAACTAGGGTTCTTAGACAATGTATTCCTATGGGTAGTGTATGCCCATGGGCAACTTGTCTTGGTATCCCCTTTTCCCACCAACAAACAAACATTCATACACCACAACAATACATACTCACATAATAACGGACAAATGTGACATGTAGTTGCTCAAACAAAAGAGAGATCACTGCAGAGACAACCAAGGGAAAGGGGATGTGGTTGGGTAAGGGAAAGGAGCAGGTGTGTCTTCTGATTGGCGACTGATTAGCGACTGATGAGTGACACCTGTGACTGGGGCAGAAGGAAAGAAAGCAAATACACACACAGGATACTTGTATCCGTAACAGGGCTTCACAGGCAAGGATATTGCTGCCAGTAAGATGGCACCTAAATCAACCATTTATCGGACCATCAAGAACTTCAAGGAGAGCGGTTCAATTGTTGTGAAGAAGGCTTCTGTGCACCCAAGAAAGTCCAGCAAGCGCCAGGGCCGTCTCCTAAAGTTGATTCAGCTGCAGGATCGTACAGAGCTTGTTTAGGAATGGCAGCAGGCAGGTGTGAGTGCATCTGCACGCACAGTGAGGCAAATAATTTTGGAGGATGGCCTGGAGTCAAGAAGGGCAGCAAAGAAGCCACTTCTCTCCAGGAAAAACATCAAGGACAGACTGATATTCTGCAAAAGGTTCAGGGATTGGACTACAGGTGTACAGTAATTTTCTCGGATGAATTCCCTTTCCGATTGTTTGGGGCATCTGGAAAAAAGCTTGTCCGGAGAAGAGAAGGTGAGCGCTACCATCAGTCCTGTGTCATGCCAACAGTAAAGCATCCTGAGACCATTCATGTGTGGGGTTGCTGCTCAGCCAAGGGAGTGGGCTCACTCACAATTTTGCCTAAGAACACAGCCATGAATAAAGAATGGTACCAACACATCCTCAGAAAGCAACTTCTCCCAACCATCCAGGAACAGTTTGGTGATGAACAATGCCTTTTCCAGCATGATGGAGCACCTTGCCATAAGGTAAAAGTGATAACTTAGTGGCTCGGGGAACAAAACATCGATATTATGGGTCCATGGGCAGGAAACTCCCCAGACCTTAATCCCATTGAGAACTTGTGGTCAATCCTCAAGAGGCGGGTGGACAAACAATACCCCACAAATTCTGACCCTGACATGACAGCATGCCAGGGCAGATTGCAGAGGTCTTGAAAAAGGATGGTCAACACTGCAAATATTGACTCTGCATCAACTTCATGTAATTGTCAATAAAAGCCTTTGACACGTATGAAATTCTTGTAATTTTACTTCACTATTCCATACTAACATCTGACAAAAATATCTAAAGACACTGAGGCAGCAGACTTTGTGAAAATGAATATTTGTGTCATTCTCAAAACTTTTGGCCATGACTGTATAGTTTGCGCCTGCATATGTCTATGTGCCAGTCTCCCTCATTTTCCTCCTCCAACCAGACATCTGAGACATGGATGTGATTGATAAACATTGAAAGGAACTGATGGTGATGTACAGAACTTGGCAAATTACTCTGGCAGGCTTTCTTCCTCTCCTCCTCTTTTCCTCTCCCCCTCTTTAAGGCTGCAGTGGCAGTCTGTTCCCCAGGCCCAGCTCTGGCCCAGCTTGGTTCTTTACTCCCTGCCGAGCCATAACAGAGAACTGCAGACTTCTGAAGAACGTTTCCCCTCCCGCAAACAACGACAAACAAGCTGAGGAACCTAAAAAAAACTGTGGGACCACTCAAATTATTCAGCGTTCATTAAATGCTTAATTAACACTTTCACTAAGAGTTTCTCAAGCCTCTAAACACACAAACGCAAACACACACACGCTCACACAATAATGAAGGGAGTAATGAAAAGAGCCCCAAATTGCTGCTGTGGTGCTCTGGAAAGAATGGCTTCTCTAAGGACCAATGGAATACTTTTGTTTGCTTGAAGACAGAGGCTCTTATATAAAACCAATAACCTCCCTCCCTCCCCAGTCGGAAGTGTCAGAAACCCCATTACAGTAATTAAGTCTGTAGACCCTCAAAGAGCCCTCCCCTGGGTCTGGAGTTAGACCGCCAGGGAGGGAGGGGGTGGGGGGGTGGGAGGGTGAGACGGGGGAAAGTATAGATAATGAAAGATGAGGCAAACAGGGTGGTAGAGAGAGGAAGAGAGAGAGTGTGTGGATGGTGAGAGGGAGGGAGGGGAAGACAGGGGTGGAGACATGAGTAGGAGATGGTATAGAGCTCATGAGAGAGCAACATAAATCAGGGAGATGGATAACAGTGTGAGGCATCTGGACCAGTTAGGAAGAAGTAGAAACAAGTGATAAAGAGAAAGAGAAAAGATGGTAAATAAATATACAGTGCTTTCAGATAGTATTCATACCCCTTGACTTATTTCACATTTTGTTGTGTTACAGCCTGAATTCAAAATGGATTAACTATACATTTTTTCTCAACAATCTACACACAATACCCAACAAGATTCCACAGTCTCATGTCACAATTAGACATTCATCCATGTTTCTCAAACTTCAAATTTCAAAGTTGTTCCATATGTCAAATTTCAAAGTGTTTGGTTACTTCTCAGTACAACATGTTTTTAGAATTTTGATCAAATATATTCAAAATGAAATACTGAAATGTCTCATTTACATAAGTATTCACACCTGAGACAATACTTTGTAGAAGCACCTTTGGTGGAAATTACAGCTTTGAGTTGTCTTGGGTATATCTGCATCAGCTTTGCACATCTAGATTTGGGTATTTCTCCCATTCTTCCTGGAAGATTGTCTCCAGCTCTGTTAAGTTAGATGGGGAGCAGCGGTGAACAGCCATCTTCAGGTCTTTCCACAGATTTTCAATGGGATTCAAGTCTGGGCTTTGGCTGGATCACTCAAGGACTTTCACTTTCTTGTTCTGAAGCCATTCCAACATTGATTTGGTTGCATGCTTGGGGTCATTGTCCTGTTGGAAAGTAAATCTTCACCCCCAAGTCCAAGGTTGCTTGCACTCTGAAGCAGGTTTTCATCAATCATTTACCTATATTTGTCTCCATTCATTGTTCCCTCTATCCTTACAAGTCTATCAGTCCCTGCCACTGAAAAGCATTCCAATAGCATGATGCTGCTACCATGCTGCTTCACGGTAGGAATAGTGTTAGATGGGTGATGGGCTGTGCCTGGTTTTCTCCAGATATAGCAATTTGCAATCATGACAAAAAGTACAATTTTTGTCTCATCAGACCACATAATCTTTTTCCTTATGCTCTTAAAGTCTTTCACATGCCTTTTTGCAAACTCCAGGTGTGCTGTCATGTGCCTTTTTCTCAGGAGTGGCTTCCGTCTGGCCACTCTCCCATAAACACCAGATTGGAGAGATCCTGTAGAGGCTGTTGTCCTCTGGCAGGCTCTCCTATCTCAGCCAAAGAACTCTGTAGTTCTGTCAGAGTGGTCAATGGGTTCTTGGTCACCTCCCTGACCAAGGTCCTTCTTGCCCGGTTGCGCAAGTTTGGTCGGATGGCCAGCTCTAGGCAGAGACTGGGTAGTTCCATATTTTTAAATTTCCCATTGATAGAGACCACTGTGCTCTTGGAAACATTCACCACTAGAAATGGTTTTATATCCTTCCCCAGATATATGCTTCATTGCAATTCTATCTCAGAGATCTATGGAAGTTCCTTGGACTTCATGTTATAGTTTCAGCTCTGAACCTTATATAGGCAGGTGTGTTTTTTTATAAATCATGTCCAAACAATTGAATTGGCCACAGGTGGAATCCAATCAAGTTGTAGTGACATTTCAAGGATGGTCAATGGAAATTGGATGCACCTGAGCTCAATTTGGAGTGTCATAGCAAAGGGGTGTGAATACTTATGTAAATGAGATATTTCTGTATTACATGTTCAATGGATTAGCAACATTTTCTAAAAACATGTTTCACTTTGTCATTATGTGGTATTTTGTAAAAATAAACAATTTAATTCATTTTAAATTCAGGCTGTAACAGAAAACATTTTGAAATAAGTCAAGGGGTATGAATACTTTTTGAAGCCACTGTGAATACACCATCTACCAGCAATATCAGGGGCGGTGAGTATGTGAGAGACAAAGAGAACTGGTTACACCATCAGAGGCAGATTCTGAGAGAGGGAGAGCAGGAGAGAGGGAAGAGAAAATGACAGGTGTCAGGCCTGTTGATAAAAGCCAGCGAGGAGAGGAGTTATAGATTGGGAGGGAGGGAGGGAGGGAGGGAGTGAAGGAAGGAAGGAAGGAGAGGGCGGGGACTGGGAGAGACGGGTGAGATTCAGTGCCTGCGAGTTAGTGCTGTCCTCTCTCATTGATATTCTGAGCTCATGCCTCGCTGACAACTGCCCTCATCTCTCTCCTCCCCCACTCTCTCAAACACGCCCTAAAAGTGTGATGTCATCCTATATGGAGCACTTGGTCAGATGCCACTGTCAGAATCACTGCACCTCACCACCACTTACCCTCTCTCCAACCCTGATCCACATTTACCATTTAGCACAAAGAACATAAATACATATGAAACATTAGCGGAGAGAGCAGGAGTGGCCTCAACAATGGATGTGGTTCGGTTAGGAAAAGAGGTTCAGATATACTATCACCAAGGAATCGCCAACCAAAAATCAAATCAAATCAAATCAAATTTTATTTGTCACATACACATGGTTAGCAGATGTTAATGCGAGTGTAGCGAAATGCTTGTGCTTCTAGTTCCGACAATGCAGTGATAACGAACAAGTAATCTAACTAACAATTCCAAAACTACTGTCTTATACACAGTGTAAGGGGATAAGGAACATGTACATAAGGATATATGAATGAGTGATGGTACAGAGCAGCATACAGTAGATGGTATCGAGTACAGTATATAAATATGAGATGAGTGTGTAGACAAAGTAAACAAAGTGGCATAGTTAAAGTGGCTAGTGATACATGTGTTACATAAGGATGCAGTCGATGATGTAGAGTACAGTATATACATATGCATATGAGATGAATAATGTAGGGTAAGTAACATTATATAAGGTAGCATTGTTTAAAGTGGCTAGTGATATATTTACATCATTTCCCATCAATTCCCATTATTAAAATGGCTGGAGTTGGGTCAGTGTCAATGACAGTGTGTTGGCAGCAGCCACTCAGTGTTAGTGGTGGCTGTTTAACAGTCTGATGGCCTTGAGATAGAAGCTGTTTTTCAGTCTCTCGGTCCCAGCTTTGATGCACCTGTACTGACCTCGCCTTCTGGATGATAGCGGGGTGAACAGGCAGTGGTTCGGGTGGTTGATGTCCTTGATGATCTTTATGGCCTTCCTGTAACAACGGGTGGTGTAGGTGTCCTGGAGGGCAGGTAGTTTGCCCCCGGTGATGCGTTGTGCAGTCCTCACTACCCTCTGGAGAGCCTTACGGTTGAGGGCGGAGCAGTTGCCGTACCAGGCGGTGATACAGCCCGCCAGGATGCTCTCGATTGTGCATCTGTAGAAGTTTGTGAGTGCTTTTGGTGACAAGCCGAATTTCTTCAGCCTCCTGAGGTTGAATAGGCGCTGCTGCGCCTTCTTCACGACGCTGTCAGTGTGAGTGGACCAATTCAGTTTGTCTGTGATGTGTATGCCGAGGAACTTAAAACTAGCTACCCTCTCCACTACTGTTCCATCGATGTGGATAGGGGGGTGTTCCCTCTGCTGTTTCCTGAAGTCCACAATCATCTCCTTAGTTTTGTTGACGTTGAGTGTGAGGTTATTTTCCTGACACCACACTCCGAGGGCCCTCACCTCCTCCCTGTAGGCCGTCTCGTCGTTGTTGGTAATCAAGCCTACCACTGTTGTGGTAGGGCATGATTAGTGCTTGTATTTACCATTCTTGTTTGGATGATGGTAACTTTTTAGTGCTGTTATTTTGGCATCTCCTCTCTTAGCAGTCTAGATTTGAAAGTGGGCGGTGGCAGGGCCTCCATTTTAATATCTCTGAGTGTTTACAGTAGTGACCCTGGCTGTGGGAGGATCTATAAATCATGCTCATTATAAATGCACAGAAGGAAGCGGGAGAGCGCGAGGTTGGGGGATGTTCTCTTTATTTCTCCCCCAGGTGGCTGCCAAGGGTCAGGGGGGTAATGTTGTAAATGACTAATGTAGCTGGAAACAGAAGATTTTTTATGGAATATCTACATGGGCGTACAGAGGCCCATTATCAGCAACCATCACTCCTGTGTTCCAATGGCACGTTGTGTTAGCTAATCCAAGTTGATCGTTTTAAAAGGCTAATTGATCATTAGAAAACTCTTCTGCAATTATGTTAGCAGAGCTGAAAACTGTTGTTCTGATTAAAGAAGCAATAAAACTGGCCTTCTTTAGACTAGTTGAGTATCTGCATCAGCATTTGTGGGTTCGATTACAGGCTCAAAATGGCCAGAAACAAAGAACTTACTTCTGAAACTCATCAGTCTATTCTTGTTCTGAGAAATGAAGGCTAATCCCTGCGAGAAATTGCCAAGAACCTGAAGATCTCATTCAACGCTGTGTACTACTCCCTTCAGAGAACAGCATAAACTGGCTCTAACCAGAATAGAAAGAGTAGTGGGAGGCCCCGGTGCACAACTGAGCAAGAGGACAACTACATTAGAATGTCTAGTATGAGAAACAGATGCCTCAAGTCTTCATCTGACAGCTTCATTAAATAGTACCCGCAAAACACCAGTCTCAACATCAACAGTGAAGAGGCGACTCCAGGATGCTCGCCTTCAAGACAGAGTTCGTCTGTCCAGTGTCTGTGTTCTTTTTCCCATCTTAATCTTTTATTTTTATCGGCCAGTCTTAGATGTGGCTTTTTCTTTTTCAACTCTGCGTAGAAGGCCAGCATCCCGGAGTCGCCTACTCAGTGTGACCCCAAAGTTTTGAACGGTAGTGTACATCTTTGTAATGTAGCCAGGGTTAGGGAATGGATTTATTCACTAATACTGTCATGTTTTGTCATTGATTGTCATGTCTTGTCCCTGTGCTTCCCCTTCTATTCGTTTCCCCCTGCTGGTCTTATTAGGTTCTTTCCCTCTTTCTATCCCTCTCTCTCCCCCTCCCTCTCTCCCTCTCTCGCTCTCTCTCTCTATCATTCCGTTCCTGCTCCCAGCTGTTCCTCATTCTCCTAACTACCTCATTTACTCTTTCACACCTGTCCCCTATTTTGCCCTCTGATTAGAGTCCCTATTTCTCCCTCTGTTTCCGCTTCTGTCCTTGTCGGATCCTTGTTTGATGTTTGCTGTTCTGTGTCCTTGTTCCGCCCTGTCGTGTTTTTGCCTTCTTCAGATGCTGCGTATGAGCAGGTATCTAGATCAGCTACGGCCTGGGCCTTCCCGAAGCGACCTGCAGTCTGTGGTCGCATCTCCAGTAGTTCCCCTCTACTGACTAGAGGATTTCAGTTTTCCTGTTTTGACTTTACCTGAGATATATCCAGGATTATCGTTTTTGTTAAAGACTGGAATAAAGACTCTGTATCTGTTAAGTCGCTTGTGGGTCCTCATTCACCAGCATAACAGAAGGATCCGACCAAGAATGGACCCAGCGACTACGGATTCTCGCAACTCAGCCGTCGAGATCCAGGGAGCGATGCTCGGCAGACACGAGCAGGAATTGTCTGCTGCTCGTCATGCCGTTGAGACCCTGGCCGCTCAGGTCGCCGACCTCTCAGGACAGTTTCGGAGTCTTCGTCTCGTGCCACCAGCTGCTTCCTGGTCTTCCGAGTCTCCGGAACCTAGGGTTAATAACCCACCATGTTACTCTGGGCAGCCCACTGAGTGCCACTCCTTTCTCACCCAGTGTGATATTGTGTTCTCTCTCCAGCCCAACACATACTCAAGAGAGAGAGAGCTCGGATCGCCTACGTCATATCACTCCTTACTGGTCGGGCTCGGGAGTGGGGCACAGCTATCTGGGAGGCAAGGGCTGAGTGTACTAACGAGTATCAGAACTTTAAAGAGGAGATGATACGGGTTTTTGATCGTTCAGTTTTTGGGAAGGAGGCTTCCAGGGCCCTGGCTTCCCTATGTCAAGGTGATCGATCCATAACGGATTACTCTATAGAGTTTCGCACTCTTGCTGCCTCCAGTGACTGGAACGAGCCGGCGTTGCTCGCTCGTTTTCTGGAGGGACTCCACGCTGAGGTTAAAGATGAGATTCTCTCCCGGGAGGTTCCTTCCAGCGTGGATTCTTTGATTGCACTCGCCATCCGCATAGAACGACGGGTAGATCTTCGTCACCGAGCTCGTGGAAGAGAGCTCGCGTTAACGGTGTTCCCCCTCTCCGCATCTCAACCATCTCCTCCCACCGGCTCAGAGACTGAGCCCATGCAGCTGGGAGGTATTCGCATCTCGACTAAGGAGAGGGAACGGAGAATCACCAACAGCCTTTGCCTCTATTGCGGTTCTGCTGGACATTTTGTCATTTCATGTCCAGTAAAAGCCAGAGCTCATCAGTAAGCGGAGGGCTACTGGTGAGCGCTACTACTCAGGTCTCTCCATCAAGATCCTGTACTACCTTGTCGGTCTGCACTTTGCCGTTACAGGGCGCAGACTGTGAGAGCCGCCAATAAACGTAGGATTAAGAGTCCTAGGTATTGTCGCGGTCAGAGAGTGTGGCTTTCCACTCGTAACCTTCCCCTTACGACAGCTTCTCGCAAGTTGACTCCGCGGTTCATTGGTCCGTTCCGTGTCTCTCAGGTCGTCAATCCTGTCGCTGTGCGACTGCTTCTTCCGCAACATCTTCGTCGCGTCCACCCTGTCTTCCATGTCTCCTGTGTCAAGCCTTTTCTTCGCGCCCCCGTTCGTCCCCCCCCCCGTCCTTGTCGAGGGCGCACCTATTTACAAGGTACGGAAGATCATGGACATGCGTTCTCGGGGACGTGGTCACCAGTACTTAGTGGATTGGGAGCGTTACGGTCCTGAGGAGAGGAGTTGGGTTCCATCTCGGGACGTGCTGGACCGTTCGTTGATTGATGATTTCCTCCGTTGCCGCCAGGGTTCCTCCTCGAGTGCGCCAGGAGGCGCTCGGTGAGTGGGGGGGTACTGTCATGTTTTGTCATTGATTGCTGGTCTTATTAGGTTCTTTCCCTCTTTCTATCCCTCTCTCTCCCCCTCCCTCTCTCCCTCTCTCGCTCTCTCTCTCTATCGTTCCGTTCCTGCTCCCAGCTGTTCCTCATTCTCCTAACTACCTCATTTACTCTTTCACACCTGTCCCCTATTTTGCCCTCTGATTAGAGTCCCTATTTCTCCCTCTGTTTCCGCTTCTGTCCTTGTCGGATCCTTGTTTGATGTTTGCTGTTCTGTGTCCTTGTTCCGCCCTGTCGTGTTTTTGCCTTCTTCAGATGCTGCGTGTGAGCAGGTATCTAGATCAGCTACGGCCTGGGCCTTCCCGAAGCGACCTGCAGTCTGTGGTCGCATCTCCAATAGTTCCCCTCTACTGACTAGAGGATTTCAGTTTTCCTGTTTTGACTTTACCTGAGATATATCCAGGATTATCGTTTTTGTTAAAGACTGGAATAAAGACTCTGTATCTGTTAAGTCGCTTTTGGGTCCTCATTCACCAGCATAACAAATACTGGGAATTCCACACCCAGTCTTCAGTTGTCGTATACCCGAGCAACAACAGCATCCACAGTGTACACAAACAGAGATGGGTGAACATTTGTGGGATGGAGAGAGGTGTGGGATGGGTGGAGTGGAAGAGTGGAGGAGGCGTTATGTGTGCAGGAGTAATGGAAAACGCAGTCTCATGCTATTGGTTGTCGACTGATAAGGAAGTCATCTGAAAGTCACACTCTCGCTCTCTCCCTCCCCTCTTATCCCTTTCTTCCTCTCTCTCTCTCTCTCTCTTATGAAACTCTCTCCGCAGACTGGAATTAAAACCAAGGCAATTAAAGCCAACCTGCTTGCGACTTGGTGTTCCGGCTCGTAATTTTTATTCAGCGTAATTAAAGTGTTATGGCGGCGACGGAAGCGAGATGGGGGGGTGAGATAGAAGGGTATGGATGATTGATTGACGGCAAGAGCAAGAGTGAGAGTGAGGGAGAAGGGGATATATACAGAATTCACAGAGGCCAAAAGTCATTGCCTTGAGTTTGATTGGAAAGAGACAGAGAGAGAGAGGAATGGGCCAGAAAATGTTTAGTGGCACAGTTAGAGAGTGAGAGAGAAAGAGAGAGAGAAACGAAAGAGAGAAACGAGAGAGAAAGAGAGATAGAAAAGAGAACGAGAGAGAGAGGACAGGGAAAAGAAAGGGTGAAAAGGAGTAAAGCGAAGAGAGGTGTGGAGAAGTGAGAGGTAATGTGTAGACTTTAGGAGGGGTTATCTGATTGGGAGGGGGAGGGGGGTGGCATGGGGCCTACTGGGATGACTAACGAGATGACCAGGTGAAGTAATTGCTTTTGTTGTGTCCTCATGTCCAATCAATTAAGACAGCCCTTAGTGCACCAGAGGGCCACAAACATAATTGTGTGTGTGTGTGCGCATTTGTGTGCGCGTTTGTGTGCTTGCATGGTTGTGAGCATGTGCAGGCGCATGTATGAATTTATGACTGTGCTTGTAGGTTAGTCTCTATGATCAGTCGTGAGCGTGTATTCACTGTCTGGATGTTTGTGCTTTTATGTCATCACAATCTTTACGAGTATTTGTGAGAGAGAGAGTGAGTGAGTGAGATAGAGATAGAGAGAGTGAGTGAGTGAGATAGAGAGAGTGAGTGAGTGAGATAGAGAGAGTGAGTGAGATAGAGATGGAGAGAGTGAGTGAGTGAGAGAGAGAGAGTGAGTGAGTGAGTGAGATAGAGAGAGAGAGAGAGAGAGAGAGAGAGAGAGAGAGAGAGAGAGAGAGAGAGAGAGAGAGAGAGAGAGAGAGAGAGAGAGAGAGAGAGAGAGCGAGAGAGAGAGAGAGAGAGTGAGTGAGATAGATAGATAGATAGATAGATAGATAGATAGAGACAGTGAGTGAGTGAGATAGAGAGAGTGAGTGAGTGAGTGAGATAGAGATAGAGAGAGTGAGTGGAATGAGTAGAAGAAAGGAGGGGGGATTAGAAAGACACTCTTTCTGTGGTCTCATCCCTCTATCTCCCTCCCTCTCTTCTTCCTAAGCCACTACACCAAATTCTATTATTGGGCCCAATAAAAGAGTGTGAAATGAAAACATAATCGGTTTTAATCCAGCGGTAAAGCTCCAGCTGACAAAGGGCTGATGAGCGAAGCTTCACTGGCTCATTAAGGAAAGAAGACAGGAGAAAACGCTTCTGCTAGAATAGGAATTCTCTCAGACAGAACCAAACCACCACCCCGTGGCGTGTGTGTGTGTGACATAGAGAGTGATAAGAGAGAGTGTGCGGTCTGTATGAGTGTGTGGATTCAAGCGCACATGGTATGTCTAAGTATGAGCACGTATACAAGTGTTCATCCCGCAAACCGGGAACATTCCCAGGTCAGTAGCTAACATTGCCATTACAATAAGTTCTAGTTATGTTTTTATCTAACATTAGGATGATAACATCCCACAAACACTCTATGAATGTTTTTGATAACAAACAAAAAAATGTTCTAATGTTTTACATTAAAGGGGCAATCTGCAGTTGCTTCATCCATTTTGGACTTGAATGATAAAAAAAGAAACAGTGTTAATTTTCAGCAAACTTAACATGTGTAAATATTTGTATGAACATAACAAGATTCAACAACTGAGACATAAACTGAACAAGTTCCACAGACGTGTGACTAACAGAAATGGAATAATGTGTCCCTGAACAAAGGGGAGTCAAAATCAAAAGTAACAGTCAGTATCTGGTGTGGCCACCAGCTGCATTAAGTACTGCAGTGAATCTCCTCCTCATGGACTGCACCAGATTTGCCCGTTCTTGCTGTGAGATCTTACCCAAATCTTCCACCAAGGCACTTGCACGTTCCCAGACATTTCTAGGGGGAATGGCCCTAGCCCTCACCCTCTGATCCAACAGGTCCCAGACGTGCTCATTGGGATTGAGATCCGGGCTCTTCCCTGGCCATGGCAGAACAGTGACAGTCCTGTCTTTCAGGAAATCACGCACAGAACGAGCAGTATGGCTGGTGGCATTGTCATGCTGGAGGGTCATGTCAGGATGAGCCTGCAGGAAGGGTACCTTATGAGGGAGGAGGATGTCTTCCCTGTAATGCACAGCGTTGAGATTGCCTGCAATGACAACAAGCTCAGTCCAATAATGCTGTGACACACCACCTCCAAATCGGACCCTCCACCTCCAAATCGATCCCACTCCAGACTACAGGCCTCGGTGTAACGCTCATTCCTTCGACGATAAACGCGAATCCGACCATCACCCCCGGTGAGACCCAGTACCGATCCTGTGCAGGTGTTGTTACACGTGGTCTGCCACTGCGAGGGCGTTCAGCTGTCTGTCCGGTCTCCCTGTAGCGCTGTCGTAGACGTCTCACAGTACGGACATTGCAAATCTGCAGTCCTCGTGCCTCCTTGCAGCATATCTAAGGCACGTTCACGCAGATGAGCAGGGACCCTGGGCATCTTTCTTTTGGTGATTTTCAGAGTCAGCAGAAAGGCCTCTTTAGTGTCCTATATTTTCATAACTATGACCTTAATTGCCTACCATCTGTAAGCTGTTAGTGTCTTATAGACTTTTCCACATGTGCATGTTCATTAATTGTTTATGGTTCATTGAATAAGCATGGGAAACAGTTTACAATTCAGATATGTGAAGTTATTTGGATTTTTATGAATTATCTTTGAAAGACAGGGTTCTGAATAAGGAATGTTTCTTTTTTTGCTGAGTTTATGTACCCATTGATTCTTATAAACATATAAGTTCCTCATGAGCTTAGTTCAACTCTTGTACACCAATCAGAACCCAAAATATAAACTTGTTTTACTCAAATGTTTGTGAACAAAGTAAATGTAATAAATTCACACTATAAAGCCTCAAAACATGATTAAAACTATAATTGTGTTATCATGAATGGTCAACCCTTGCATCCATAGTGTTGTCTATGAATTTGGGAGTGGTTACATTTCTCTAGCCCCATCCCTCAGCGTTTTACAGAAACAAGGGCGGGGTATCACTTTGTTATTGTTTCAGCTATAGATTTCCGCTTTAAACAAACTCTTGAACAGGTCACTCTTGAAAAATACATGATCTAAATGGGAATAACATGTATAAACAATAAGGCTACCAGTCTGTTTGTGCCATGTAGACTATTGTATGATTGTAGCCATTTTATTACGTTTGCAATTGCAACAAATAATCTGCTCAAACCCCAACCAAGGACCATCAAAAGTCGTGCTATAAATTCACAGACAACACAAAGATTCCTTGATGCCCTTCCAGACTCCCTCTGCCTACCCAAGCACGCCAGAGGACAAAAATCAGTTAACCACCTAACTGAGGATCTCAATTTAACCTTGCGCAATACCCTAGATGCAGTTGCACCCCTAAAAACTAAAAACATTTCTCATAAGAAACTAGCTCCCTGGTACACAGGGAGCTAGTTCCGACTAGCTTGGAAATGTCTTCCGACTAGCTTGGAAAGACGGTACCGTGCAGTACCGAAGAGCCCTTACTGCTGCTCGATCATCCTATTTTTCTAACTTAATTGAGGAAAATAAGAACAATCCAAAATTCCTTTTTGATACTGTCGCAAAGCTAACTAAAAAGCAGCATTCCCCAAGAGAGGATGACTTTCACTTTAGCAGTGATAAATTCATGAACTTCTTTGAGGAAAAGATTATGATTATTAGAAAGCAAATTACGGACTCTTCTTTAAACCTGCGTATTCCTCCAAACCTCAGTTGTCCTGAGTCTGCACAACTCTGCCAGGACCTAGGATCAAGAGAGACGCTCAAGTGTTTTAGTACTATATCTCTTGACACAATGATGAAAATAATCATGGCGTCTAAACCTTCAGGCTGCATACTGGACCCTATTTCAACTAAACTACTGAAAGAGCTGCTTCCTGTGCTTGGCCCTCCTATGTTGAACATAATAAACGGCTCTCTATCCACTGGATGTGTACCAAACTCACTAAAAGTGGCAGTAATAAAGCCTCTCTTGAAAAAGCCAAACCTTGACCCAGAAAATATAAAAAACTATCGGCCTATATCAAATCTTCCATTCCTCTCAAAAATTTTAGAGAAGGCTGTTGCGCAGCAACTCACTGCCTTCCGGAAGACAAACAATGTATACGAAATGCTTTAGTCTGGTTGTAGACCCCATCATAGCACTGAGAAGCACTTGTGAAGGTGGTAAATGACATTTTAATGGCATCGGACCGAGGCTCTGCATCTGTCCTCGTGCTCCTAGACCTTAGTGCTGCTTTTGATACCATCGATCACCACATTCTTTTGGAGAGATTGGAAACCCAAATTGGTCTACACGGACATGTTCTGGCCTGGTTTAGATCTTATCTGTCGGAAAGATATCAGTTTGTCTCTGTGAATGGTTTGTCCTCTGACAAATAAACTGTAAATTTCGGTGTTCCTCAAGGTTCCGTTTTAGGACCACTATTGTTTTCACTATACATTTTACCTCTTGGGGATGTTATTCGAAAACATAATGTTAACTTTCACTGCTATGCGGATGACACACAGCTGTACATTTCAATGAAACATGGTGAAGCCCCAAAATTGCCCTCGCTAGAAGCATGTGTTTCAGACATAAGGAAGTGGATGGCTGCAAACTTTCTACTATTAAACTCGGACAAAACAGAGATGCTTGTTCTAGGTCCCAAGAAACAAAGAGATCTTCTGTTGAATCTGACAATTAATTTTAATGGTTGTACAGTCGTCTCAAATAAAACTGTGAAGGACCTCGGCGTTACTCTGGACCCTGATCACTCTTTTGAAGAACATATCAAGACCATTTCGAGGACAGCTTTTTTCCATCTACGTAATATTGCAAAAATCAGAAACTTTCTGTCCAAAAATGATGCAGAAAAATTAATCCATGCTTTTGTCACTTCTAGGTTAGACTACTGCAATGCTCTACTTTCCGGCTACCCGGATAAAGCACTAAATAAACTTCAGTTAGTGCTAAATACGGCTGCTAGAATCCTGACTAGAACCAAAAAATTTGATCATATTACTCCAGTGCTAGCCTCTCTACACTGGCTTCCTGTCAAAGCAAGGGCTGATTTCAAGGTTTTACTGCTAACCTACAAAGCATTACATAGGCTTGCTCCTACCTATCTCTCTGATTTGGTCCTGCCGTACATTACATTTACATTTACATTTAAGTCATTTAGCAGACGCTCTTATCCAGAGCAACTTACAAATTGGTGCATTCACCTTATGACATCCAGTGGAACAGTCACTTTACGATAGTGCATCTAAATCTTAAAGGGGGGGGAAATACTTATCCTATCCTAGGTATTCCTTAAAGAGGTGGGGTTTCAGGTGTCTCCGGAAGGTGGTGATTGACTCCGCTGTCCTGGCGTCGTGAGGGAGTTTGTTCCACCATTGGGGAGCCAGAGCAGCGAACAGTTTTAACTGGGCTGAGCGGGAGCTGTACTTCCTCAGTGGTAGGGAGGCGAGCAGGCCAGAGGTGGATGAACGCAGTGCCCTTGTTTGGGTGTAGGGCCTGATCAGAGCCTGGAGGTACTGAGGTGCCGTTCCCCTCACAGCTCCGTAGGCAAGCACCATGGTCTTGTAGCGGATGCGAGCTTCAACTGGAAGCCAGTGGAGAGAACGGAGGAGCGGGGTGACGTGAGAGAACTTGGGAAGGTTGAACACCAGACGGGCTGCGGCGTTCTGGATGAGTTGAAGGGGTTTAATGGCACAGGCAGGGAGCCCAGCCAACAGCGAGTTGCAGTAATCCAGACGGGAGATGACAAGTGCCTGGATTAGGACCTGCGCCGCTTCCTGTGTGAGGCAGGGTCGTACTCTGCGGATGTTGTAGAGCATGAACCTACAGGAACGGGCCACCGCCTTGATGTTGGTTGAGAACGACAGGGTGTTGTCCAGGATCACACCAAGGTTCTTAGCGCTCTGGGAGGAGGACACAATGAAGTTGTCAACCGTGATGGCGAGATCATGGAACGGGCAGTCCTTCCCCGGGAGGAAGAGCAGCTCCGTCTTGCCGAGGTTCAGCTTGAGGTGGTGATCCGTCATCCACACTGATATGTCTGCCAGACATGCAGAGATGCGATTCGCCACCTGGTCATCAGAAGGGGGAAAGGAGAAGATTAGTTGTGTGTCGTCTGCATAGCAATGATAGGAGAGACCATGTGAGGTTATGACAGAGCCAAGTGACTTGGTGTATAGCGAGAATAGGAGAGGGCCTAGAACAGAGCCCTGGGGGACACCAGTGGTGAGAGCGCGTGGTGAGGAGACAGATTCTCGCCACGCCACCTGGTAGGAGCGACCTGTCAGGTAGGACGCAATCCAAGCGTGGGCCGCGCCGGAGATGCCCAACTCGGAGAGGGTGGAGAGGAGGATCTGATGGTTCACAGTATCGAAGGCAGATAGATCTAGAAGGATGAGAGCAGAGGAGAGAGAGTTAGCTTTAGCAGTGCGGAGCGCCTCCGTGATACAGAGGAGAGCAGTCTCAGTTGAATGACTAGTCTTGAAACCTGACTGATTTGGATCAAGAAGGTCATTCAGAGAGAGATAGCGGGAGAGCTGGCCAAGGACGGCACGTTCAAGAGTTTTGGAGAGAAAAGAAAGAAGGGATACTGGTCTGTAATTGTTGACATCGGAGGGATCGAGTGTAGGTTTTTTCAGAAGGGGTGCAACTCTCGCTCTCTTGAAGACGGAAGGGACGTAGCCAGCAGTCAGTGATGAGTTGATGAGCGAGGTGAGGTAAGGGAGAAGGTCTCCGGAAATGGTCTGGAGAAGAGGGGAGGGGATAGGGTCAAGCGGGCAGGTTGTTGGGCGGCCGGCCGTCACAAGACGCGAGATTTCATCTGGAGAGAGAGGGGAGAAAGAGGTCAGAGCACAGGGTAGGGCAGTGTGAGCAGAACCAGCGGTGTCGTTTGACTTAGCAAACGAGGATCGGATGTCGTCGACCTTCTTTTCAAAATGGTTGACGAAGTCGTCTGCAGAGAGGGAGGAGGGGGAGGGGGAGGAGGATTCAGGAGGGAGGAGAAGGTGGCAAAGAGCTTCCTAGGGTTAGAGGCAGATGCTTGGAATTTAGCGTGGTAGAAAGTGGCTTTAGCAGCAGAGACAGAGGAGGAAAATGTAGAGAGGAGGGAGTGAAAGGATGCCAGGTCCGCAGGGAGGCGAGTTTTCCTCCATTTCCGCTTGGCTGCCCGGAGCCCTGTTCTGTGAGCTCGCAATGAGTCATCGAGCCACGGAGCGGGAGGGGAGGACCGAGCCGGCCTGGAGGATAGGGGACATAGAGAGTCAAAGGATGCAGAGAGGGAGGAGAGGAGAGTTGAGGAGGCAGAATCAGGAGATAGGTTGGAGAAGGTTTGAGCGGAGGGAAGAGATGATAGGATGGAAGAGGAGAGAGTAGCGGGGAGAGAGAGCGAAGGTTGGGACGGCGCGATACCATCCGAGTAGGGGCAGTGTGGGAGGTGTTGGATGAGAGCGAGAGGGAAAAGGATACAAGGTAGTGGTCGGAGACTTGGAGGGGAGTTGCAGTGAGGTTAGTGGAAGAACAGCATCTAGTAAAGATGAGGTCGAGCGTATTGCCTGCCTTGTGAGTAGGGGGGGAAGGTGAGAGGGTGAGGTCAAAAGAGGAGAGGAGTGGAAAGAAGGAGGCAGAGAGGAATGAGTCAAAGGTAGATGTGGGGAGGTTAAAGTCGCTTATCAAGGCATCAAGCTCATTGATGAACTCTCCGAGGGAACCTGGAGGGCGATAAATGATAAGGATGTTAAGCTTGAAAGGGCTGGTAACTGTGACAGCATGGAATTCAAAGGAGGCGATAGACAGATGGGTAAGGGGAGAAAGAGAGAATGACCACTTGGGAGAGATGAGGATCCCGGTGCCACCACCCCGCTGACCAGAAGCTCTCGGGGTGTGCGATAACACGTGGGCGGACGAAGAGAGAGCAGGAGGACTAGCAGTGTTGTCTGTGGTGATCCATGTTTCCGTTAGTGCCAAGAAGTCGAGGGACTGGAGGGAGGCATAGGCTGAGATGAACTCTGCCTTGTTGACCGCAGATCGGCAATTCCAGAGGCTACCGGAGACCTGGAACTCCACGTGGGTCGTGCGCGCTGGGACCACCAGATTAGGGTGGCCGCGGCCACGCGGTGTGGAGCGTTTGTATGGTCTGTGCAGAGAGGAGAGAACAGGGATAAACAGACACATAGTTAACAGGCTACAGAAGAGGCTACGCTAATGCAAATCAGATTGGAATGACAAGTGGGCTACACGTCTCGAATGTTCAGAAAGTTAAGCTACGTAGCAAGAATCTTATTGACTAAAATGATTAAAATGATACAGTACTGCTGAAGTAGGCTAGCTGGCAGTGGGTGCGTTGTTGACACTACACTAATCAAGTCGTTCCGTTGAGTGTAATAGTTTCTACAGTGCTGCTATTCGGGGGCTAGCTGGCTAACTAGTAGTGTTGTTTACGTTACGTTGCGTTAAAAGAACGACAATAGCTGGCTAGCTAACCTAGAAAATCGCTCTAGACTACACAATTATCTTTGATACAAAGACGGCTATGTAGCTAGCTATGTAGCTAGCTACGATCAAACAAATCAAACAGTTGTACTGTAATGAAATGAAAATGTGATACTACCTGTGAATGCGACCGGGTTGTTGAGTTCTATTCAGAAGACGTTGGCTAGCGTTGGCTAGCTAGCAGAGTCTCCTACGTTAAGGACGACAAATAGCTGGCTAGCTAACCTCGGTAAATTAAGATAATCACTCTAAGACTACACACTCTAAACCTAAACAACACAATTATCTTGGAACGAAGATACGAAGACAGCAAAGACAGCTATGTAGCTAGCTAACACTACACTGATCAAGTCGTTCAGTTGAGTGTAATAGTTTCTCCAGTGCAGCTAATCAGTGGACGTTAGCTAGCTGGCTAGTGAAGACTACGTTAGGACGGCGAAATACGATAATTACGCAATTATCTTTGATACAAAGACGGCTATGTAGCTAGCTGAGAAGAAATTGCTAAGATTAGACAAATCAAACCGTTGTGCAATAATGAAATATAATGAAATGTAAAAAGTTGTGGGAGCGAAGCGCCGATGTGACCACTCGCTCCAAACCGGAACCGTACATACCTACACGTACGCTACGGTCACAAGACGCAGGCCTCCTAATTGTCCCTAGAATTTCTAAGCAAACAGCTGGAGGCAGGGCTTTCTCCTATAGAGCTCCATTTTTATGGAACAGTCTGCCTACCCATGTCAGAGACGCAAACTCGGTCTCAACCTTTAAGTCTTTACTGAAGACTCATCTCTTCAGTGGGTCATATGATTGAGTGTAGTCTGGCCCAGGAGTGGGAAGGTGAACGGAAAGGCTCTGGAGCAACGAACCGCCCTTGCTATCTCTGCCTGGCCGGTTCCCCTCTTTCCACTGGGATTCTCTGCCTCTAACCCTATTACAGGGGCTGAGTCACTGGCTTACTGGGGCTCTCTCATGCCGTCCCTGCAGGGGGTGCGTCACCTGAGTGGGTTGATTCACTGTTGTGGTCATCCTGTCTGGGATGACCACAACAGTTGGGCTGTGCCGTGGCGGAGATCTTTGTGGGCTATACTCAGCCTTGTCTCAGGATGGTAAGTTGGTGGTTGAAGATATCCCTCTAGTAGTGTGGGGTCTGTGCTTTGGCAAAGTGGGTGGGGTTTAATCCTTCCTGTTTGGCCCTGTCCGGGGGTGTCCTCGGATGGGGCCACAGTGTCTCCTAACCCCTCCTGTCTCAGCCTCCAGTATTTATGCTGCAGTAGTTTGTGTCGGGGGGCTAGGGTCAGTTTGTTATATCTGGAGTACTTCCCCTGTCCTATTCGGTGTCCTGTGTGAATCTAAGTGTGCGTTCTCTAATTCTCTCCTTCTTTCTTTCTCTCTCTCGGAGGACCTGAGCCCTAGGACCATGCCCCAGGACTACCTGACATGATGACTCCTTGCTGTCCCCAGTCCACCTGGCCATGCTGCTGCTCCAGTTTCAACTGTTCTGCCTTACTATTATTCGACCATGCTGGTCATTTATGAACATTTGAACATCTTGGCCATGTTCTGTTATAATCTCCACCCGGCACAGCCAGAAGAGGACTGGCCACCCCACATATGCTCTGTCTAATTCTCTCTTTCTTTCTTTCTCTCTCTCGGAGGACCTGAGCCCTAGGACCGTGCCCCAGGACTACCTGACATGATGACTCCTTGCTGTCCCCAGTCCACCTGACTGTGCTGCTGCTCCAGTTTCAACTGTTCTGCCTTATTATTATTCGACCATGCTGGTCATGTATGAACATTTGAACATCTTGGCCATGTTCTGTTATAATCTCCACCCGGCACAGCCAGAAGAGGACTGGCCACCCCACATAGCCTGGTTCCTCTCTAGGTTTCTTCCTAGGTTTTGGCCTTTCTAGGGAGTTTTTCCTAGCCACCGTGCTTCTACACCTGCATTGCTTGCTGTTTGGGGTTTTAGGCTGGGTTTCTGTACAGCACTTTGAGATATCAGCTGATGTACGAAGGGCTATATAAATAACATTTGATTTGATTTGATTTTGATTTGATTTAGCCTGGCTACCAGTCTGTTTGTGCCATCATGAGTGACAATGAGTTGACAGATCTGTGACCAGGCTAGTAAGATTGTAGATGATTGTAGAATTATCAGTATTATCATTGTATGTGAAACCAGATGAACACTGAATTTAACATATACAGAAGAAGTGCTGCATGTCCTCTGTAAATGCATAAACAGGCCGAGAGTCTTCAGACCAAGAAGTTATAAAAATAATACAAATCTTTCCATCAGCATCATGTTTTCCTCTGTGGTGTTTTACCACCTACGATAACGCCACTCTAACACTTCAGTCCTCCAGCAACAGATGAATAGATTTTGGTCAACTGCATCCTCAAGGTGAAAAGTTAACAGCAATGTAGCCTTGTTCCTCTAACAACCAGTGCCAGGTTTAGCATTTGAGCTCCTGATGGTTATGATGACGACCTGTATAGGGGAAACTGATCCTAAGTCAGCTGTTCTGGATCAGTGTGTGAGTGGTGGTGTTTGAAGAACCTTCCCAGCAAACTGAAAACATTCCCAGGACATTAGCTTACATTCTCGTTCAGTTCTAAATAAGGTTTGATCTAACAAAATGTTTTTTTTCTAAGAAAATGATTGACATTAAATATCCGTGGAATGTTCTTCTAATATTCACTCAAATGTACATATCTGTGAAACTACCACAGAACATTCCCCTGAGGTTCTTGTTAGGTTGCCAGGGAATGTAATAACACAATATTGCAGTAATGCTATAACAACATATTGCCGCAACAAAATGTGGGAGCAGTAGAAGGGGTTCTGAGAAAACATTACAGGAACGATCTGCTAACATTGATGGAGATGTTATTCAAGACACCGTTAACAAATATCAGGGAATGGTCTCATAAAGTTACAGTGTGATATTATGACTTGATTTTTCCAGTAATGTTTCCCGTCAACATACGTCAGCAATATTTCCTGAATACAATGAAAGTGGTTATGAGAAAACAATATTTTAATGTTCCATTATGTTTATGTAGATGTTGTCCAACATATAATGTGAAGAAGTGGGGACCAGGATGGAGCTTATCTATTGTGTCACATAGGCTAAGAATTTCAAGTCTCATGGATAGAGTACTGTTTGTCTTAGTAGATATGTGCATCTATTGACACGTTACCACAATCTGGCAGTCAATCATTTCCAATGCAATTTTATGATTCTATGAACACAATAATATAATTCTAAGAACATTGGAGAATGTTGGGTAAAAAAATGAAATATACTATGTTGGGAACCTCTAAAGAATGCAAATACATTTTTTTTGTGTGAACAGTCAACATCAGTGGCATGTTTTCTGCATCCTGATATGTTTTTTTTTATCCCTTCAGGGCATATTTTGTGTTTTGGGAACCTATATCCTAACACTGTTCACACAACCTAATAAAATAAAATGTTTTGGGAACTTTTAGAGAACATAAAAAGTGTATTCTGTGAACATTCTTGCAACATCAGAGGAATTTTCCATATACCCTAATACAAACATTGTATAATCATCAGCACAACTGCACAGATTTTGTGTTATTAGAACTTTTGGGAGAAATGTTCATACACCTTTTTCTACAACTTAATGAAATATTCTGGGAACATTCACTGAACCAATTGTGTTTTGCTGTGCAAACACAAACTGTACTGTAAGTATACTCATAAATGGGCACATATATACTTCATCACTTCATCTCTACCTGGAGTGGTTCTGTCACCAGAATCTTCCCACATGATGTTTATAGAAGCCTTAAGCAACCAGAATACTAAAGGAGGCCCCGTAGTGCTTCACCTTAGAGCAAGGTCATGGTCACATTCAGATTGACATTTACTTGATCCATCTTACCATCTGTATTCTTAAAGTAGAGAAAAGGGGGAAATGAAAGCTGGAAACTGTGAACACAACCATCACCATCATAATATAAAATGGTACAATTCTGACATCCTCTAAAATAATACTTCCTGTGTAGAAAGGCCTCCAACGCAAAAGTGGCAAATCACCACACATGGACATTGATTGTAGTCATGGAAACATGACATACCTGTTATTCAGCAATATGTGCTACAAGTTTTTCATGACGGTAGCACATTATGAGGTGAATCAATATCTTTACAAGGGTATTGAACAGACAATATGATATCCCTACAAGGATAATGAACAGACAATATGATATCCCTACAATGGAACGTCGTTCTTCGTTTGTAGAAAGAGAGTCGGACTGAAATGTAGCATGGTGGTTACTCATGTCTTTAATGAAGGAAAAAAGCGATATATGAAATAACTATACACATACGAAAACAACAAACGGAACGTGAAACCTAATACAGCCTATCTGGTGAAACTACACAGAGACAGGAACAATCACCCACGAAATACAAAGCGAAACTCAGGCTACCTAAATACGGTTCCCAATCAGAGACAACGAGAATCACCTGACTCTGATTGAGAACCGCCTCAGGCAGCCAAGCCTATACAACACCCCTAATCAGCCACGATCCCAAATACTACAAACCCCAAATACGAAAATCCAATAACATAAACTCATGTCACACCCTGGCCTGACCAAATATATAACGAAAACACAAAATACAATGACCAAGGCGTGACAGAACCCCCCCCCCCCTAAGGTGCGGACTCCCGGACGCACCTCAAAACCAAAGGGAGTGTCCGGGTGGGCGTCTGTCCATGGTGGCGGTTCCGGCTCAGGACGTGGACCCCACTCCATTAAAGTCATAGTTCCTCCCCTTCGCGTCCTGGGATAATCCACCCTCGCCGCCGACCATGGCCTAATAGTCCTCACCCAGAACCCCACTGAACTGAGGAGCAGCTCGGAACTGAGGCAGCTCGGGACTGAGGGGAAGCTCGGGACTGAGGGGCAGCTCGGGACTGAGGGGCAGCCCGGAACTGAGGGGCAGCCCGGAACTGAGGGGCAGCCCGGAACTGAGGGGAAGCCCAGTACTGAGAGAAAGCCCAGTACTGAGAGGAAGCCCAGTACTGAGAGGAAGCCCAGTACTGAGATGAAGCTCAGGTAGGTAGTAGGCTCCGGTAGATCCTGGCTGGCTGGCGGATCTGGAAGTTTCAGGTTGACTAGCAGATCTGGAAGATTCTGGTTGACTGGCAGATCTGGTAGAATCTGCTTGACTGGCAGATCTAGAAGATCATGGCTGACTGGCAGATCTAGCTGCTCTATGCAGACTGGCAGATCTGGAAGAGACTGGTTGACTGGCAGATCTGGAAGAATCTGGTTGACTGGCAGATCTAGAAGATCATGGCTGACTGGCGGATCTAGAAGATCATGGCTGACTGGCGGATCTAGCTGCTCTATGCAGGCTGACAGCTCCTTGCAGACTGACAGCTCTTTTCAGACTGGCAGCTCTGGCTGCTTTATGCAGACTGACAGCTCTGGCTGCTTCATGCAGACTGACAGCTCTGACTGCTCCATCCAGGCTGACAGCACCCTGCAGACTGACAGCTCCTTGCAGACAGACAGCTCCTTGCAGACTGACAGTTCCTTGCAGACTGACAGCTCCCTGCAGACTGGCAGCTCAGGCTGCTCCGAACAGGCAGGAGGCTCTGGCAGCGCTGTAGAGGAGGAAGGCTCTGATAGCGCTGAACAGGCGGGAGACTCCGACAGCGCAGGAGGGAAGGAAGGTTCTGGCTGTGCTGAACAGGCGGGAGACTCCGACAGCACAGGAGGGAAGGAAGGCTCTGGCTGTGCTGAACAGGTGAGGCGCACAGAAGGCCTGGTGCATGGTGCTGGAACTGGTGCTACAGGATCGAGGACACGCACAGGAAGCCTGGTGCGGGGAGCTGCTACCGGAGGACTGGTGTGTGGAGGTGGCTCTGGATAGACCGGACCATGCAGGCGCACTTACCTGGCTTGATGCCCACTCTAGCCCGGCCAATACGAAGGGCTGGTATGTGCTGCACCTGGCTATGCACCCGCACTGGAAACACCGTGCGCTCCATAGCATAACACGGTGTCTGCCCGGTCTCTCTAGCCCACCGGTAAGCACAGGGAGTTTGCGCAGGTCTCCTACCTGGCATAGCCATACTCCCATTAAGCCCCCCCCCCCCAATATTTTTTTGGGGCTGCTTTTCGGGCTTCCATCCGCGTCGCCGTGCTGCCTCCTCATACTTGCACCTCTCCGCTTTAGCCGCCTCTAGTTCTTCCTTGGGACGGCGATATTCTCCCGGCTGCGCCCAGGGTCCTTTTCCGTCTAATATCATCTCCCAAGACCAGAAGTCCCTATATCGCTGTTCCTCACAATTAACAGGGAGAGTTGGCCCAGGTCTGACTCCTGACTCAGCCACTCTCTCTCTGAGCCCTCCCCCAATAAATATTTGGGGGATACTTTCGGTTCTCGCTCTGCGCCACCGTGTTTTTCTTTTTGACTCCATTCGCCTATAGCCCTCTTCGCACTGCTCCAGCGAATCCCAGGCGGGCTCCTGCATTCTCTCTGGGTCGGCCGCCCACCTGTCTATTTCTTCCCATGTCATATACTCCATGCCTCTGCTGTCCATAACGTCCTCCCTTCGCTGTTCAAGCTGTCGCTGCCTGTTAACACGCTGCTCGGTCCGTGTGTGGTGGGTGATTCTGTAACGTCGTTCTTGGTTTGTAGAAAGAGAGTCGGACCGAAATGCAGCTTGGTGGTTACTCATGTCTTTAATGAAGGAAAAAGCGATACATGAAATAACTATACACATACGAAAACAACAAACGGAACGTGAAACCTAATACAGCCTATCTGGTGAAACTACACAGAGACAGGAGCAATCACCCACGAAATACAAAGCGAAACTCAGGCTACCTAAATACGGTTCCCAATCAGAGACAACGAGAATCACCTGACTCTGATTGAGAACCGCCTCAGGCAGCCAAGCCTATACAACACCCCTAATCAGCCGCGATCCCAAATACTACAAACCCCAAATACGAAAATACAATAACATAAACCCATGTCACACCCTGGCCTGACCAAATATATAACGAAAACACAAAATACAATGACCAATGCGTGACATACAAGGGTATTGAACAGACAATATGATATCCCTACAAGGATAATGAACAGACAATATGATATCCCTACAAGGATAATGAACAGACAATATGATATCCCTACAAGGGTAATGAACAGACAATATGATATCCCTACAAGGATAATGAACAGACAATATGATATCCCTACAAGGGTAATGAACAGACAATATGATATCCCTACAAGGGTATTGAACAGACAATATGATATCCCTACAAGGATAATGAACAGACAATATGATATCCCTACAAGGATAATGAACAGACAATATGATATCCCTACAAGGATAATGAACAGACAATATGATATCCCTACAAGGATAATGAACAGACAATATGATATCCCTACAAGGATAATGAACAGACAATATGATATCTCTAAAAGGGTAATAAACAGACAATATGAAAATGCCACAGGAAACCACACTTCCAATGCCCTTTGTAGCTCAGTTGGTTGTGCACGGTGCATGTTATGCCAGGGTAGTGGGTTTGATTCCTGGGACCAACAATATGTCAAATCTATGCATGTACGACTGACTGTAAGTCGCATTGGATAAAAGCATATATTATTATTATTATATATTAAATAAGAACATGAGCAAAAATGCTGACTGTGTCACTTATGTCATCCTACAAAGACATACATCTATTTAATTAAGCTTGGGAGCTTGGGCTGTTAAGAAGCCAGTGACCGTCATCTAGACTGTCCCTACTCAGCGTTAATGTGATTTAGTAGGTCATTTGGGACATTTTTTCTTTTGAGCCTTTTAGCAGTGAAGGGAAACATGTTACATTTATAAACCCTTTGATTCAATCATTTGTGAAGAGGTACAGTATCTTTACTGTGATTGGATAGGTCTAATAGATGATATCATATTTTGTTTGACATTTTAGTAATTTAGCCAATGATCTTATCCAGAGTGACTCATATTAGTGCATTAATTTTAAGATACTGTAGCTAGGTGAGACAACAACATGTCACAATTGTAGCAAGTACATTTTCCCTCAACAATGTAGTTATAAGCAAAGTCAGTGCTAGTAGGAAAAATGCATTTTTATTATTATAAAACGTGTTCATTATCTACCATTATTATAGTACACCGGTTACGAACCCGGGTCTCCGGAGTGAGAAACAGTCACTTAACCAACTGAGCCACGAATAGTCGGCAGAACCCAGAAGATGAGGCAGACACAGCAGTACTTGAGACGGTGTATTTAATGAAGTAAAAAAGTGAAGTTCTTCAGGAAAACATGTAACTCCACAACCTCACAAGGAATTCCACAAGAACAAAGGTAATCCTCCAAGACAAAAAGGTAAATCCACAAGGTGGAAGGTATAGCACAAAAAGCCTCAAAAGATACTCAAAAACAAACAAACAAGAACAAAAAACAGAATTCCACAAGAGAGTCCACCGGGAACAACAAGAGTTCACAGAGTACTAGGGCTGGGTGCTAAAGTACAAACACAGAGCAAAGAACAGAGGAAAACAAAGGGTTGAAATACAATCAGGGGAAACGAGGCACAGGTGCAAATAATAATGGGGATCAAGGGAAAATAAAAGGTCAAAAGGCACAATGGGGGCATCTAGTGACCAAAAACCGGAACAACCCTGGGCAAATCCTGACAATAATGAAACAAAAACCAATCCCTCGCTCTCTAATCTTAATCTACACCTCCACCAATTCATCTATTCTACCTCTCCTGCGTTTTGTCACATCTTGTCCCATGTAAATAGTCGGTTTCGTCGATTTATTCCTTATATATTTCAATCGCACTTTCCATCTACGATCTAAATATACTTTCCTGCAACCTGCCTCACCCAATGTGGTACGGATCTGCTATTTTTATATGTTATAACTGGAACCTCCATCAGTAACTAGCCAGCTCACTAGCTACTAGCTATTAGTCACTGTTAGCCACGGCTAGCGATCTTCACTTTTAGCTCGGACACCAGCCAGGTTTAGCTCGGTCAATACCTGTCAGTCTGCACAGCGCGATATCAACCCAGAGCATATCAGACTGCTTTTCTCCACCACATCACCGGATTCCTGCCGCAAGCTCTGGGCCATTACGGCGGATCATCGCAGCTAGCTAGCTGCAACCGAGTGGCTACTGCTGGCTAACGCCTCTGTCCCGAAACAAGCCCTAGTTAGCCTTGAGCTAGACTCGAGCTAGGCCCATCTCCCGGATAACTAAAGAGGTATACCCGCTAATTCGTGGGCTACAATACCTCTTTTTCCAATTGGCCTGGACCCTTTATTGCCGACACGGAGCCCCACCGATCCATCACGACTGGTCTGCCTACGTAATCGTCTGATGTGGTTTGAACAGGCTTTTCCATTGCGATGTCTTCGAAGACGCACCTGCTAGCCCCGGCCCACTAGCTTTCTGAAAGCCATGCCTCCCGCTCGCCTAGCATGGTAGCGACTACCGAACGGCTCCCGGACTCACCTATTGCTGCTCATTGGACCCTATGATCACTCAGCTACACATGACTCTCTCTAATGTCAACATGCCTTGTCTTCTGCTGTTTCGGGTTAGTTATTGTTTTATTTCACTGTAGAGCCTCTAGCCCAGCTCAACATGCCTTAGATAGCTCTTTTGTCACACACCCCACACATGGGGAGACCTCACTTGGCTTTGCTGGTGTCTCCAGAGACGCAAGCTCTCTCATCGTCACTCAATGCCTAGGTTTACCCCCACTGTACTCACATCCTACCATACCCTTGTCTGTACATTATGCCCTGCATCTATTCTACCACGCCCAGAAATCTGCCCCTTTTATTCTCTGTTCCCAACACACTAGACGACCAGTTCTTATAGCCTTTAGCCATACCCTTATCCTACTCCTCCTCTGTCTGTTCCTCTGGTGATGTAGAGGTTAACCCAGGCCCTTTAGCCCCCAGCATCACACCGATTCCCCAGGCGCTCTTATTTGTTGGCTTCTGTAACCGTAAAAGCCTTGGTTTCATACATGTTAACATCAGAAGCCTCCTCCCTAAGTTTGTTTTATTCACTGCTTTAGCACACTCCGCCAACCCTTATGTCCTAGCTGTGTCTGAATCCTGGCTTAGGAAGGCCACCAAAAATTCTGAAATTTCCAACCCCAACTACAACATTTTCCATGAAGATAGAACTGCCAAAGGGGGGGGGGGTGAGTTGCAATCTACTGCAGAGATAGCCTGCAGAGTTCTGACATACTATCCAGGTCTGTTTCCAAACAGTTCGAGCTTCTACTTTTAAAAATCCACCTTTCCAGAAATAAGTCTCTCACTGTTGCCGCTTGTTATAGACCCCCCTCAGCTCCCAGCTGTGTCCTGGACACCATATGTGAATTGATTGCCCCCCATCTATCTTCAGAGTTAGTACTGATAGGTGACCTAAACTGGGAATATGTTTAGCACACCGGCCATCCTACAATCATAGCTAGATGCCCTAAATCTCACACAAATTATCAAGGAACCTACTAGGTACAACCCTAAATCCGTAAACATGGGCACCCTCATAGATATCATCCTGACCAACTTGCCCTCTAAATACACCTCGCACATCTCAGCGATCACAGCCTCATTGCCTGCGTCTGCAATGGGCCCGCGGTCAAACGACCACCCCTCATCACTGTCAAACGCTCCCTAAAACACTTCAGCAAGCAGGCCTTTCAAATCGACCTGGCCCAGGTATCCTGGAGGATATTTGCCTCGTCACATCAGTAGAGGATGCCTGGTTGTTCTTTGAAAGTGCTTTCCTCACCATCTTAAATAAGCATGCCCCATTCAGAAAATGTAGAATTAAGAACAGATGTAGCCCTTGGTTCACTCCAGACTTAACTGCCCTTGACCAGCACAAAAACATCCTGTGGTGTACTGCATTAGCATCGAATAGCCTCCTCGATATGCAACTTCAGGGAAGTCAGGAACCAATATACACAGTCAGTTAGGAAAGCTAAGGCTAGCTTTTTCAAACAGAAATTTGCATCCTTTTGAACTAACGCTTCGAACACACCGACTGCGTAATTGCATCACTGCTGCATAACATTTTGCGCAGCTAGGCAACTATACTGATGCAGGTACCTTTTGCAAATGGTCGCATGCGGTTGGACACATGGAGGAGAGAATCATTTTCGCAGTATCCTCAAAACCTTGTCTTTTTGACACAACTGCTGACAGCTACAGGGACATAAACAAAAAATGCTGCTTGGAGACAAGTGTCCACGATAGTAGGATTGCCAGGTCAGTTTAGTAGTGAGCTTGTGCTAGATGTGGCTAGTTAGCGTTAGCTAGCTAGCTAACCTAGCTTGTTTACCATAGCCAATGAGGTGTGCGTGTGTGTGAAAGAAATAGTCAAATAAATTATGCTAGTTACTACCCCTGATAACTTTACCAAATAATCATGTTTGAAAGAGTGTGAGTGTGTATGCTAGATAAATAGTAATATAAATGGTAGATACCACTGTACCCCTGATAATTTGGTCAGATAACCGTGTGTGTGTGTGTGTGTGTGTGTCTATGTGTACAGTAGGTGACATGTCCATGATAGCTGTCCATGATAGCAACCTCGTTGAACAGGATGTGGCCGTGGAGAGAAACAGAGAGAAACAGAGAGAGAAACGAAGAGGAACAACGCCACACCAGGCGTCATCGGAGGTACCAGCCCCCAGATCCATTCAACTCATTTCAGCAGAGGTTCCTCCAAGCCGTCGAGAGGGATGCAGCCCAACCTGATGTTCACAGGAAGGAGGATGAAGAGACCCTCTTTGCCATGAGCCTGGTGCCAACACTGAAGAGGCTGCCTCAGCAAAGAAAAGCAGCGGTGAAGGTTAGAATGTATCAGCTGCTTTTCGAAGCTGATTTCAATGGTACGTTTTTTTTCTCCACATCACAGGTAGTGTCATAAGTGTGCGACAGTGAAGTAAAGTAGTTCATTTTTACAGTATAGTCATGTAGGATAATTGGAATTTCAGATCAAAGTATTATTAATATGAGGCAAATGTATAGCTGTTGTTTCTGGGTTAGAAAATATCCTAAAACAGTTTGCTGTCGAAATATCTGCCTGTCATATTCATCTTTTGATCTGAAATACAAACTCCATGAGTAAACAGCAAGTATTACCAACTTTACCACACTGTTCCTATATTTATGCCACTAACTACACTATACAAGCAGTATTTAGTTAACATAAATCTCACCTTTTAAGGTGTCATATTATGTTAAGCTTGTATGAGTTGTTTTTCTCTTCCCTTTCAGAAATGGAGTCAATTTAGCCGACCAGCTCACAGGAAGGACAGGAAGTGGAGAGGAGTTGTCGGGGCCGACCAGCTCACAGGAAGGACAGGAAGAGGAGAGGAGTTGCCGGGGCCGACCAGCTCACAGGAAGGACAGGAAGAGGAGAGGAGTTGCCGGGGCCGACCAGCTCACAGGAAGGACAGGAAGAGGAGAGGAGTTGCCGGGGCCAACCAGCTCACAGGAAGGACAGGAAGAGGAGAGGAGTTGCCGGGGCCGACCAGCTCACAGGAAGGACAGGAAGAGGAGAGGAGTTGCCGGGGCCGACCAGCTCACAGGAAGGACAGGAAGAGGAGTTGTCTGGTTGTTGTTTTGACCTCCCTCAATGTACCTTTCTTTTCACACACGTCAGTTCTTAAATTCAGTCAATTCATAAAGTAATTTGTTTATAAAGTCTTAGGATAGAATTCATTATTAGTGTTACATAGATTTCTGAATTGAAACTCATGCAGAGTTTTCACAGATGCTCTTGGTCTCTTACGAGACTAAAGGTCAATATATTTATTTAGTTTAAAACCACTTGAAAACCAGAGTGTTGAAACTGTTTGTGAAGTTATGTTCCATCGACTGGTCTGTGATGTCCAGGGGCCATTTGTTTGTTTAGCTGTGTTATGGCTACATATTATTCCCTTTTTCTCAGAGACAGAGACACACACCTCTTCATACCTCAGATCTCCAGTACCCTGCCCTCTCTCTCTTTATGGCCATGTCTGAAGTTCCCCTACTACGTCTAGGATTTATGAGTAGTCCCTTCTCTTACAGATTACAGGCTACACATTCATTCTTTTTTTTACACACACACACATACACACACACACACACACACACACACACACACACACACACACACACACACACACACACACACACACACACACACACACACACACACACACACACACACACACACACACACACACACACACACACACACACACACACACACCTCTTTCAATAGTTTTATTTTAATTTTATTTTTTTACAACACACATACCTGTCATGTTCTTTCCTGTACTTGAATACTTATTAAATTATAATGTTTTCATAGTCAGTTGTTTCAGTTTATTAATATCTAATTTAGACTTAATCTGCTTATTTCTTCCCTACAGCTTTGCTGATCTAAGACAAGATGAAAGTAAAAACACATTCTCTTCCTGATTAGTTTTTTTCCACCAGTATTTTGTCAGGCCAGTGAACATGGTGGTAAACTGTACTATTTGTATGGACCCTAGGTTACCTAGGTTACCCTTTCCCTTTGTTATCATACTAACTGTATGTCGTATAACCTTAATTAGTGCTCCCGCTCACCTGGTGTACCATGCCAGGTGTGTATAATACTGACGTTAATGGGAGAGGGAAGGGGTTAAGCTGTGGTCTTTACTCCCAAATTTCACTTAAATATAACTTCCAAATGAAGAGAGACAATGATACATAAAGTAATCTGGGGGGAAATACAACTTTATGGACAACGGTGGATGGTTCTTAAAATAACCTTTGTGTTATGGGGCTCTTAAAAGAGCCGTTTCACTCCACGGCATACTGCCATGGGACTTCACCTGCTGGCGATGAGAAGTAGGTGGTCAGCTTCTCCCTCACCTGGAGTGCCTGCCTGAGGGCGTTGTTGGCACCTGCCCTGGTGACACCAGGAAGGTGACCATTTGGCGTGCCCATCTCCATCCGGAGCGGCTCCTGGAATGACCTCCGCAGGTAGTTGTGGAGAACACATGTGGCCTTCACGCAGGCATCGACATTTGAGGTGCTAAGACCAAGCACTCTCAGGTACATTCTCCACTGGGCTGCCAGAATCCCAAAGGCGCATTCAACAACTAATCTTGCCCTGGACAGTCATTTGTTAAAGATCCTTACAGACTTTGGCAATGGCAGCTGGCGTCCAGCGTAGGGCCTCATTAGGATGGGTCGCAAAGGGAAGGCCTCATTGCCGATGAAGACGTGGGGAACAGATCCCAGGTATTCAGCCCCAGCTAATGATGCAGGTGGTGGAATATCCAGGGTGCCATCCTGAAGAGCCTGGCTAGAGGCAGAGTCCCGGAGGGTCCCGCCATCACTTCCCTTGCCGTAAGCACCAACATCGACAACACGGAAACAGTAGATGGCATCTACTACAGCCAAGAGTACAACTGAATATGTACCCTTGTAGTTGTAGAATTGCGAACCTGAGCACCGTGGAGCCTGGATTACTACATGTTTCCCGTCAATGGAGCCAAGACAGTTGGGTAAATTCCTCTCCAGGAACTTGGCAGCGATGGCCCTCCAGTCTTCCTCCTTGGGGACAGGCATGTATTCACCAACCAGACAGTCCCAAATGGCTTGTGCCACAGAGGGGACAATGCCTGCTACCGTGGACCGTCCAACTCGGAAGCTGAATCCAATGGGCCTGTAGGAGTCCCCTGTCGCCAAGAATCTAAAAATAATGATCAATATTGTGTATAACTTGAATTCCACCCACATATTATATGTACTCATATAGCTACCTAATTACTGTTTATTATGCTTTACTACTTATATTGTAATACTCATCAACCATCATTAACAATGCGTTGAAACAGTACAATTCAGTCTATGACTATATCAATAAACTAGTCCAGGCCAATTCTACTCTTAGAAAGAATGGGGTTCTCTGGCTGTCCCCATAGGAGAACCCTTTTAGGTTCCAGGTAGTACCCCTTTTGGTTCCAAGTAGAACCCTATTGGGTTCCATGTATTAAGTATTATACCTGGAACCAAAAATGGTTATGCTATGGGGAAAGCAGAAGGACACGTTTGGAACCTTTTTCTCTAAGAGTGTATGTGAGTACAATAAGAATGTAATGAATGACTGGAACTGTCTTGAACAACAATGGGTCCTGGAGAAGACTAGCCTACCTTCATCAGGAGAGAAGGCACCTTTCTTTTCATTTGGTAACATTGCATAATTAAAAAAGGATTATAAACCAACTTTGGGAAAAGTTATAGTCCCAATGAACATTCTGTAAAAGTACATCTGATGTCAAATAGGGAGTATTAACTAGAGCCCTTTAGCTAGCTAAGTTGCAAATAAAAACAATGTATCAAATATCAATCAATTATGGTATCAAAGGCTTTAAAAGATGTACTAGAATGTAGCTTACCGGAGACAAATCGACAGACGTTCATCTGGGCTGATGGACTCCCGGTAGTTGGTATCCATCCGGGTGATCCTGGCTCCAACCATCTGGAGCAGGTGATCGAACTGGCTTCGGTCCAGACTAAAGTAACTTCGGAATTCCTCTCCAAACAGTCGAAGCTCTTGAATTAGACGGTGGAACTCCCCTGCCTGCTTTCGGGACTTTAACCAACTCTGGACCCACACAGACCTGCGCTTTCGGCGGGGCAGGTCCCGGCCCAACAGCGCGATCAAGACCACCTTCCTCAACGTTAGTCTCATTGTTGAAAGAGCATCCTCTGCTATCTTGACTTTATTATTGCATTTTGCTCCAAAACTGATTATAGGCTCTCACAATTAATTTGTGGATGTTATCGAATAAATAATATACTTGGCAAATAAATTAATACAAAATGTAAAGAAATTATGCAATCAAACTTATGTTTTTATGTAATCCCACATTTTTACTGAATTATGCGTGCAAAACAAAATCTACTTTCATATTTTGCTACTTTCTGTCAAGTCTATGCATACAATTTGATGCATACGTTCGATTTATCGCACTGCAAGGTAAATGCAGCATTCCATTGGAAATTATTGTACTTCCGGTGTATCGAAACGCAAGACGCAGTCGGTGTGTTCGAATCGTAATTCCAAAAAGTTTTGGGACACTTTAAGGTCCATGGAGAATAAGAGCACCTCCTCTCAGCTGCCCACTGCACTGAGGCTAGGAAATACTGTCACCACCGATAAATCTACGATAATCGAGAATTTCAATAAGCATTTTTCTACGGCTGGCCATGCTTTCCACCTGGCAACCCCTAGCCCAGGCCAACAGCTCCGTACCCCCGCAGCAACTTTCACAAGCCCCCCCCACTTCTCCTTCAAAGGGGGAGACACTCTAGACACAAACTGTTACAGACCTATATCTATCCTGCCCTGCCTTTCTAAAGTCTCCGAAAGCCAAGTTAACAAACAGATCACCGACCATTTCGAATCACACCGTAGCTTCTTCGCTATGCAATCAGATTTCTGAGATGGTCATGGGTGCATTTCAGCCATGCTCAAGTTTCTAAACTTTATCATAACCGCCATAGATAAAAGACAGTACTGTGCATCCGTTTTCATCGACCTGGACAAGGCTTTCGACTCTGTCAATCACCGCATTCTTATCGGCAGACTCAACAGCTTTGGTTTCTCAAATGCCTGCCTCGCCTGGTTCACCAACTACTTCTCAGATAGAGTTCAGTGTGTCAAGTCGGATGGCCTGTTGTCCGGACCGTTGGCAATCTCTATGGGGGTGCCATAGGGTTCAATTCTCGGGCCGACTCTTTTCTCTGTATATATCAGTGATGTCGCTCTTGCTGCTGGTGATTCTCTGATCCACATCTACGCAGACAACACCATTCTGTATAAAGCTGTCATGCAGGTGAAAGAGGACCCAAAAGCGACTTAACAGAAACAGAGTTTATTAAAGTCCAAAACGGAATAACAGAAATCCTCTAGACTTGTAGAGGGGAAACAACTGGAGAAGCGGCCACAGACTGCAGGTCGCTTCGGGTAGGCGCAGGCCGTAGTCGACTGAGACACCTGCTCACACGCAGCATCTGATGAAGGCACAAAACACGACAGGACAGGGTGATACACAATCACGGCAAAAACACGACAGGACAGGGCGAAACGCAATCACAGCATGGTGAATACAATACAAGGAACCGACGGGACAGGAACGGATCACAAAGGAATAAATAGGGACTCCAATCAGGGGAAAGGATCGGGAACAGGCGTGGGAAGACCAAATGATGACCAGGGGAATAGGAACAGCTGGGAGCAGGAACGGAACGACAGAGAGAAGAGAGAGCGAGAGAGCGAGAGAGGGAGGGGGAGAGAGAGGGACAGAAGGAGGGAAAGAACCAAACAAGACCAGCAGAGGGAAACGAATAGCATGGGGAGCACAGGGACAAGACATGACAATAAATGACAAACATGACAAAAGCTGGCCGTTCCTTGGACACTGTGTTAATAAACCTCCAAACGAGCTTCAATTCCATAAAACACTCCTTCCGTGGCCTCCAACTGCTCTTAAATGCTAGTAAAACTAAATGCATGCTCTTCAACCGATTGCTGCCCGCACAGGCCCGCCTGTCTCGCATCACTACTCTGGACGGTTCTGAATATGTGGGCAACTACAAATACCTAGGTGTCTTGTTAGACTGTAAACTTTCCTTCAGACGCACATTAAGCATCTCCAATACAAAATTAAATCTAGAATCTAGCTTCCTATTTTGCAACAAAGCCTCCTTCACTCATGCTGCCAAACACACCCTCCTAAAACTGACTATCCTACCGATTCTTGACTTCGGCGATGTCATTTACAAAATAGCCTCCAACACTCTACTCAGCAAATTGGATGCAGTCTATCACAGAGCCATCCGTTTTGTTACCAAAGCCCCATATACTACCCACCACTGTAACCTGTAGGCTCTCGTTGGCTGCCCCTTGCTACATATTCGTCGCCAAACCCACTGGCTCCAGGTCATTCATCTATAAGTCTTTGCTAGGTAAAGTCCCGCCTTATCTCAGGTCAATGGTCACCATAGCAACACCCACCCGTAGCACATGCTCCAACAGGTATATTTCACTGGTCACCCCCAAAGCCAACTCCTCCTTTGGCTCCTTTCCTTCAGGTTTTCTGCTGCCAATGACTGGAACGGATTGCAAAAATCACTGAAGCTGGAGACTTATATCTCCCACTAATTTTAAGCATCAGCTGTCAGAGCAGCTTACTGATCACTGTACCTGTACACAGCCCATCTAACCCAACTACCTCATCCACATATTGGGTTTTTTCCCTTTCTCTTTTGCACCCCAGTATTTCAACTTGCACATCATCTGCACATCTATCACACCAGTGTTTAATTGCTAAATTGTAATTATTTCGCCACTATGGACTATTTATTGCCTTACCTCCCTCACCTTACTACATTTGCACACACTGTATATAGATTTTTCTATTGTGTTATTGACAGTGTTTATCCCATGTGAAACTCTGTGTTGTTGTTTTTGTTGCACTGCTTTGCTTTATCTTGGCCAGGTCGCAGTTGTAAATGAGAACTTGTTCTCAACTGGCCAACCTGGTTAAATAAATAAAGGTGAAATAAATAATATATACAAATGAAATCAATCCATCAAGCTTCGTTTGCTGTAGCACCCTTTGGCAAAGGAAACAGTGTGTGTGTTGTGTGTTCGTGCATTTTTGAGGGTGTGAGTATGTTTTTTTTAACTGAATTGTGAGTTTGGGCATGTGAATTAGTGTGTATTAATGTGTATTAGTAAGACCTTAGGACTTGCTTAAGTGTATTTTCTCTCCCTCTCTCTGTGTTTCTATCTCTAGGCTACATGTTATTATATTCCTGTGTCTCTCTCTCTCTCTCTCTCTCTCTCTCTCTCTCTCTCTCTCTCTCTCTCTCTCTCTCTCTCTCTCTCTCTCTCTCTCTCTCTCTCTCTCTCTCTCTCTCGCTCTGTGTGTTTGTGTGTACGTGCGTGTTTGTGTGTGAGTGTGTGTGTGTGTGTAAGTGCATAAATCAGATTGATTGTGGCTGTAATTCAATTGTATATGCTGTAGGAGAACGTGTTGCTCTCTCCCTCTCTTTCTCTCATAATCACTGTTTTACGGTAAGCAATGAAGAGATGGTCACGGTAACTGGAGCCACACAAACCACACGTACCCCACACACCCCAGCCACAAGGTGAGGTCTAATACAAACTGGCCCAGAGACAGTTTCTATCTACAAGTCATCAAGACTGCTGAACACTTGAAGTGGACTGACCACCTGAACTCTCCACATCCCAAACACACACACACACACACACACACACACACACACACACACACACACACACACACACACACACACACACACACACACACACACACACACACACACACACACACACACACACACACACACACACACACACACACACACACACACACACACACACTGTTTCATGTAACAGAATTGAACAACCAGTTGGATGACTTTTGGATGCCCTACCCAAGGTCTGGTTGGGGGGGGGCCGCCACCTCGCGGCAAAACATTTTAATTGACGGCGGAGAAAGTTGACTTACTGCAATTCAAAAAAATATGCCATTAATGTTTTTTAAGGAAGTTTTCTGCAATTGTACACATTTTGCCATGGGGCAAAGTCACATTTTGGCATTTTCAAAGCTCATTTCCTGCATTTCTACACATTTTGTAACGACTTATGTCATGTTAATGTGATATCGGTGTGAGAATGACTAACAAAATAAAGGTGGCCCCTTGAAAGCGGGCATGTACCATGCATGACCTGTTGGTGTTCAGCCATGATTACTACAAGTTTAGATAGCTGGCTAGACTAACTACTACTAACTACCCGCCGTCGGGGTTAGTTACACTGGCAAACCGAAGGCACACAAAGACAGAATCCAAAAACATAACTGTTCCCAGTTACAGAAGGCCATAATCGTTTGGTTCTGGGTGCTAAGATTAAGGTCTAGATTCAATCCGAACCATGGAAGATCTGCGATATAGCGCGATTAATATTTAAAGGTCAATTCCGATTGAGGCGACATATGCAGCATTTAGGGAATGTGGTCTCTGCAAACACTGGAACATTGCCTATAATGTGTGCATAGCAGACAAAAAGCAATCGGTTTGAATATGGCAATTGAATACAAAAACAAGTGGGTTGGCTCTACTCACTATAGGACCTGAATACGGGGTGGCAGGAAGCCTGGTGGTCAGAGCGTTGGACTAGTAACCGAAAGGTTGCAAGATCAAATCACCGAGCTGACAAGGTAAACAATCTGTCATTCTGCCGCTGCACAAGGCAGTTAACCCATTGTTCCTAGGCCATCATTGAAAATAAGAATTTGTTCTTAACTGACTTGCCGAGTTAAATAAAGATAAAAAAATGAAATACAGACACAGAAAACAAGTGCACGTGGGCATGGATGGCATGATTCTGAGATTCTGTTAGATCTTTCCTCATTTCATATGTCATGTGAAACAAACCCCAATACCCCTCAGGCCCCTATATCTCCCCCTCCACAGCTCCACCCCCCCTTCACGCCAACCCCAAACCCACCAGCAACAGCCTACAACTGAGTGAAAGGGATGAGGCAAGGAAACGAGGGGAACGATCACTCTAAACTCAATTGTAATTTTCTTTCTCAAAGGGATTCAATTAGCAATGACAAAGACCAGTCGGCATTTGAGAGAGTGACGTTGTGATTTGAATTTTATTAGTCCCTGTAATTAGATGACAGTTATTGCATTGTTGTGCTTTAATTAACATTGATTCCAATTGCCTTTTGTAAATGAGGAGCCACCTTCAGGACTCGTTTTCAAAGATCTCTTCTTAATTCCCTGTTACCTGCAATAACGCCTTCCCCTCCAATCACGTATGCAGTTCATACAAACACGACATAGGGAATGACACTATACAGACACATACACATAACATACATGCTCATTCCACACACACACGTGTAAGCCCACATCCTCCGTACACCTGTGTGTGTGTTTGTGTGTGTTTGTGTCCTCTTTTCCCAAACCTAGTATGATCATACTACCATTTCCATGTTTCAGGCCTATTATTTGTGTTTAACTAAATGAAACAATTGAAACAAATCAAAGCTTAAATAAACTGCTAATGTTTAATCTGTGGAGTGTTTTAATGCTGAAACTTCAATCTCTTCCCGCTGATTTGAATGCCGTACCACCCAATTGAAAACCCACCCGTTGACTTTTAATAATGAACCTCCAAATGCCAATAATTAATAACTTTGATCTCACTCCATTTTTCATTGACTGATTTCCCTTTTCCTGGTCGTTTAGAAAATGTATTGTTTCAAATTGTTGCTGATGACTAATTGGCCATTAAATTGACACAGAAAGTAATGAATGTTTAGAGTGATGTATGGTGCTCAACTCAAGTCCACTTTCCTCCATGGAGACTTGTTGGTTTTCAATATAAAAGAGAGAAATAAGTGAGCTTCAGCACAGCATGCAAACACGTGCTCCTTTCTGTTCTATCAGCTTTACACAGCCAGACACAAACGCCATGGGCACTACACACACACACACACACACACACACACACACACACACACACACACACACACACACACACACACACACACACACACACACACACACACACACACACACACACACACACACACACACACACACACACACACACACACACCACTGAAAACAAACAACGGCAGCCCCCTGTTGACGACACCTGTCAATAACTTTCTCGCCTGAATGATAATGTTTATGTTGGAGACACACACATGCATTACAACTCTCCTTCTCTCTTCTCCAACCACCCCTCCTTTCTCTCCCTCTGTCTCCTCTCTTTTCTCTCCCTCTCTCTGCCTTCTTTCTACCATCCTTTCTCTCCCTCACCCCTTCTTTTCTCTCAACACTCCTCTTTTCCAGCCATAGCTCCCTCTCTCACCACTCCTCTTTCTCAGCTATAGCTCCCTCTCTCAACACTCCTCTTTTCCAGCTACAGCTCCCTCTCTCACCACTCCTCTTTCTCAGCTATAGCTCCCTCGCTCAACACTCCTCTTTTCCAGCCATAGCTCCCTCTGTCAACACTCCTCTTTTCCAGCTATAGCTCCCTCTCTCAACACTTCTCTTTATCAGCTATAGCTCCCTCTGTCAACACTCCTCTTTTCCAGATATAGCTCCCTCTCTTCCCACTCCTCTTTTCCAGCTATAGCTCCCTCTGTCAACACTCCTCTTTTCCAGATATAGCTCCCTCTCTTCTCACTCCTCTTTTCCAGCCATAGCTCCCTCTGTCAACACTCCTCTTTTCCAGCTATAGCTCCCTCTCTCAACACTCCTCTTTTCCAGATATAGCTCCCTCTCTTCCCACTCCTCTTTTCCAGCTATAGCTCCCTCTCTCAACACTCCTCTTTTCCAGATATAGCTCCCTCTCTTCCCACTCCTCTTTTCCAGCTATAGCTCCCTCTCTTCCAACTCCTCTTTTCCAGCTATAGCTCCCTCTGTCAACACTCCTCTTTTCCAGCTATAGCTCCCTCTCTCAACACTCCTCTTTTCCAGATATAGCTCCCTCTCTTCCCACTCCTCTTTTCCAGATATAGCTCCCTCTCTTCCAACTCCTCTTTTCCAGCCATAGCTCCCTCTGTCAACACTCCTCTTTCTCAGCTATAGCTCCCTCTGACAACACTCCTCTTTTCTAGCAATAGCTCCCTCTCTCAACACTCCTCTTTCTCAGCTATAGCTCCCTCTGTCAACACTCCTCTTTCTCAGCTATAGCTCCCTCTGTCAACATTCCTCTTTTCCAGCCATAGCTCCCTCTCTCAACACTCCTCTTTTCCAGCTATAGCTCCCTCTCTTCCCACTCCTCTTTTCCAGCTATAGCTCCCTCTCTTAACACTCCTCTTTTCCAGCTATAGCTTCCTCTCTCCACACTCCTCTTTTCCAGATATAGCTCCCTCTCTCAACACTCCTCTTTTCCAGCTATAGCTCCCTCTCTCGCCACTCCCCTTTTCCAGCTATAGCTCCCTCTCTCGCCACTCCTCTTTTCCAGCTATAGCTCCCTCTCTCAACACTCCTCTTTTCCAGCTATAGCTCCCTCTGTCAACACTCCTCTTTTCCAGCTATAGCTCCCTCTCTCAACACTCCTCTTTTCCAGCTATAGCTCCCTCTGTCAACACTCCTCTATTCCAGCTATAGCTCCCTCTCTCAACACTCCTCTTTTCCAGCTATAGCTCCCTCTCTCAACACTCCTCTTTTCCAGCTATAGCTCCCTCTGTCAACACTCCTCTTTTCCAGCTATAGCTCCCTCTCTCAACACTCCTCGTTTCCAGCTATAGCTCCCTCTCTCAACACTCCTCTTTTCCAGCTATAGCTCCCTCTCTTCCCACTCCTCTTTTCCAGCTATAGCTCCCTCTCTTAACACTCCTCTTTTCCAGCTATAGCTTCCTCTCTCCACACTCCTCTTTTCCAGATATAGCTCCCTCTCTCAACACTCCTCTTTTCCAGCTATAGCTCCCTCTCTCGCCACTCCCCTTTTCCAGCTATAGCTCCCTCTCTCGCCACTCCTCTTTTCCAGCTATAGCTCCCTCTCTCAACACTCCTCTTTTCCAGCTATAGCTCCCTCTGTCAACACTCCTCTTTTCCAGCTATAGCTCCCTCTCTCAACACTCCTCTTTTCCAGCTATAGCTCCCTCTGTCAACACTCCTCTTTTCCAGCTATAGCTCCCTCTCTCAACACTCCTCTTTTCCAGCTATAGCTCCCTCTCTTCCAACTCCTCTTTTCCAGCTATAGCTCCCTCTGTCAACACTCCTCTTTCTCAGCTATAGCTCCCTCTGTCAACACTCCTCTTTCTCAGCTATAGCTCCCTCTGTCAACACTCCTCTTTCTCAGCTATAGCTCCCTCTGTCAACACTCCTCTTTCTCAGCTAAAGCTCCCTCTCTCAACACTCCTCTTTCTCAGCTATAGCTCCCTCTGTCAACACTCCTCTTTCTCAGCTAAAGCTCCCTCTCTCAACACTCCTCTTTCTCAGCTATAGCTCCCTCTGTCAACACTCCTCTTTCTCAGCTAAAGCTCCCTCTCTCAACACTCCTCTTTCTCAGCTATAGCTCCCTCTGTCAACACTCCTCTTTCTCAGCTATAGCTCCCTCTGTCAACACTCCTCTTTTCCAGCTATAGCTCCCCCTCTTCCCACTCCTCTTTTCCAGCTATAACTCCCTCTCTCAACACTCCTCTTTTCCAGCTATAGCTTCCTCTCTCCACACTCCTCTTTTCCAGATATAGCTCCCTCTGTCAACACTCCTCTTTTCCAGCTATAGCTCCCTCTCTCAACACTCCTCTTTTCCAGCTATAGCTCCCTCTCTCGCCACTCCCCTTTTCCAGCTATAGCTCCCTCTCTCGCCACTCCTCTTTTTCAGCTATAGCTCCCTCTCTCAACACTCCTCTTTTCCAGCTATAGCTCCCTCTCTCAACACTCCTCTTTTCCAGATATAGCTCCCTCTGTCAACACTCCTCTTTTCCAGCTATAGCTCCCTCTCTTCCCACTCCTCTTTTCCAGCTATAGCTCCCTCTCTCAACACTCCTCTTTTCCAGCCATTGCTCCCTCTCTCAACACTCCTATTTTCCAGATGTAGCTCCCTCTCTCAACACTCCTCTTTTCCAGCTATAGCTCCCTCTCTCAACACTCCTCTTTTCCAGCCATAGCTCCCTCTCTCAACACTCCTCTTTTCCAGCTATAGCTCCCTCTCTCAACACTCCTCTTTTCCAGCTATAGCTCCCTCTCTCACCACTCCTCTTTTCCAGCCATAGCTCGCTCTGTCAACAATCCTCTTTTCCAGCTATAGCTCCCTCTCTCAACACTCCTCTTTTCCAGCTATAGCTCCCTCTGTCAACACTCCTCTTTTCTAGCAATAGATCCCTCTCTCAACACTCCTCTTTCTCAGCTATAGCTCCCTCTGTCAACACTCCTCTTTCTCAGCTATAGCTCCCTCTGTCAACATTCCTCTTTTCCAGCCATAGCTCCCTCTCTCAACACTCCTCTTTCTCAGCTATAGCTCCCTCTGTCAACACTCCTCTTTCTCAGCTATAGCTCCCTCTGTCAACACTCCTCTTTTCCAGCTATAGCTCCCTCTCTTCCCACTCCTCTTTTCCAGCTATAGCTCCCTCTCTCAACACGCCTCTTTTCCAGCTATAGCTTCCTCTCTCCACACTCCTCTTTTCCAGATATAGCTCCCTCTCTCAACACTCCTCTTTTCCAGCTATAGCTCCCTCTCTCGCCACTCCCCTTTTCCAGCTATAGCTCCCTCTCTCGCCACTCCTCTTTTCCAGCTATAGCTCCCTCTCTCAACACTCCTCTTTTCCAGCTATAGCTCCCTCTGTCAACACTCCTCTTTTCCAGCTATAGCTCCCTCTCTCAACACTCCTCTTTTCCAGCTATAGCTCCCTCTCTTCCAACTCCTCTTTTCCAGCTATAGCTCCCTCTGTCAACACTCCTCTTTCTCAGCTATAGCTCCCTCTGTCAACACTCCTCTTTCTCAGCTATAGCTCCCTCTGTCAACACTCCTCTTTCTCAGCTATAGCTCCCTCTGTCAACCCTCCTCTTTTCTAGCAATAGCTCCCTCTCTCAACACTCCTCTTTCTCAGCTATAGCTCCCTCTGTCAACACTCCTCTTTTCCAGCCATAGCTCCCTCTGTCAACACTCCTCTTTTCCAGCTATAGCTCCCTCTCTCAACACTTCTCTTTATCAGCTATAGCTCCCTCTGTCAACACTCCTCTTTTCCAGATATAGCTCCCTCTCTTCCCACTCCTCTTTTCCAGCTATAGCTCCCTCTGTCAACACTGCTCTTTTCCAGATATAGCTCCCTCTCTTCTCACTCCTCTTTTCCAGCCATAGCTCCCTCTCTCAACACTCCTCTTTTCCAGCTATAGCTCCCTCTCTCAACACTCCTCTTTTCCAGATATAGCTCCCTCTCTTCCCACTCCTCTTTTCCAGCCATAGCTCCCTCTCTCAACACTCCTCTTTCTCAGCTATAGCTCCCTCTGTCAACACTCCTCTTTCTCAGCTATAGCTCCCTCTGTCAACACTCCACTTTCTCAGCTATAGCTCCCTCTGTCAACACTCCTCTTTTCCAGCTATAGCTCCCTCTCTTCCCACTCCTCTTTTCCAGCTATAGCTCCCTCTCTCAACACTCCTCTTTTCCAGCTATAGCTCCCTCTCTCAACACTCCTCTTTTCCAGCCATAGCTCCCTCTCTCAACACTCCTCTTTCTCAGCTATAGCTCCCTCTGTCAACACTCCTCTTTCTCAGCTATAGCTCCCTCTGTCAACACTCCACTTTCTCAGCTATAGCTCCCTCTATCAACACTCCTCTTTTCCAGCTATAGCTCCCTCTCTTCCCACTCCTCTTTTCCAGCTATAGCTCCCTCTCTCAACACTCCTCTTTTCCAGCCATTGCTCCCTCTCTCAACACTCCTATTTTCCAGATGTAGCTCCCTCTCTCAACACTCCTCTTTTCCAGCTATAGCTCCCTCTCTCAACACTCCTCTTTTCCAGCCATAGCTCCCTCTCTCAACACTCCTCTTTTCCAGCTATAGCTCCCTCTCTCAACACTCCTCTTTTCCAGCTATAGCTCCCTCTCTCACCACTCCTCTTTTCCAGCCATAGCTCGCTCTGTCAACAATCCTCTTTTCCAGCTATAGCTCCCTCTCTCAACACTCCTCTTTTCCAGCTATAGCTCCCTCTGTCAACACTCCTCTTTTCTAGCAATAGATCCCTCTCTCAACACTCCTCTTTCTCAGCTATAGCTCCCTCTGTCAACACTCCTCTTTCTCAGCTATAGCTCCCTCTGTCAACATTCCTCTTTTCCAGCCATAGCTCCCTCTCTCAACACTCCTCTTTCTCAGCTATAGCTCCCTCTGTCAACACTCCTCTTTCTCAGCTATAGCTCCCTCTGTCAACACTCCTCTTTTCCAGCTATAGCTCCCTCTCTTCCCACTCCTCTTTTCCAGCTATAGCTCCCTCTCTCAACACTCCTCTTTTCCAGCTATAGCTTCCTCTCTCCACACTCCTCTTTTCCAGATATAGCTCCCTCTCTCAACACTCCTCTTTTCCAGCTATAGCTCCCTCTCTCGCCACTCCCCTTTTCCAGCTATAGCTCCCTCTCTCGCCACTCCTCTTTTCCAGCTATAGCTCCCTCTCTCAACACTCCTCTTTTCCAGCTATAGCTCCCTCTGTCAACACTCCTCTTTTCCAGCTATAGCTCCCTCTCTCAACACTCCTCTTTTCCAGCTATAGCTCCCTCTCTTCCAACTCCTCTTTTCCAGCTATAGCTCCCTCTGTCAACACTCCTCTTTCTCAGCTATAGCTCCCTCTGTCAACACTCCTCTTTCTCAGCTATAGCTCCCTCTGTCAACACTCCTCTTTTCCAGCTATAGCTCCCTCTGTCAACCCTCCTCTTTTCTAGCAATAGCTCCCTCTCTCAACACTCCTCTTTCTCAGCTATAGCTCCCTCTGTCAACACTCCTCTTTTCCAGCCATAGCTCCCTCTGTCAACACTCCTCTTTTCCAGCTATAGCTCCCTCTCTCAACACTTCTCTTTATCAGCTATAGCTCCCTCTGTCAACACTCCTCTTTTCCAGATATAGCTCCCTCTCTTCCCACTCCTCTTTTCCAGCTATAGCTCCCTCTGTCAACACTCCTCTTTTCCAGATATAGCTCCCTCTCTTCTCACTCCTCTTTTCCAGCCATAGCTCCCTCTGTCAACACTCCTCTTTTCCAGCTATAGCTCCCTCTCTCAACACTCCTCTTTTCCAGATATAGCTCCCTCTCTTCCCACTCCTCTTTTCCAGCTATAGCTCCCTCTCTCAACACTCCTCTTTTCCAGATATAGCTCCCTCTCTTCCCACTCCTCTTTTCCAGCTATAGCTCCCTCTCTTCCAACTCCTCTTTTCCAGCTATAGCTCCCTCTGTCAACACTCCTCTTTTCCAGCTATAGCTCCCTCTCTCAACACTCCTCTTTTCCAGATATAGCTCCCTCTCTTCCCACTCCTCTTTTCCAGATATAGCTCCCTCTCTTCCAACTCCTCTTTTCCAGCCATAGCTCCCTCTGTCAACACTCCTCTTTCTCAGCTATAGCTCCCTCTGACAACACTCCTCTTTTCTAGCAATAGCTCCCTCTCTCAACACTCCTCTTTCTCAGCTATAGCTCCCTCTGTCAACACTCCTCTTTCTCAGCTATAGCTCCCTCTGTCAACATTCCTCTTTTCCAGCCATAGCTCCCTCTCTCAACACTCCTCTTTTCCAGCTATAGCTCCCTCTCTTCCCACTCCTCTTTTCCAGCTATAGCTCCCTCTCTTAACACTCCTCTTTTTCAGCTATAGCTTCCTCTCTCCACACTCCTCTTTTCCAGATATAGCTCCCTCTCTCAACACTCCTCTTTTCCAGCTATAGCTCCCTCTCTCGCCACTCCCCTTTTCCAGCTATAGCTCCCTCTCTCGCCACTCCTCTTTTCCAGCTATAGCTCCCTCTCTCAACACTCCTCTTTTCCAGCTATAGCTCCCTCTGTCAACACTCCTCTTTTCCAGCTATAGCTCCCTCTCTCAACACTCCTCTTTTCCAGCTATAGCTCCCTCTGTCAACACTCCTCTTTTCCAGCTATAGCTCCCTCTCTCAACACTCCTCTTTTCCAGCTATAGCTCCCTCTCTCAACACTCCTCTTTTCCAGCTATAGCTCCCTCTGTCAACACTCCTCTTTTCCAGCTATAGCTCCCTCTCTCAACACTCCTCGTTTCCAGCTATAGCTCCCTCTCTCAACACTCCTCTTTTCCAGCTATAGCTCCCTCTCTTCCCACTCCTCTTTTCCAGCTATAGCTCCCTCTCTTAACACTCCTCTTTTCCAGCTATAGATTCCTCTCTCAACACTCCTCTTTTCCAGATATAGCTCCCTCTCTTCCCACTCCTCTTTTCCAGATATAGCTCCCTCTCTTCCAACTCCTCTTTTCCAGCCATAGCTCCCTCTGTCAACACTCCTCTTTCTCAGCTATAGCTCCCTCTGACAACACTCCTCTTTTCTAGCAATAGCTCCCTCTCTCAACACTCCTCTTTCTCAGCTATAGCTCCCTCTGTCAACACTCCTCTTTCTCAGCTATAGCTCCCTCTGTCAACATTCCTCTTTTCCAGCCATAGCTCCCTCTCTCAACACTCCTCTTTTCCAGCTATAGCTCCCTCTCTTCCCACTCCTCTTTTCCAGCTATAGCTCCCTCTCTTAACACTCCTCTTTTCCAGCTATAGCTTCCTCTCTCCACACTCCTCTTTTCCAGATATAGCTTCCTCTCTCAACACTCCTCTTTTCCAGCTATAGCTCCCTTTCTCGCCACTCCCCTTTTCCAGCTATAGCTCCCTCTCTCGCCACTCCTCTTTTCCAGCTATAGCTCCCTCTCTCAACACTCCTCTTTTCCAGCTATAGCTCCCTCTGTCAACACTCCTCTTTTCCAGCTATAGCTCCCTCTCTCAACACTCCTCTTTTCCAGCTATAGCTCCCTCTGTCAACACTCCTCTTTTCCAGCTATAGCTCCCTCTCTCAACACTCCTCTTTTCCAGCTATAGCTCCCTCTCTCAACACTCCTCTTTTCCAGCTATAGCTTCCTCTGTCAACACTCCTCTTTTCCAGATATAGCTCCCTCTCTCAACACTCCTCTTTTCCAGCTATAGCTCCCTTTCTCGCCACTCCCCTTTTCCAGCTATAGCTCCCTCTCTCGCCACTCCTCTTTTCCAGCTATAGCTCCCTCTCTCAACACTCCTCTTTTCCAGCTATAGCTCCCTCTGTCAACACTCCTCTTTTCCAGCTATAGCTCCCTCTCTCAACACTCCTCTTTTCCAGCTATAGCTCCCTCTGTCAACACTCCTCTTTTCCAGCTATAGCTCCCTCTCTCAACACTCCTCTTTTCCAGCTATAGCTCCCTCTTCCAACTCCTCTTTTCCAGCTATAGCTCCCTCTGTCAACACTCCTCTTTCTCAGCTATAGCTCCCTCTGTCAACACTCCTCTTTCTCAGCTATAGCTCCCTCTGTCAACACTCCTCTTTCTCAGCTATAGCTCCCTCTGTCAACACTCCTCTTTCTCAGCTAAAGCTCCCTCTCTCAACACTCCTCTTTCTCAGCTATAGCTCCCTCTGTCAACACTCCTCTTTCTCAGCTAAAGCTCCCTCTCTCAACACTCCTCTTTCTCAGCTATAGCTCCCTCTGTCAACACTCCTCTTTCTCAGCTAAAGCTCCCTCTCTCAACACTCCTCTTTCTCAGCTATAGCTCCCTCTGTCAACACTCCTCTTTCTCAGCTATAGCTCCCTCTGTCAACACTCCTCTTTTCCAGCTATAGCTCCCCCTCTTCCCACTCCTCTTTTCCAGCTATAACTCCCTCTCTCAACACTCCTCTTTTCCAGCTATAGCTTCCTCTCTCCACACTCCTCTTTTCCAGATATAGCTCCCTCTGTCAACACTCCTCTTTTCCAGCTATAGCTCCCTCTCTCAACACTCCTCTTTTCCAGCTATAGCTCCCTCTCTCGCCACTCCCCTTTTCCAGCTATAGCTCCCTCTCTCGCCACTCCTCTTTTTCAGCTATAGCTCCCTCTCTCAACACTCCTCTTTTCCAGCTATAGCTCCCTCTCTCAACACTCCTCTTTTCCAGATATAGCTCCCTCTGTCAACACTCCTCTTTTCCAGCTATAGCTCCCTCTCTTCCCACTCCTCTTTTCCAGCTATAGCTCCCTCTCTCAACACTCCTCTTTTCCAGCCATTGCTCCCTCTCTCAACACTCCTATTTTCCAGATGTAGCTCCCTCTCTCAACACTCCTCTTTTCCAGCTATAGCTCCCTCTCTCAACACTCCTCTTTTCCAGCCATAGCTCCCTCTCTCAACACTCCTCTTTTCCAGCTATAGCTCCCTCTCTCAACACTCCTCGTTTCCAGCTATAGCTCCCTCTCTCACCACTCCTCTTTTCCAGCCATAGCTCGCTCTGTCAACAATCCTCTTTTCCAGCTATAGCTCCCTCTCTCAACACTCCTCTTTTCCAGCTATAGCTCCCTCTGTCAACACTCCTCTTTTCTAGCAATAGATCCCTCTCTCAACACTCCTCTTTCTCAGCTATAGCTCCCTCTGTCAACACTCCTCTTTCTCAGCTATAGCTCCCTCTGTCAACATTCCTCTTTTCCAGCCATAGCTCCCTCTCTCAACACTCCTCTTTCTCAGCTATAGCTCCCTCTGTCAACACTCCTCTTTCTCAGCTATAGCTCCCTCTGTCAACACTCCTCTTTTCCAGCTATAGCTCCCTCTCTTCCCACTCCTCTTTTCCAGCTATAGCTCCCTCTCTCAACACTCCTCTTTTCCAGCTATAGCTTCCTCTCTCCACACTCCTCTTTTCCAGATATAGCTCCCTCTCTCAACACTCCTCTTTTCCAGCTATAGCTCCCTCTCTCGCCACTCCCCTTTTCCAGCTATAGCTCCCTCTCTCGCCACTCCTCTTTTCCAGCTATAGCTCCCTCTCTCAACACTCCTCTTTTCCAGCTATAGCTCCCTCTGTCAACACTCCTCTTTTCCAGCTATAGCTCCCTCTCTCAACACTCCTCTTTTCCAGCTATAGCTCCCTCTCTTCCAACTCCTCTTTTCCAGCTATAGCTCCCTCTGTCAACACTCCTCTTTCTCAGCTATAGCTCCCTCTGTCAACACTCCTCTTTCTCAGCTATAGCTCCCTCTGTCAACACTCCTCTTTCTCAGCTATAGCTCCCTCTGTCAACACTCCTCTTTTCTAGCAATAGCTCCCTCTCTCAACACTCCTCTTTCTCAGCTATAGCTCCCTCTGTCAACACTCCTCTTTCTCAGCTATAGCTCCCTCTGTCAACATTCATCTTTTCCAGCCATAGCTCCCTCTCTCAACACTCCTCTTTCTCAGCTATAGCTCCCTCTGTCAACACTCCTCTTTCTCAGCTATAGCTCCCTCTGTCAACACTCCTCTTTCTCAGCTATAGCTCCCTCTGTCAACACTCCTCTTTTCCAGCTATAGCTCCCTCTCTTCCCACTCCTATTTTCCAGCTATAGCTCCCTCTCTCAACAGTCCTCTTTTCCAGCTATAGCTTCCTCTCTCCACACTCCTCTTTTCCAGCTATAGCTCCCTCTGTCAACACTCCTCTTTTCCAGCTATAGCTCCCTCTCTCAACACTCCTCTTTTCCAGCTATAGCTCCCTCTCTCGCCACTCCGCTTTTCCAGCTATAGCTCCCTCTCTCGCCACTCCTCTTTTTCAGCTATAGCTCCCTCTCTCAACACTCCTCTTTTCCAGCCATAGCTCCCTCTCTCAACACTCCTCTTTTCCAGCTATAGCTCCCTCTCTTCCCACTCCTCTTTTCCAGATATAGCTCCATCTCTTCCAACTCCTCTTTTCCAGCTATAGCTCCCTCTGTCAACACTCCTCTTTCTCAGCTATAGCTCCCTCTGTCATTACTCCTCTTTCTCAGCTATAGCTCCCTCTGTCAACACTCCTCTTTTCTAGCAATAGCTCCCTCTCTCAACACTCCTCTTTTCCAGCCATTGCTCCCTCTCTCAACACTCCTATTTTCCAGATGTAGCTCCCTCTCTCAACACTCCTCTTTTCCAGCTATAGCTCCCTCTCTCAACACTCCTCTTTTCCAGCCATAGCTCCCTCTCTCAACACTCCTCTTTTCCAGCTATAGCTCCCTCTCTCAACACTCCTCTTTCTCAGCTATAGCTCCCTCTGTCAACACTCCTCTTTCTCAGCTATAGCTCCCTCTGTCAACATTCCTCTTTTCCAGCCATAGCTCCCTCTCTCAACACTCCTCTTTCTCAGCTATAGCTCCCTCTGTCAACACTCCTCTTTCTCAGCTATAGCTCCCTCTGTCAACACTCCTCTTTTCCAGCTATAGCTCCCTCTCTTCCCACTCCTCTTTTCCAGCTATAGCTCCCTCTCTCAACACTCCTCTTTTCCAGCTATAGCTTCCTCTCTCCACACTCCTCTTTTCCAGATATAGCTCCCTCTCTCAACACTCCTCTTTTCCAGCTATAGCTCCCTCTCTCGCCACTCCCCTTTTCCAGCTATAGCTCCCTCTCTCGCCACTCCTCTTTTCCAGCTATAGCTCCCTCTCTCAACACTCCTCTTTTCCAGCTATAGCTCCCTCTGTCAACACTCCTCTTTTCCAGCTATAGCTCCCTCTCTCAACACTCCTCTTTTCCAGCTATAGCTCCCTCTCTTCCAACTCCTCTTTTCCAGCTATAGCTCCCTCTCTCAACACTCCTCTTTTCCAGCCATAGCTCCCTCTCTCAACACTCCTCTTTTCCAGCTATAGCTCCCTCTCTTCCCACTCCTCTTTTCCAGATATAGCTCCATCTCTTCCAACTCCTCTTTTCCAGCTATAGCTCCCTCTGTCAACACTCCTCTTTCTCAGCTATAGCTCCCTCTGTCATTACTCCTCTTTCTCAGCTATAGCTCCCTCTGTCAACACTCCTCTTTTCTAGCAATAGCTCCCTCTCTCAACACTCCTCTTTTCCAGCCATAGCTCCCTCTCTCAACACTCCTCTTTTCCAGCCATAGCTCCCTCTCTCAACACTCCTCTTTTCCAGCTATAGCTCCCTCTCTTCCCACTCCTCTTTTCCAGATATAGCTCCATCTCTTCCAACTCCTCTTTTCCAGCTATAGCTCCCTCTGTCAACACTCCTCTTTCTCAGCTATAGCTCCCTCTGTCAACACTCCTCTTTCTCAGCTATAGCTCCCTCTGTCAACACTCCTCTTTTCTAGCAATAGCTCCCTCTCTCAACACTCCTCTTTTCCAGCCATTGCTCCCTCTCTCAACACTCCTATTTTCCAGATGTAGCTCCCTCTCTCAACACTCCTCTTTTCCAGCTATAGCTCCCTCTCTCAACACTCCTCTTTTCCAGCCATAGCTCCCTCTCTCAACACTCCTCTTTTCCAGCTATAGCTCCCTCTCTCAACACTCCTCTTTTCCAGCTATAGCTCCCTCTCTCACCACTCCTCTTTTCCAGCCATAGCTCGCTCTGTCAACAATCCTCTTTTCCAGCTATAGCTCCCTCTCTCAACACTCCTCTTTTCCAGCTATAGCTCCCTCTGTCAACACTCCTCTTTTCTAGCAATAGCTCCCTCTCTCAACACTCCTCTTTCTCAGCTATAGCTCCCTCTGTCAACACTCCTCTTTCTCAGCTATAGCTCCCTCTGTCAACATTCCTCTTTTCCAGCCATAGCTCCCTCTCTCAACACTCCTCTTTCTCAGCTATAGCTCCCTCTGTCAACACTCCTCTTTCTCAGCTATAGCTCCCTCTGTCAACACTCCTCTTTTCCAGCTATAGCTCCCTCTCTTCCCACTCCTCTTTTCCAGCTATAGCTCCCTCTCTCAACACTCCTCTTTTCCAGCTATAGCTTCCTCTCTCCACACTCCTCTTTTCCAGCTATAGCTCCCTCTCTCAACACTCCTCTTTTCCAGCTATAGCTTCCTCTCTCCACACTCCTCTTTTCCAGCTATAGCTCCCTCTCTCAACACTCCTCTTTTCCAGCTATAGCTCCCTCTCTCGCCACTCCCCTTTTCCAGCTATAGCTCCCTCTCTCAACACTCCTCTTTTCCAGCTATAGCTCCCTCTGTCAACACTCCTCTTTTCCAGCTATAGCTCCCTCTCTCAACACTCCTCTTTTCCAGCTATAGCTCCCTCTCTTCCAACTCCTCTTTTCCAGCTATAGCTCCCTCTGTCAACACTCCTCTTTCTCAGCTATAGCTCCCTCTGTCAACACTCCTCTTTCTCAGCTATAGCTCCCTCTGTCAACACTCCTCTTTCTCAGCTATAGCTCCCTCTGTCAACACTCCTCTTTTCTAGCAATAGCTCCCTCTCTCAACACTCCTCTTTCTCAGCTATAGCTCCCTCTGTCAACACTCCTCTTTCTCAGCTATAGCTCCCTCTGTCAACACTCCTCTTTCTCAGCTATAGCTCCCTCTGTCAACACTCCTCTTTCTCAGCTATAGCTCCCTCTGTCAACACTCCTCTTTTCCAGCTATAGCTCCCTCTCTTCCCACTCCTCTTTTCCAGCTATAGCTCCCTCTCTCAACACTCCTCTTTTCCAGCTATAGCTTCCTCTCTCCACACTCATCTTTTCCAGATATAGCTCCCTCTGTCAACACTCCTCTTTTCCAGCTATAGCTCCCTCTCTCAACACTCCTCTTTTCCAGCTATAGCTCCCTCTCTCGCCACTCCCCTTTTCCAGCTATAGCTCCCTCTCTCAACACTCCTCTTTTTCAGCTATAGCTCCCTCTCTCAACACTCCTCTTTTCCAGCCATAGCTCCCTCTCTCAACACTCCTCTTTTCCAGCTATAGCTCCCTCTCTTCCCACTCCTCTTTTCCAGCTATAGCTCCCTCTCTCAACACTCCTCTTTTCCAGCCATAGCTCCCTCTCTCAACACTCCTCTTTCTCAGCTATAGCTCCCTCTGTCAACACTCCTCTTTCTCAGCTATAGCTCCCTCTGTCAACACTCCTCTTTTCCAGCTATAGCTCCCTCTCTTCCCACTCCTCTTTTCCAGCTATAGCTCCCTCTCTCAACACTCCTCTTTTCCAGCTATAGCTTCCTCTCTCCACACTCCTCTTTTCCAGATATAGCTCCCTCTCTCAACACTCCTCTTTTCCAGCTATAGCTCCCTCTCTCGCCACTCCCCTTTTCCAGCTATAGCTCCCTCTCTCGCCACTCCTCTTTTCCAGCTATAGCTCCCTCTCTCAACACTCCTCTTTTCCAGCTATAGCTCCCTCTGTCAACACTCCTCTTTTCCAGCTATAGCTCCCTCTGTCAACACTCCTCTTTCTCAGCTATAGCTCCCTCTCTCAACACTCCTCTTTTCCAGCTATAGCTCCCTCTCTTCCAACTCCTCTTTTCCAGCTATAGCTCCCTCTGTCAACACTCCTCTTTCTCAGCCATAGCTCCCTCTCTCAACACTCCTCTTTCTCAGCTATAGCTCCCTCTCTCAACACTCCTCTTTCTCAGCTATAGCTCCCTCTGTCAACATTCCTCTTTTCCAGCCATAGCTCCCTCTCTCAACACTCCTCTTTCTCAGCTATAGCTCCCTCTGTCAACACTCCTCTTTCTCAGCTATAGCTCCCTCTGTCAACACTCCTCTTTCTCAGCTATAGCTCCCTCTGTCAACACTCCTCTTTTCCAGCTATAGCTCCCTCTCTCGCCACTCCCCTTTTCCAGCTATAGCTCCCTCTCTCGCCACTCCTCTTTTTCAGCTATAGCTCCCTCTCTCAACACTCCTCTTTTCCAGCCATAGCTCCCTCTCTCAACACTCCTCTTTTCCAGCTATAGCTCCCTCTCTTCCCACTCCTCTTTTCCAGATATAGCTCCCTCTCTTCCAACTCCTCTTTTCCAGCTATAGCTCCTTCTGTCAACACTCCTCTTTCTCAGCTATAGCTCCCTCTGTCAACACTCCTCTTTCTCAGCTATAGCTCCCTCTGTCAACATTCCTCTTTTCTAGCAATAGCTCCCTCTGTCAACACTCCTCTTTCTCAGCTATAGCTCCCTCTGTCAACACTCCTCTTTCTCAGCTAAAGCTCCCTCTGTCAACACTCCTCTTTCTCAGCTATAGCTCCCTCTGTCAACATTCCTCTTTTCCAGCCATAGCTCCCTCTCTCAACACTCCTCTTTCTCAGCTATAGCTCCCTCTGTCACCACTCCTCTTTCTCAGCTATAGCTCCCTCTGTCAACACTCCTCTTTCTCAGCTATAGCTCCCTCTGTCAACACTCCTCTTTTCCAGCTATAGCTCCCTCTGTCAACACTCCTCTTTTCCAGCTATAGCTCCCTCTCTCAACACTCCTCTTTTCCAGCTATAGCTCCCTCTGTCAACACTCCTCTTTCTCAGCTATAGCTCCCTCTCTCAACACTCCTCTTTTCCAGCTATAGCTCCCTCTCTTCCAACTCCTCTTTTCCAGCTATAGCTCCCTCTGTCAACACTCCTCTTTCTCAGCCATAGCTCCCTCTGTCAACACTCCTCTTTTCTAGCAAAAGCTCCCTCTCTCAACACTCCTCTTTCTCAGCTATAGCTCCCTCTGTCAACATTCCTCTTTTCCAGCCATAGCTCCCTCTCTCAACACTCCTCTTTCTCAGCTATAGCTCCCTCTGTCAACACTCCTCTTTCTCAGCTATAGCTCCCTCTGTCAACACTCCTCTTTCTCAGCTATAGCTCCCTCTCTCAACACTCCTCTTTTCCAGCCATAGCTCCCTCTCTCAACACTCCTCTTTTCCAGCTATAGCTCCCTCTCTTCCCACTCCTCTTTTCCAGATATAGCTCCCTCTCTTCCAACTCCTCTTTTCCAGCTATAGCTCCCTCTGTCAACACTCCTCTTTCTCAGCTATAGCTCCCTCTGTCAACATTCCTCTTTTCTAGCAATAGCTCCCTCTCTCAACACTCCTCTTTCTCAGCTATAGCTCCCTCTGTCAACATTCCTCTTTTCCAGCCATAGCTCCCTCTCTGAACACTCCTCTTTCTCAGCTATAGCTCCCTCTGTCAACACTCCTCTTTCTCAGCTATAGCTCCCTCTGTCAACACTCCTCTTTCTCAGCTATAGCTCCCTCTGTCAACACTCCTCTTTTCCAGCTATAGCTCCCTCTCTCGCCACTCCCCTTTTCCAGCTATAGCTCCCTCTCTCGCCACTCCTCTTTTTCAGCTATAGCTCCCTCTCTCAACACTCCTCTTTTCCAGCCATAGCTCCCTCTCTCAAGACTCCTCTTTTCCAGCTATAGCTCCCTCTCTTCCCACTCCTCTTTTCCAGATATAGCTCCCTCTCTTCCAACTCCTCTTTTCCAGCTATAGCTCCCTCTGTCAACACTCCTCTTTCTCAGCTATAGCTCCCTCTGTCAACACTCCTCTTTCTCAGCTATAGCTCCCTCTGTCAACACTCCTCTTTTCTAGCAATAGCTCCCTCTCTCAACACTCCTCTTTTCCAGCCATTGCTCCCTCTCTCAACACTCCTATTTTCCAGATGTAGCTCCCTCTCTCAACACTCCTCTTTTCCAGCTATAGCTCCCTCTCTCAACACTCCTCTTTTCCAGCCATAGCTCCCTCTCTCAACACTCCTCTTTTCCAGCTATAGCTCCCTCTCTCAACACTCCTCTTTTCCAGCTATAGCTCCCTCTCTCACCACTCCTCTTTTCCAGCCATAGCTCGCTCTGTCAACAATCCTCTTTTCCAGCTATAGCTCCCTCTCTCAACACTCCTCTTTTCCAGCTATAGCTCCCTCTGTCAACACTCCTCTTTTCTAGCAATAGCTCCCTCTCTCAACACTCCTCTTTCTCAGCTATAGCTCCCTCTGTCAACACTCCTCTTTCTCAGCTATAGCTCCCTCTGTCAACATTCCTCTTTTTCCAGCCATAGCTCCCTCTCTCAACACTCCTCTTTCTCAGCTATAGCTCCCTCTGTCAACACTCCTCTTTCTCAGCTATAGCTCCCTCTGTCAACACTCCTCTTTTCCAGCTATAGTTCCCTCTCTTCCCACTCCTCTTTTCCAGCTATAGCTCCCTCTCTCAACACTCCTCTTTTCCAGCTATAGCTTCCTCTCTCCACACTCCTCTTTTCCAGATATAGCTCCCTCTCTCAACACTCCTCTTTTCCAGCTATAGCTCCCTCTCTCGCCACTCCCCTTTTCCAGCTATAGCTCCCTCTCTCGCCACTCCTCTTTTCCAGCTATAGCTCCCTCTCTCAACACTCCTCTTTTCCAGCTATAGCTCCCTCTGTCAACACTCCTCTTTTCCAGCTATAGCTCCCTCTCTCAACACTCCTCTTTTCCAGCTATAGCTCCCTCTCTTCCAACTCCTCTTTTCCAGCTATAGCTCCCTCTGTCAACACTCCTCTTTCTCAGCTATAGCTCCCTCTGTCAACACTCCTCTTTCTCAGCTATAGCTCCCTCTGTCAACACTCCTCTTTCTCAGCTATAGCTCCCTCTGTCAACACTCCTCTTTTCTAGCAATAGCTCCCTCTCTCAACACTCCTCTTTCTCAGCTATAGCTCCCTCTGTCAACACTCCTCTTTCTCAGCTATAGCTCCCTCTGTCAACATTCCTCTTTTCCAGCCATAGCTCCCTCTCTCAACACTCCTCTTTCTCAGCTATAGCTCCCTCTGTCAACACTCCTCTTTCTCAGCTATAGCTCCCTCTGTCAACACTCCTCTTTCTCAGCTATAGCTCCCTCTGTCAACACTCCTCTTTTCCAGCTATAGCTCCCTCTCTTCCCACTCCTCTTTTCCAGCTATAGCTCCCTCTCTCAACACTCCTCTTTTCCAGCTATAGCTTCCTCTCTCCACACTCATCTTTTCCAGATATAGCTCCCTCTGTCAACACTCCTCTTTTCCAGCTATAGCTCCCTCTCTCAACACTCCTCTTTTCCAGCTATAGCTCCCTCTCTCGCCACTCCCCATTTCCAGCTATAGCTCCCTCTCTCAACACTCCTCTTTTCAGCTATAGCTCCCTCTCTCAACACTCCTCTTTTCCAGCCATAGCTCCCTCTCTCAACACTCCTCTTTTCCAGCTATAGCTCCCTCTCTTCCCACTCCTCTTTTCCAGCTATAGCTCCCTCTCTCAACACTCCTCTTTTCCAGCCATAGCTCCCTCTCTCAACACTCCTCTTTCTCAGCTATAGCTCCCTCTGTCAACACTCCTCTTTCTCAGCTATAGCTCCCTCTGTCAACACTCCTCTTTTCCAGCTATAGCTCCCTCTCTTCCCACTCCTCTTTTCCAGCTATAGCTCCCTCTCTCAACACTCCTCTTTTCCAGCTATAGCTTCCTCTCTCCACACTCCTCTTTTCCAGATATAGCTCCCTCTCTCAACACTCCTCTTTTCCAGCTATAGCTCCCTCTCTCGCCACTCCCCTTTTCCAGCTATAGCTCCCTCTCTCGCCACTCCTCTTTTCCAGCTATAGCTCCCTCTCTCAACACTCCTCTTTTCCAGCTATAGCTCCCTCTGTCAACACTCCTCTTTTCCAGCTATAGCTCCCTCTGTCAACACTCCTCTTTCTCAGCTATAGCTCCCTCTCTCAACACTCCTCTTTTCCAGCTATAGCTCCCTCTCTTCCAACTCCTCTTTTCCAGCTATAGCTCCCTCTGTCAACACTCCTCTTTCTCAGCCATAGCTCCCTCTCTCAACACTCCTCTTTCTCAGCTATAGCTCCCTCTCACAACACTCCTCTTTCTCAGCTATAGCTCCCTCTGTCAACATTCCTCTTTTCCAGCCATAGCTCCCTCTCTCAACACTCCTCTTTCTCAGCTATAGCTCCCTCTGTCAACACTCCTCTTTCTCAGCTATAGCTCCCTCTGTCAACACTCCTCTTTCTCAGCTATAGCTCCCTCTGTCAACACTCCTCTTTTCCAGCTATAGCTCCCTCTCTCGCCACTCCCCTTTTCCAGCTATAGCTCCCTCTCTCGCCACTCCTCTTTTTCAGCTATAGCTCCCTCTCTCAACACTCCTCTTTTCCAGCCATAGCTCCCTCTCTCAACACTCCTCTTTTCCAGCTATAGCTCCCTCTCTTCCCACTCCTCTTTTCCAGATATAGCTCCCTCTCTTCCAACTCCTCTTTTCCAGCTATAGCTCCCTCTGTCAACACTCCTCTTTCTCAGCTATAGCTCCCTCTGTCAACACTCCTCTTTCTCAGCTATAGCTCCCTCTGTCAACATTCCTCTTTTCTAGCAATAGCTCCCTCTGTCAACACTCCTCTTTCTCAGCTATAGCTCCCTCTGTCAACACTCCTCTTTCTCAGCTAAAGCTCCCTCTGTCAACACTCCTCTTTCTCAGCTATAGCTCCCTCTGTCAACATTCCTCTTTTCCAGCCATAGCTCCCTCTCTCAACACTCCTCTTTCTCAGCTATAGCTCCCTCTGTCACCACTCCTCTTTCTCAGCTATAGCTCCCTCTGTCAACACTCCTCTTTCTCAGCTATAGCTCCCTCTGTCAACACTCCTCTTTTCCAGCTATAGCTCCCTCTGTCAACACTCCTCTTTCTCAGCTATAGCTCCCTCTCTCAACACTCCTCTTTTCCAGCTATAGCTCCCTCTCTTCCAACTCCTCTTTTCCAGCTATAGCTCCCTCTGTCAACACTCCTCTTTCTCAGCCATAGCTCCCTCTGTCAACACTCCTCTTTTCTAGCAATAGCTCCCTCTCTCAACACTCCTCTTTCTCAGCTATAGCTCCCTCTGTCAACACTCCTCTTTCTCAGCTATAGCTCCCTCTGTCAACATTCCTCTTTTCCAGCCATAGCTCCCTCTCTCAACACTCCTCTTTCTCAGCTATAGCTCCCTCTGTCAACACTCCTCTTTCTCAGCTATAGCTCCCTCTGTCAACACTCCTCTTTCTCAGCTATAGCTCCCTCTGTCAACACTCCTCTTTTCCAGCTATAGCTCCCTCTCTCGCCACTCCCCTTTTCCAGCTATAGCTCCCTCTCTCGCCACTCCTCTTTTTCAGCTATAGCTCCCTCTCTCAACACTCCTCTTTTCCAGCCATAGCTCCCTCTCTCAACACTCCTCTTTTCCAGCTATAGCTCCCTCTCTTCCCACTCCTCTTTTCCAGATATAGCTCCCTCTCTTCCAACTCCTCTTTTCCAGCTATAGCTCCCTCTGTCAACACTCCTCTTTCTCAGCTATAGCTCCCTCTGTCAACATTCCTCTTTTCTAGCAATAGCTCCCTCTCTCAACACTCCTCTTTCTCAGCTATAGCTCCCTCTGTCACCACTCCTCTTTCTCAGCTATAGCTCCCTCTGTCAACACTCCTCTTTCTCAGCTATAGCTCCCTCTGTCAACGCTCCTCTTTTCCAGCTATAGATCCCTCTGTCAACACTCCTCTTTTCCAGCTATAGCTCCCTCTCTTCCCACTCCTCTTTTCCAGCTATAACTCCCTCTCTCGCCACTCCTCTTTTTCAGCTATAGCTCGCTCTCTCAACACTCCTCTTTTCCAGCTATAGCTCCCTCTCTCAACACTCCTCTTTTCCAGCCATAGCTCCCTCTCTCAACACTCCTCTTTTCCAGCTATAGCTCCCTCTCTTCCCACTCCTCTTTTCCAGATATAGCTCCCTCTCTCAACACTCCTCTTTTCCAGCTATAGTTCCCTCTCTCCACACTCCTCTTTTCCAGATATAGCTCCCTCTGTCAACACTCCTCTTTTCCAGATATAGCTCCCTCTGTCAACACTCCTCTTTTCCAGCTATAGCTCCCTCTCTCAACACTCCCCTTTTCCAGCTATAGCTCCCTCTCTCGCCACTCCTCTTTTCCAGCTATATCTCCCTCTCTCAACACTCCTCTTTTCCAGCTATAACTCCCTCTCTCAACACTCCTCTTTTCCAGCTATAGCTCCCTCTGTCAACACTCCTCTTTTCCAGCCATAGCTCCCTCTCTCAACACTCCTCTTTTCCAGCTATAGCTCCCTCTCTTCCCACTCCTCTTTTCCAGATATAGCTCCCTCTCTCAACACTCCTCTTTTCCAGCTATAGTTCCCTCTCTCCACACTCCTCTTTTCCAGATATAGCTCCCTCTGTCAACACTCCTCTTTTCCAGCTATAGCTCCCTCTCTCAACACCCCTCTTTTCCAGCTATAGCTCCCTCTCTCGCCACTCCCCTTTTCCAGCTATAGCTCCCTCTCTCGCCACTCCTCTTTTCCAGCTATATCTCCCTCTCTCAACACTCCTCTTTTCCAGCTATAGCTCCCTCTCTCGCCACTCCCCTTTTCCAGCTATAGCTCCCTCTCTCAACGCTCCACTTTTTCAGCTATAGCTCCCTCTCTCGCCACTCCTCTTTTCCAGCTATATCTCCCTCTCTCAACACTTCTCTTTTCCAGCTATAGCTCCCTCTCTCGCCACTCCCCTTTTCCAGCTATAGCTCCCTCTCTCAACACTCCTCTTTTCCAGCTATAGCTTCCTCTCTCAACACCCCTCTTTTCCAGCTATAGGTCACTCTCTTCCCAATCCTCTTTTCCAGCTATAGTTCCCTCTCTCAACACTCCACTTTTCCAGCTATAGCTCCCTCTCTTGCCACTCCCCTCTTCCAGCTATAGCTCTCTCTCTCAAGACTCCTCTTTTCCAGCTATAGCTCCCTCTCTCAACACTCCTCTTTTCCAGCTATAGCTCCCTCTCTTCCAACTCCTCTTTTCCAGCTATAGCTCCCTCTGTCAACACTCCTCTTTCTCAGCCATAGCTCCCTCTGTCAACACTCCTCTTTTCTAGCAATAGCTCCCTCTCTCAACACTCCTCTTTCTCAGCTATAGCTCCCTCTGTCAACACTCCTCTTTCTCAGCTATAGCTCCCTCTGTCAACACTCCTCTTTCTCAGCTATAGCTCCCTCTGTCAACACTCCTCTTTTTCCAGCTATAGCTCCCTCTCTCGCCACTCCCTTTTCCAGCTATAGCTCCCTCTCTCGCCACTCCTCTTTTTCAGCTATAGCTCCCTCTCTCAACACTCCTCTTTTCCAGCCATAGCTCCCTCTCTCAACACTCCTCTTTTCCAGCTATAGCTCCCTCTCTTCCCACCCCTCTTTTCCAGATATAGCTCCCTCTCTTCCAACTCCTCTTTTCCAGCTATAGCTCCCTCTGTCAACACTCCTCTTTCTCAGCTATAGCTCCCTCTGTCAACACTCCTCTTTCTCAGCTATAGCTCCCTCTGTCAACATTCCTCTTTTCCAGCCATAGCTCCCTCTCTCAACACTCCTCTTTCTCAGCTATAGCTCCCTCTGTCAACACTCCTCTTTCTCAGCTATAGCTCCCTCTGTCAACACTCCTCTTTCTCAGCTATAGCTCCCTCTGTCAACACTCCTCTTTTCCAGCTATAGCTCCCTCTCTCGCCACTCCCCTTTTCCAGCTATAGCTCCTCTCTCGCCACTCCTCTTTTTCAGCTATAGCTCCCTCTCTCAACACTCCTCTTTTCCAGCCATAGCTCCCTCTCTCAACACTCCTCTTTTCCAGCTATAGCTCCCTCTCTTCCCACTCCTCTTTTCCAGATATAGCTCCCTCTCTCCAACTCCTCTTTTCCAGCTATAGCTCCTCTGTCAACACTCCTCTTTCTCAGCTATAGCTCCCTCTGTCAACATTCCTCTTTTCTAGCAATAGCTCCCTCTCTCAACACTCCTCTTTCTCAGCTATAGCTCCCTCTGTCACCACTCCTCTTTCTCAGCTATAGCTCCCTCTGTCAACACTCCTCTTTCTCAGCTATAGCTCCCTCTGTCAACGCTCCTCTTTTCCAGCTATAGATCCCTCTGTCAACACTCCTCTTTTTCCAGCTATAGCTCCCTCTCTTCCCACTCCTCTTTTCCAGCTATAACTCCCTCTCTCGCCACTCCTCTTTTTCAGCTATAGCTCCCTCTCTCAACACTCCTCTTTTCCAGCTATAGCTCCCTCTCTCAACACTCCTCTTTTCCAGCCATAGCTCCCTCTCTCAACACTCCTCTTTTCCAGCTATAGCTCCCTCTCTTCCCACTCCTCTTTTCCAGATATAGCTCCCTCTCTCAACACTCCTCTTTTCCAGCTATAGTTCCCTCTCTCCACACTCCTCTTTTCCAGATATAGCTCCCTCTGTCAACACTCCTCTTTTCCAGATATAGCTCCCTCTGTCAACACTCCTCTTTTCCAGCTATAGCTCCCTCTCTCAACACTCCCCTTTTCCAGCTATAGCTCCCTCTCTCGCCACTCCTCTTTTCCAGCTATATCTCCCTCTCTCAACACTCCTCTTTTCCAGCTATAACTCCCTCTCTCAACACTCCTCTTTTCCAGCTATAGCTCCCTCTGTCAACACTCCTCTTTTCCAGCCATAGCTCCCTCTCTCAACACTCCTCTTTTCCAGCTATAGCTCCCTCTCTTCCCACTCCTCTTTTCCAGATATAGCTCCCTCTCTCAACACTCCTCTTTTCCAGCTATAGTTCCCTCTCTCCACACTCCTCTTTCCAGATATAGCTCCCTCTGTCAACACTCCTCTTTTCCAGCTATAGCTCCCTCTCTCAACACCCCTCTTTTCCAGCTATAGCTCCCTCTCTCGCCACTCCCCTTTTCCAGCTATAGCTCCCTCTCTCGCCACTCCTCTTTTCCAGCTATATCTCCCTCTCTCAACACTCCTCTTTTCCAGCTATAGCTCCCTCTCTCGCCACTCCCCTTTTCCAGCTATAGCTCCCTCTCTCAACGCTCCACTTTTTCAGCTATAGCTCCCTCTCTCGCCACTCCTCTTTTCCAGCTATATCTCCCTCTCTCAACACTTCTCTTTTCCAGCTATAGCTCCCTCTCTCGCCACTCCCCTTTTCCAGCTATAGCTCCCTCTCTCAACACTCCTCTTTCCAGCTATAGCTTCCTCTCTCAACACCCCTCTTTTCCAGCTATAGGTCACTCTCTTCCCAATCCTCTTTTCCAGCTATAGTTCCCTCTCTCAACACTCCACTTTTCCAGCTATAGCTCCCTCTCTTGCCACTCCCCTTTTCCAGCTATAGCTCTCTCTCTCAAGACTCCTCTTTTCCAGCTATAGCTCCCTCTCTCAACACTCCTCTTTTCCAGCTATAGCTCCCTCTCTTCCAACTCCTCTTTTCCAGCTATAGCTCCCTCTGTCAACACTCCTCTTTCTCAGCCATAGCTCCCTCTGTCAACACTCCTCTTTTCTAGCAATAGCTCCCTCTCTCAACACTCCTCTTTCTCAGCTATAGCTCCCTCTGTCAACACTCCTCTTTCTCAGCTATAGCTCCCTCTGTCAACACTCCTCTTTCTCAGCTATAGCTCCCTCTGTCAACACTCCTCTTTTCCAGCTATAGCTCCCTCTCTCGCCACTCCCCTTTTCCAGCTATAGCTCCCTCTCTCGCCACTCCTCTTTTTCAGCTATAGCTCCCTCTCTCAACACTCCTCTTTTCCAGCCATAGCTCCCTCTCTCAACACTCCTCTTTTCCAGCTATAGCTCCCTCTCTTCCCACTCCTCTTTTCCAGATATAGCTCCCTCTCTTCCAACTCCTCTTTTCCAGCTATAGCTCCCTCTGTCAACACTCCTCTTTCTCAGCTATAGCTCCCTCTGTCAACACTCCTCTTTCTCAGCTATAGCTCCCTCTGTCAACATTCCTCTTTTCTAGCAATAGCTCCCTCTGTCAACACTCCTCTTTCTCAGCTATAGCTCCCTCTGTCAACACTCCTCTTTCTCAGCTAAAGCTCCCTCTGTCAACACTCCTCTTTCTCAGCTATAGCTCCCTCTGTCAACATTCCTCTTTTCCAGCCATAGCTCCCTCTCTCAACACTCCTCTTTCTCAGCTATAGCTCCCTCTGTCACCACTCCTCTTTCTCAGCTATAGCTCCCTCTGTCAACACTCCTCTTTCTCAGCTATAGCTCCCTCTGTCAACACTCCTCTTTTCCAGCTATAACTCCCTCTCTCAACACTCCTCTTTTCCAGCTATAGCTTCCTCTCTCCACACTCCTCTTTTCCAGATATAGCTCCCTCTGTCAACACTCCTCTTTTCCAGCCATAGCTCCCTCTCTCAACACTCCTCTTTTTCAGCCATAGCTCCCTCTGTCAACACTCCTCTTTCTCAGCTATAGCTCCCTCTGTCAACACTCCTCTTTTCCAGCTATAGCTCCCTCTCTTCCCACTCCTCTTTTCCAGCTATAGCTCCCTCTCTCAACACTCCTCTTTTCCAGCTATAGCTCCCTCTCTCAACACTCCTCTTTTCCAACCATAGCTCCCTCTCTCAACACTCCTCTTTTCCAGCTATAGCTCCCTCTCTCAACACTCCTCTTTTCCAGATATAGCTCCCTCTCTCAACACTCCTCTTTTCCAGCCATAGCTCCCTCTCTCAACACTCCTCTTTTCCAGATATAGCTCCCTCTGTCAACACTCCTCTTTTCCAGCTATAGCTCCCTCTCTTCCCACTCCTCTTTTCCAGCTATAGCTCCCTCTCTCAACACTCCTCTTTTCCAGCCATAGCTCCCTCTCTCAACACTCCTCTTTCTCAGCTATAGCTCCCTCTGTCAACACTCCTCTTTCTCAGCTATAGCTCCCTCTGTCAACACTCCTCTTTCTCAGCTATAGCTCCCTCTGTCAACACTCCTCTTTTCCAGCTATAGCTCCCTCTCTTCCCACTCCTCTTTTCCAGCTATAACTCCCTCTCTCAACACTCCTCTTTTCAAGCTATAGCTTCCTCTCTCCACACTCCTCTTTTCCAGATATAGCTCCCTCTGTCAACACTCCTCTTTTCCAGCTATAGCTCCCTCTCTCAACACTCCTCTTTTCCAGCTATAGCTCCCTCTCTCGCCACTCCCTTTTTCCAGCTATACCTTCCTCTCTCAACACCCCTCTTTTCCAGCTATAGCTCAATCTCTTCCCACTCCTCTTTTCCAGCTATAGTTCCCTCTCTCAACAATCCACTTTTCCAGCTATAGCTCCCTCTCTCGCCACTCCCCTTTTCCAGCTATAGCTCCCTCTCTCAAGACTCCTCTTTTCCAGCTATAGCTCCCTCCCTCAACACTCCTCTTTTCCAGCTATAGCTTCCTCTCTCAACACCCCTCTTTTCCAGCTATAGCTCGCTCTCTTCCCACACATCTTTTCCAGCGATAGCTCCCTCTCTCAACACTCCTTTTTTCCAGCCATAGCTCCCTCTCTCAACACTCCTCTTTTCCAGCTATAGCTCCCTCTCCACTCCCCTTTTCCAGCTATAGCTCTCTCTCGCCACTCCTCTTTTCCAGCCATAGCTCCCTCTCTCAACACTCCTCTTTCTCAGCTATAGCTCCCTCTCTCAACACTCCTCTTTTCCAGCTATAGCTCCCTCTGTCAACACTCCTCTTTTCCAGCTATAGCTCCAACACTCTCTTTTCAACACTCCTCTTTTCTTTTTCCAGATATAGCTCCCTCTCTCAACACTCCTCTTTCTCAGCTATAGCTCCCTCTCTCAACACTCCTCTTTTCCAGATAGCTCCACTCTGTCAACACTCCTCTTTTCCAGCTATAGCTCCCTCTCTCAACACTCCTCTTTTCCAGCTATAGCTCCCTCTCTCACACTCCCTTTTCCAGCTATAGCTCCCTCTCTCAACACTCCTCTTTTCCAGCTATATCTCCCTCTCTCAACACTCCTCTTTTCCAGCTACTCTCTCTTTTCCAGCTATAGCTCCCTCTCTCAACGCTCCACTTTTTCAGCTATAGCTCCCTCTCTTTCTTTTCCAGCTATATCTCCCTCTCTCAACACTTCTCTTTTCCAGCTATAGCTCCCTCTCTCAACAGCTATAGCTCCTCTCTTTCTTTTCCAGCTATAGCTTCCTCTCTCAACACCCCTCTTTTCCAGCTATAGGTCACTCTCTTCCCAATCCTCTTTTCCAGCTATAGTTCCCTCTCTCAACACTCCCCTTTTCCAGCTATAGCTCCCTCTCTTGCCACTCCCCTCTTCCAGCTATAGCTCTCTCTCTCAAGACTCCTCTTTTCAGCTATAGCTCCCTCTCTCAACACTCCTCTTTTCCAGCTACAGCTCCCTCTCTTCCAACTCCTCTTTTCCAGCTATAGCTCCCTCTCTCAACACTCCTCTTTCTCAGCCATAGCTCCCTCTCTCAACACTCCTCTTTTCCAGCTAGCTCCCTCTCTCAACACTCCTCTTTCTCAGCTATAGCTCCAACACTCCTCTCTCAACACTGTCAACACTCCTCTTTTCTCAGCTATAGCTCCCTCTGTCAACACTCCAGCTATAGCTCCCTTTTTTCCAGCTATAGCTCCCTCTCTCAACACTCCTCTTTTCCAGCTATAGCTCCCTCTCTCAACACTCCTCTTTTCCAGCCATAGCTCCCTCTCTCAACACTCCTCTTTTCCAGCTATAGCTCCCTCTTCCCACCCTCTTTTCCAGATATAGCTCCCTCTCTTCCAACTCCTCTTTTCCAGCTATAGCTCCCTCTGTCAACACTCCTCTTTCCAGCTATAGCTCCCTCTGTCAACACTCCTCTTTCTCAGCTATAGCTCCCTCTGTCAACATTCCTCTTTTCCAGCCATAGCTCCCTCTCTCAACACTCCTCTTTCTCAGCTATAGCTCCCTCTGTCAACACTCCTCTTTCCAGCTATAGCTCCCTCTGTCAACACTCCTCTTTCTCAGCTATAGCTCCCTCTGTCAACACTCCTCTTTTCCAGCTATAGCTCCCTCTCTCACTCAGCTATAGCTCCTCTTTTCCAGCTATAGCTCCCTCTCTCAACACTCCTCTTTTCCAGCCATAGCTCCCTCTCTCAACACTCCTCTTTTCCAGCCATAGCTCCCTCTCCCCACTCCTCTTTTCCAGATATAGCTCCCTCTCTCCAACTCCTTTTCCAGCTATAGCTCCCTCTGTCAACACTCCTCTTTCTCAGCTATAGCTCCCTCTGTCAACATTCCTCTTTTCCAGCAATAGCTCCCTCTCTCAACACTCCTCTTTCTCAGCTATAGCTCCCTCTGTCACCACTCCTCTTTCAGCTATAGCTCCCTCTGTCAACACTCCTCTTTCTCAGCTATAGCTCCCTCTGTCAACATTCCTCTTTTCCAGCTATAGCTCCCTCTGTCAACACTCCTCTTTTCCAGCTATAGCTCCCTCTCTTCCCACTCCTCTTTTCCACACTCTCTTTTCCTCCAGCTATAGCTCCCTCTCTCAACACTCCTCTTTTCCAGCTATAGCTCCCTCTCTCAACACTCCTCTTTTCCAGCCATAGCTCCCTCTCTCAACACTCCTCTTTTCCAGCTATAGCTCCCTCTCTCCCACACTCCTCTTTTCCAGATATAGCTCCCTCTCTCAACACTCCTCTTTTCCAGCTATAGCTCCCACACTCTCTTTTTCAGATATAGCACTCCTCTTTTCCAGATATAGCTCCCTCTGTCAACACTCCTCTTTTCCAGCTATAGCTCCCTCTCTCAACACTCCTTTTCCAGCTTTCCCTCCAGCTATAGCTCCCTCTCTCAACACTCCTCTTTTCCAGCTATAGCTCCCTCTCTTCCCACTCCTCTTTTCCAGCTATAGCTCCCTCTGTCAACACTCCTCTTTTCCAGCCATAGCTCCCTCTCTCAACACTCCTCTTTTCCAGCTATAGCTCCCTCTCTTCCCACTCCTCTTTTCCAGATATAGCTCCCTCTCTCAACACTCCTCTTTTCCAGCTATAGTTCCCTCTCTCCACACTCCTCTTTTCCAGATATAGCTCCCTCTGTCAACACTCCTCTTTTCCAGCTATAGCTCCCTCTCTCAACACCCCTCTTTTCCAGCTATAGCTCCCTCTCTCGCCACTCCCCTTTTTCCAGCTATAGCTCCCTCTCTCGCCACTCCTCTTTTCCAGCTATATCTCCCTCTCTCAACACTCCTCTTTTCCAGCTATAGCTCCCTCTCTCGCCACTCCCTTTTCCAGCTATAGCTCCCTCTCTCAACGCTCCACTTTTTCCAGCTATAGCTCCCTCTCTCACCACTCCTCTTTTCCAGCTATATCTCCCTCTCTCAACACTTCTCTTTTCCAGCTATAGCTCCCTCTCTCGCCACTCCCCTTTTCCAGCTATAGCTCCCTCTCTCAACACTCCTCTTTTCCAGCTATAGCTTCCTCTCTCAACACCCCTCTTTTCCAGCTATAGCTCACTCTCTTCCCAATCCTCTTTTCCAGCTATAGTTCCCTCTCTCAACACTCCACTTTTCCAGCTATAGCTCCCTCTCTTGCCACTCCCCTTTTCCAGCTATAGCTCTCTCTCTCAAGACTCCTCTTTTCCAGCTATAGCTCCCTCTCTCAACACTCCTCTTTTCCAGCTATAGCTCCCTCTCTTCCAACCCCTCTTTTCCAGCTATAGCTCCCTCTCTTCAACACTCTCTTTCCAGCGATAGCTCCCTCTGTCAACACTCCTCCTTTCCAGCTATAGCTCCCTCTCTCAACACTCCTCTTTCTCAGCTATAGCTCCCTCTCTCACACTCCTCTTTTCAGCTATAGCTCCCTCTGTCAACACTCCTCTTTCTCAGCTATAGCTCCCTCTGTCAACACTCCTCTTTTCCAGCTATAGCTCCCTCTTCCCACACCTCTTTTCCAGCTATAGCTCCCTCTCTCAACACTCCTCTTTTCAGCTATAGCTCCCTCTCTCAACACTCCTCTTTTCCAGCTATAGCTCCCTCTCTCAACACTCCTCTTTTCCAGCTATAGCTCCCTCTCTCAACACTCCTCTTTTCCAGCCATAGCTCCCTCTCTCCAACACTCCTCTTTTCCAGATATAGCTCCCTCTGTCAACACTCCTCTTTCCAGCTATAGCTCCCTCTGTCAACACTCCTCTTTCTCAGCTATAGCTCCCTCTCAACATTCCTCTTTTCCAGCCATAGCTCCCTCTCTCAACACTCCTCTTTCTCAGCTATAGCTCCCTCTGTCAACACTCCTCTTTCTCAGCTATAGCTCCCTCTGTCAACATTCTCCAGCCATCTTTCTCAGCTCCTCTAGCTCCCCTCTGTCAACACTCCTCTTTCCAGCTATAGCTCCCTCTCTTCCCACTCCTCTTTCCAGCTATAACTCCCTCTCTCAACACTCCTCTTTTCCAGCTATAGCTTCCTCTCTCCACACTCCTCTTTTCCAGATATAGCTCCTCTGTCAACACTCCTCTTTTCCAGCCATAGCTCCCTCTCTCAACACTCCTCTTTTTCAGCCATAGCTCCTCTGTCAACACTCCTCTTTCTCAGCTATAGCTCCCTCTGTCAACACTCCTCTTTTCCAGCTATAGCTCCTCTCTTCCCACTCCTCTTTTCCAGCTATAGCTCCCTCTCTCAACACTCCTCTTTTCCAGCTATAGCTCCCTCTCTCAACACTCCTCTTTTCCAACCATAGCTCCCTCTCTCAACACTCCTCTTTTCCAGCTATAGCTCCCTCTCTCAACACTCCTCTTTTCCAGATATAGCTCCCTCTCTCAACACTCCTCTTTTCCAGCCATAGCTCCCTCTCTCAACACTCCTCTTTTCCAGATATAGCTCCCTCTGTCAACACTCCTCTTTTCCAGCTATAGCTCCTCTTTCCCACTCCTCTTTTCCAGCTATAGCTCCCTCTCTCAACACTCCTCTTTTTCCAGCCATAGCTCCTCTCTCAACACTCCTCTTTCTCAGCTATAGCTCCCTCTGTCAACACTCCTCTTTCTCAGCTATAGCTCCCTCTGTCAACACTCCTCTTTCTCAGCTATAGCTCCCTCTGTCAACACTCCTCTTTTCCAGCTATAGCTCCCTCTCTTCCCACTCCTCTTTTCCAGCTATAACTCCCTCTCTCAACACTCTCTTTCAGCTATAGCTTCCTCTCTCTCCACACTCCTCTTTTTCCAGATATAGCTCCTCTGTCAACACTCCTCTTTTCCAGCTATAGCTCCCTCTCTCAACACTCCTCTTTTCCAGCTATAGCTCCCTCTCTCAACACTCCTTTTTCCAGCTATAGCTCCCTCTCTTTCCAGCTATAGCAATCTCTTCCAGCACTCCTTTTTCAGCTATAGCTCCCTCTCTCAACACTCCTCTTTTCCAGCTATAGCTCCCTCTCTCAACACTCTCTTTTCCAGCTATTTCCCTCTCTCAGCTATTTTCCAGCTATAGCTTCCTCTCTCAACACTCCTCTTTTCCAGCTATAGCTCCCTCTCTCAACACTCTCTTTTCCAGCTATAGCCTCTCTCAACACCTCCAGCTATAGCTCCTCTCTCAACACTCCTCTTTTCCAGCTATAGCTCCCTCTCTCAACACTCCTCTTTTCCAGCTATAGCTCCCTCTCTCAACACTCCTCTTTTCCAGCTATAGCTTCTCAACACTCCTCTTTTCCAGCTAGCTCCCTCTCTCTCAAGCACTCCTCTCTCAACACTTTTCCAGCTATAGCTCCCTCCTCAACACTCTCACCAGCTATAGCTCCTCTTCAACACTCCTCTTTTCCAGCTATAGCTCCCTCTCTCAACACTCCTCTTTTCCAGCCATAGCTCCCTCTCTCAACACTCCTCTTTTCCAGCTATAGCTCCCTCTCTCAACACTCTCTCTTTCCAGCTATAGCTCCTCTCTCAACACTCCCTCTTTCTCCAGCTATAGCTCCCTCTCTCAACACTCCTCCAGCCATAGCTCACACCAACAACACTCCTTTTCCAGCCATAGCTCCCTCTCTCAACACTCCTCTTTTCCAGCTATAGCTCCCTCTCTCAACACTCCTCTTTTCCAGCCATAGCTCCCTCTCTCAACACTCCTCTTTTCCAGCTATAGCTCCCTCTCTCAACACTCCTCTTTTCCAGCCATAGCTCCCTCTCTCAACACTCCTCTTTTCCAGCTATAGCTCCCTCTCTCAACACTCCTCTTTTCCAGCCATAGCTCTCCTCCAGCACTCCTCTTTTCCAGCTATAGCTCCCTCTCTCAACACTCCTCTTTTCCAGCTATAGCTCCCTCTCTCAGCTACACTCCTTTTTCCAGCCATAGCTCCTCTCTGTCAACACTCCTCTTTTCCAGCTATAGCTCCTCTCAACACAACACTCCTCTTTTCCAGCTATAGCTCCCTCTCTCCCACTCCTCTTTTCCAGCTATAGCTCCCTCTCTCAACACTCCTCTTTTCCAGCCATAGCTCCCTCTCTCCACACTCCTCTTTTCCAGATATAGCTCCCTCTGTCAACACTCCTCTTTTCCAGCTATAGCTCCCTCTGTCAACACTCCTCTTTTCCAGCTATAGCTCCCTCTCTTCCCTATAGCTCCCAACACTCTTTTCCAGCTATAGCTCCCTCTCTCAACACTCCTCTTTTCAGCCATAGCTCCCTCTCTCAACACTCCTCTTTTCCAGCTATAGCTCCCTCTCTCAACACTCCTCTTTTCCAGCTATAGCTCCCTCTCTCAACACTCCTCTTTCCAGCTATAGCTCCCTCTCTCAACACTCCTCTTTTCCAGCTATAGCTCCCTCTGTCAACACTCCTCTTTTCCAGCTATAGCTCCCTCTCTCAACACTCCTCTTTTCCAGCTATAGCTCCCTCTCCACACTCCTCTTTTTCCAGCATAGCTCCCTCTCTCAACACTCCTCTTTTCCAGCTATAGCTCCCTCTCTCCACACTCCTCTTTCAGCTATAGCTCCCTCTGTCAACACTCCTCTTTCCAGCTATAGCTCCCTCTGTCAACACTCCTCTTTTCCAGCTATAGCTCCCTCTCTTCCCACTCCTCTTTTCCAGCTATAGCTCCCTCTCAACACTCCTCTTTTCCAGCTATAGCTCCTCTCTCTCAGCACTCCTCTTTCCAGCTCCTCTTTTCCAGCTATAGCTCCTCTCTCAACACTCCTCTTTTCCAGCCATAGCTCCCTCTCTCAACACTCCTCTTTTCCAGCTATAGCTCCCTCTCTCAACACTCCTCTTTTCCAGCTATAGCTCCTCTCTCAACACTCCTCTTTTCCAGCTATAGCTCCTCTCTCAACACTCCTCTTTCCAGCTATAGCTCCCTCTCTCAACACTCCTCTTTTCCAGCTATAGCTCCCTCTCTCCCACTCCTCTTTTCCAGCTATAGCTCCTCTCTCAACACTCCTCTTTTCCAGCTATAGCTCCCTCTCTCAACACTCCTCTTTCTCAGCTATAGCTCCCTCTGTCAACACTCCTCTTTTCCAGCTATAGCTCCCTCTGTCAACACTCCTCTTTTCCAGCTATAGCTCCCTCTTCCCACACCTCTTTTTTCCAGCTATAGCTCCCTCTCTCAACACTCCTCTTTTCCAGCTATAGCTCCCTCTCTCAACACTCCTCTTTTCCAGCTATAGCTCCTCTCTCAACACTCAACACTCCTCTTTTCCAGCTATAGCTCCCTCTCAACACTCCCTTTTCCAGCTATAGCTCCCTCTTTCCCAGCTATAGCTCCCTCTCTCAACACTCCTCTTTTCCAGCCATAGCTCCCTCTCTCAACACTCCTCTTTTCCAGCTATAGCTCCCTCTGTCAACACTCCTCTTTCTCAGCTATAGCTCCCTCTGTCAACACTCCTCTTTCTCAGCTATAGCTCCCTCTGTCAACACTCCTCTTTTCCAGCTATAGCTCCCTCTCTTCACTCCTCTTTTCCAGCTATAACTCCCTCTCTCAACACTCCTCTTTTCCAGCTATAGCTTCCTCTCTCCACACTCCTCTTTTCCAGATATAGCTCCCTCTGTCAACACTCCTCTTTTCCAGCTCCCTCTCACTCCTCTCTCAGCACTCCTCTTTTTTTCAGCTATAGCTCCCTCTCTCCCACTCCTCTTTTCCACTATAGCTCCCTCTTTTCCAGCTATAGCTCCCTCTCTCAACACTCCTCTTTTCCAGCTATAGCTCCCTCTCTCAACAGCTCTCTCTTTCTCAGCTATAGCTCCCTCTCTCAACACTCCTCTTTTCCAGCCATAGCTCCCTCTCTCAACACTCCTCTTTTCCAGCTATAGCTCCCTCTCTCAACACTCCTCTTTTCCAGCTATAGCTCCTCTCTCAACACTCCTCTTTTCCAGCCATAGCTCCCTCTCTCAACACTCCTCTTTCTCAGCTATAGCTCCCTCTGTCAACACTCCTCTTTCTCAGCTATAGCTCCCTCTGTCAACACTCCTCTTTCTCAGCTATAGCTCTCAACACTCCTCTTTTCCAGCTATAGCTCCCTCTCTCTCTTTCCAACTCTCCAACACTCTTTTTCCAGCTATAGCTTCCTCTCTCCAACATAGATATAGCTCCCTCTCAACACTCCTCTTTTCCAGCCATAGCTCCCTCTCTCAACACTCCTCTTTTCCAGCTATAGCTCCCTCTCTCAACACTCCTCTTTCCAGCTATAGCTCCCTCTCTCAACACTCCTCTTTTCCAGCCATAGCTCCCTCTCTCAACACTCCTCTTTTCCAGCTATAGCTCCCTCTGTCAACACTCCTCCTCTTTTCCAGCTATAGCTCCCTCTCTCAACACTCCTCTTTTCCAGCTATAGCTCCCTCTCTCAACACTCCTCTTTTCCAGCCATAGCTCCCTCTCTCAACACTCCTCTTTTCCAGCTATAGCTCTCTCTCCTCTTTCCAGCCATAGCTCCCTCTGTCAACACTCCTCTTTTCCAGCCATAGCTCCCTCTCAACACTCCTCTTTTCCAGCCATAGCTCCCTCTCTCAACACTCCTCTTTTCCAGCTATAGCTCCCTCTCTCAACACTCTCTTTTCCAGCCATAGCTCCCTCTCTCCACACTCCTCTTTTCCAGCTATAGCTCCCTCTCTCAACACTCCTCTTTTCCAGCTATAGCTCCCTCTCTCAACACTCCTCTTTTCCAGCTTTCCTCTCTTCCAGCTATAGCTCCTCTCTCAACACTCCTCTTTTCCAGCTATAGCTCCCTCTCTCAACACTCCTCTTTTCCAGCTATAGCTCCCTCTCTCAACACTCCTCTTTTCCAGCTATAGCTCCCTCTCTCAACACTCCTCTTTTCCAGCTATAGCTCCCTCTCTCAACACTCCTCTTTTCCAGCTATAGCTCCCTCTCTCAACACTCCTCTTTTCCAGCTATAGCTCCCTCTCTCAACACTCCTCTTTTCCAGCTATAGCTCCCTCTCTCAACCTCTTTTCTCTTTTCCAGCTATATAGCTCCCTCTCTCAACACTGCTCTTTTCCAGCCATTGCTCCCTGTCTCAACACTCCTATTTTCCAGCTATAGCCCCTCTCTTCCTCTTTTCCAGCTATAGCTCCCTCTTCAACACTCCTCTTTTCCATCTATAGCTCCCTCTCTCAACACTTCTCTTTTCCAGCTATCGCTCCCTCTCTCTGCCTTCTTTCTACCATCCTTTCTCTCCCTCACTCCTTCTTTTCTCTCAACACTCCTCTTTTCCAGCCATAGCTCCCTCTCTCAACACTCCTCTTTTCCAGCTATAGCTCCCTCTCTTCCCACTCCTCTTTTCCAGATATAGCTCCCTCTCTCAACACTCCTCTTTTCCAGCTATAGTTCCCTCTCTCCACACTCCTCTTTTCCAGATATAGCTCCCTCTGTCAACACTCCTCTTTTCCAGCTATAGCTCCCTCTCTCAACACCCCTCTTTTCCAGCTATAGCTCCCTCTCTCGCCACTCCCCTTTTCCAGCTATAGCTCCCTCTCTCGCCACTCCTCTTTTCCAGCTATATCTCCCTCTCTCAACACTCCTCTTTTCCAGCTATAGCTCCCTCTCTCGCCACTCCCCTTTTCCAGCTATAGCTCCCTCTCTCAACGCTCCACTTTTCCAGCTATAGCTCCCTCTCTCGCCACTCCTCTTTTCCAGCTATATCTCCCTCTCTCAACACTTCTCTTTTCCAGCTATAGCTCCCTCTCTCGCCACTCCCCTTTTCCAGCTATAGCTCCCTCTCTCAACACTCCTCTTTTCCAGCTATAGCTTCCTCTCTCAACACCCCTCTTTTCCAGCTATAGCTCACTCTCTTCCCAATCCTCTTTTCCAGCTATAGTTCCCTCTCTCAACACTCCACTTTTCCAGCTATAGCTCCCTCTCTTGCCACTCCCCTTTTCCAGCTATAGCTCTCTCTCTCAAGACTCCTCTTTTCCAGCTATAGCTCCCTCTCTCAACACTCCTCTTTTCCAGCTATAGCTTCCTCTCTCAACACCCCTCTTCTCCAGCTATAGCTCGCTCTCTTCCCACACATCTTTTCCAGCGATAGCTCCCTCTCTCAACACTCCTCCTTTCCAGCTATAGCTCCCTCTCTCAACACTCCTTTTTTCCAGCCATAGCTCCCTCTCTCCACACTCCTCTTTTCCAGATATCGCTCCCTCTCTCAACACTCCTCTTTTCCAGCTATAGCTCCCTCTCTCAACACTCCTCTTTTCCAGCTATAGCTCCCTCTCTCAACACTCCTCTTTTCCAGCCATAGCTCCCTCTCTCAACACTCCTCTTTTCCAGATATAGCTCCCTCTGTCAACACTCCTCTTTTCCAGCTATAGCTCCCTCTCTTCCCACTCCTCTTTTCCAGCTATAGCTCCCTCTCTCAACACTCCTCTTTTCCAGCCATAGCTCCCTCTCTCAACACTCCTCTTTCTCAGCTATAGCTCCCTCTGTCAACACTCCTCTTTCTCAGCTATAGCTCCCTCTGTCAACACTCCACTTTCTCAGCTATAGCTCCCTCTGTCAACACTCCTCTTTTCCAGCTATAGCTCCCTCTCTTCCCACTCCTCTTTTCCAGCTATAACTCCCTCTCTCAACACTCCTCTTTTCCAGCTATAGCTTCCTCTCTCCACACTCCTCTTTTCCAGATATAGCTCCCTCTGTCAACACTCCTCTTTTCCAGCCATAGCTCCCTCTCTCAACACTCCTCTTTTTCAGCCATAGCTCCCTCTGTCAACACTCCTCTTTCTCAGCTATAGCTCCCTCTGTCAACACTCCTCTTTTCCAGCTATAGCTCCCTCTCTTCCCACTCCTCTTTTCCAGCTATAGCTCCCTCTCTCAACACTCCTCTTTTCCAGCTATAGCTCCCTCTCTCAACACTCCTCTTTTCCAACCATAGCTCCCTCTCTCAACACTCCTCTTTTCCAGCTATAGCTCCCTCTCTCAACACTCCTCTTTTCCAGATATAGCTCCCTCTCTCAACACTCCTCTTTTCCAGCCATAGCTCCCTCTCTCAACACTCCTCTTTTCCAGATATAGCTCCCTCTGTCAACACTCCTCTTTTCCAGCTATAGCTCCCTCTCTTCCCACTCCTCTTTTCCAGTTATAGCTCCCTCTCTCAACACTCCTCTTTTCCAGCCATAGCTCCCTCTCTCAACACTCCTCTTTCTCAGCTATAGCTCCCTCTGTCAACACTCCTCTTTCTCAGCTATAGCTCCCTCTGTCAACACTCCTCTTTCTCAGCTATAGCTCCCTCTGTCAACACTCCTCTTTTCCAGCTATAGCTCCCTCTCTTCCCACTCCTCTTTTCCAGCTATAACTCCCTCTCTCAACACTCCTCTTTTCAAGCTATAGCTTCCTCTCTCCACACTCCTCTTTTCCAGATATAGCTCCCTCTGTCAACACTCCTCTTTTCCAGCTATAGCTCCCTCTCTCAACACTCCTCTTTTCCAGCTATAGCTCCCTCTCTCGCCACTCCCTTTTTCCAGCTATAGCTTCCTCTCTCAACACCCCTCTTTTCCAGCTATAGCTCAATCTCTTCCCACTCCTCTTTTCCAGCTATAGTTCCCTCTCTCAACAATCCACTTTTCCAGCTATAGCTCCCTCTCTCGCCACTCCCCTTTTCCAGCTATAGCTCCCTCTCTCAAGACTCCTCTTTTCCAGCTATAGCTCCCTCCCTCAACACTCCTCTTTTCCAGCTATAGCTTCCTCTCTCAACACCCCTCTTTTCCAGCTATAGCTCGCTCTCTTCCCACACATCTTTTCCAGCGATAGCTCCCTCTCTCAACACTCCTTTTTTCCAGCCATAGCTCCCTCTCTCAACACTCCTCTTTTCCAGCTATAGCTCCCTCTCTCAACACTCCTCTTTTCCAGCCATAGCTCCCTCTCTCACCACTCCTCTTTCTCAGCTATAGCTCCCTCTCTCAACACTCCTCTTTTCCAGCTATAGCTCCCTCTCTTCCCACTCCTCTTTTCCAGCTATAGCTCCCTCTCTCAACACTCCTCTTTTCCAGCTATAGCTTCCTCTCTCAACACTCCTCTTTCTCAGCTATAGCTCCCTTTCTCAACACTCCTCTTTTCCAGCCATAGCTCACACTCTCAACACTCCTCTTTTCCAGCTATAGCTCCCTCTCTCAACACTCCTCTTATCCAGCTATAGCTCCCTCTCTCAACACTCCTCTTTTCCAGATATAGCTCCCTCTCTCAACACTCCTCTTTTTCCAGCCATAGCTCCCTCTCTCAACACTCCTCTTTTCCAGCTATAGCTCCCTCTGTCAACGCTCCTCTTTTCCAGCTATCGCTCCCTCTCTCAACACTCCTCTTTTCCAGCCATTGCTCCCTCTCTCAACACTCCTCTTTTCCAGCTATAGCTCCCTCTCTCAACACTCCTCTTTTCCAGATATCGCTCCCTCTCTCTGCCTTCTTTCTACCATCCTTTCTCTCCCTCACCCCTTCTTTTCTTTCAACACTCCTCTTTTCCAGCCATAGCTCCCTCTCTCACCACTCCTCTTTCTCAGCTATAGCTCCCTCTCTCAACACTCCTCTTTTCCAGCTACAGCTCCCTCTCTCATCACTCCTCTTTCTCAGCTATAGCTCCCTCTCTCAACACTCCTCTTTTCCAGCCATAGCTCCCTCTCTCAACACTCCTCTTTTCCAGCTATAGCTCCCTCTCTCAACACTCCTCTTTCTCAGCTATAGCTCCCTTTCTCAACACTCCTCTTTTCCAGCCATAGCTCACACTCTCAACACTCCTCTTTTCCAGCTATAGCTCCCTCTCTCAACACTTCTCTTATCCAGCTATAGCTCCCTCTCTCAACACTCCTCTTTTCCAGATATAGCTCCCTCTCTCAACACTCCTCTTTTTCCAGCCATAGCTCCCTCTCTCAACACTCCTCTTTTCCAGCTATAGCTCCCTCTGTCAACACTACTCTTTTCCAGCTATAGCTCCCTCTGTCAACACTCCTCTTTTCCAGCTATAGCTCCCTCTGTCAACACTCCTCTTTCACAGCTATAGCTCCCTCTGTCAACACTCCTCTTTTCCAGATATAGCTCCCTCTCTTCTCACTCCTCTTTTCCAGCCATAGCTCCCTCTGTCAACACTCCTCTTTTCCAGCTATAGCTCCCTCTCTCACCACTCCTCTTTTCCAGCCATAGCTCCCTCTGTCAACACTCCTCTTTTCCAGCTATAGCTCCCTCTCTCAACACTCCTCTTTTCCAGCCATAGCTCCCTCTGTCAACACTCCTCTTTTCCAGCCATAGCTCCCTCTGTCAAAACTCCTCTTTTCCAGCCATAGCTCCCTCTCTCCACACTCCTCTTTTCCAGCTATAGCTCCCTCTCTCAACACTCCTCTTTTCCAGCCATAGCTCCCTCTCTCCACACTCCTCTTTTCCAGATATCGCTCCCTCTGTCAACATTCCTCTTTTCCAGCTATAGCTCCCTCTGTCAACACTCCTCTTTTCCAGCTATAGCTCCCTCTCTTCCGACACCTCTTTTCCAGCTATAGCTCCCTCTCTCAACACTCCTCTTTTCCAGCTGTAGCTCCCTCTCTCAACACTCCTCTTTTCCAGCCATAGCTCCCTCTCTCAACACTCCTCTTTTCCAGCTATAGCTCCCTCTCTCAACACTCCTCTTTTCCAGCTATAGCTCCCTCTCTCAACACTCCTCTTTTCCAGCCATAGCTCCCTCTCTCAACACTCCTCTTTTCCAGATATAGCTCCCTCTGTCAACACTCCTCTTTTCCAGCTATAGCTCCCTCTCTCAACACTCCTCTTTTCCAGCTATAGCTCCCTCTCTTCCCACTCCTCTTTTCCAGCTATAGCTCCCTCTCTCAACACTCCTCTTTTCCAGCTATAGCTCCCTCTCTCAACACTCCTCTTTTCCAGCTATAGCTCCCTCTCTCAACACTCCTCTTTTCCATCTATAGCTCCCTCTCTCAACACTCCTCTTTTCCAGCTATCGCTCCCTCTCTCTGCCTTCTTTCTACCATCCTTTCTCTCCCTCACCCCTTCTTTTCTCTCAACACTCCTCTTTTCCAGCCATAGCTTCCTCTCTCACCACTCCTCTTTCTCAGCTATAGCTCCCTCTCTCAACACTCCTCTTTTCCAGCTACAGCTCCCTCTCTCACCACTCCTCTTTCTCAGCTATAGCTCCCTCTCTCAACACTCCTCTTTTCCAGCCATAGCTCCCTCTCTCAACACTCCTCTTTTCCAGCTATAGCTCCCTCTCTCAACACTCCTCTTTCTCAGCTATAGCTCCCTTTCTCAACACTCCTCTTTTCCAGCCATAGCTCACACTCTCAACACTCCTCTTTTCCAGCTATAGCTCCCTCTCTCAACACTTCTCTTATCCAGCTATAGCTCCCTCTCTCAACACGCCTCTTTTCCAGATATAGCTCCCTCTCTCAACACTCCTCTTTTTCCAGCCATAGCTCCCTCTCTCAACACTTCTCTTTTCCAGCTATAGCTCCCTCTCTTCCGACACCTCTTTTCCAGCTATAGCTCCCTCTCTCAACACTCCTCTTTTCCAGCTGTAGCTCCCTCTCTCAACACTCCTCTTTTCCAGCCATAGCTCCCTCTCTCAACACTCCTCTTTTCCAGCTATAGCTCCCTCTCTCAACACTCCTCTTTTCCAGCTATAGCTCCCTCTCTCAACACTCCTCTTTTCCAGCCATAGCTCCCTCTCTCAACACTCCTCTTTTCCAGATATAGCTCCCTCTGTCAACACTCCTCTTTTCCAGCTATAGCTCCCTCTCTCAACACTCCTCTTTTCCAGCTATAGCTCCCTCTCTTCCCACTCCTCTTTTCCAGCTATAGCTCCCTCTCTCAACACTCCTCTTTTCCAGCTATAGCTCCCTCTCTCAACACTGCTCTTTTCCAGCCATTGCTCCTGTCTCAACACTCCTATTTTCCAGCTATAGCTCCCTCTCTCAACACTCCTCTTTTCCAGCTATAGCTCCCTCTCTCAACACTCCTCTTTTCCATCTATAGCTCCCTCTCTCAACACTCCTCTTTTCCAGCTATCGCTCCCTCTCTCTGCCTTCTTTCTACCATCCTTTCTCTCCCTCACCCCTTCTTTTCTCTCAACACTCCTCTTTTCCAGCCATTGCTCCCTGTCTCAACACTCCTATTTTCCAGCTATAGCTCCCTCTCTCAACACTCCTCTTTTCCAGCTATAGCTCCCTCTCTCAACACTCCTCTTTTCCATCTATAGCTCACTCTCTCAACACTCCTCTTTTCCAGCTATCGCTCCCTCTCTCTGCCTTCTTTCTACCATCCTTTCTCTCCCTCACCCCTTCTTTTCTCTCAACACTCCTCTTTTCCAGCCATAGCTTCCTCTCTCACCACTCCTCTTTCTCAGCTATAGCTCCCTCTCTCAACACTCCTCTTTTCCAGCTATAGCTCCCTCTCTCAACACTCCTCTTTCTCAGCTATAGCTCCCTTTCTCAACACTCCTCTTTTCCAGCCATAGCTCACACTCTCAACACTCCTCTTTTCCAGCTATAGCTCCCTCTCTCAACACTTCTCTTATCCAGCTATAGCTCCCTCTCTCAACACGCCTCTTTTCCAGATATAGCTCCCTCTCTCAACACTCCTCTTTTTCCAGCCATAGCTCCCTCTCTCAACACTTCTCTTTTCCAGCTATAGCTCCCTCTGTCAACACTCCTCTTTTCCAGCTATAGCTCCCTCTCTCAACACTCCTCTTTTCCAGCTATAGCTCCCTCTCTTCCCACTCCTCTTTTCCAGCTATAGCTCCCTCTCTCAACACTCCTCTTTTCCAGCTATAGCTCCCTCTCTCAACACTGCTCTTTTCCAGCCATTGCTCCCTGTCTCAACACTCCTATTTTCCAGCTATAGCTCCCTCTCTCAACACTCCTCTTTTCCAGCTATAGCTCCCTCTCTCAACACTCCTCTTTTCCATCTATAGCTCCCTCTCTCAACACTCCTCTTTTCCAGCTATCGCTCCCTCTCTCTGCCTTCTTTCTACCATCCTTTCTCTCCCTCACCCCTTCTTTTCTCTCAACACTCCTCTTTTCCAGCCATAGCTTCCTCTCTCACCACTCCTCTTTCTCAGCTATAGCTCCCTCTCTCAACACTCCTCTTTTCCAGCTACAGCTCCCTCTCTCACCACTCCTCTTTCTCAGCTATAGCTCCCTCTCTCAACACTCCTCTTTTCCAGCCATAGCTCCCTCTCTCAACACTCCTCTTTTCCAGCTATAGCTCCCTCTCTCAACACTCCTCTTTCTCAGCTATAGCTCCCTTTCTCAACACTCCTCTTTTCCAGCCATAGCTCACACTCTCAACACTCCTCTTTTCCAGCTATAGCTCCCTCTCTCAGCACTTCTCTTATCCAGCTATAGCTCCCTCTCTCAACACGCCTCTTTTCCAGATATAGCTCCCTCTCTTCCGACACCTCTTTTCCAGCTATAGCTCCCTCTCTCAACACTCCTCTTTTCCAGCTGTAGCTCCCTCTCTCAACACTCCTCTTTTCCAGCCATAGCTCCCTCTCTCAACACTTCTCTTTTCCAGCTATAGCTCCCTCTCTTCCGACACCTCTTTTCCAGCTATAGCTCCCTCTCTCAACACTCCTCTTTTCCAGCTGTAGCTCCCTCTCTCAACACTCCTCTTTTCCAGCCATAGCTCCCTCTCTCAACACTCCTCTTTTCCAGCTATAGCTCCCTCTCTCAACACTCCTCTTTTCCAGCTATAGCTCCCTCTCTCAACACTCCTCTTTTCCAGCCATAGCTCCCTCTCTCAACACTCCTCTTTTCCAGATATAGCTCCCTCTGTCAACACTCCTCTTTTCCAGCTATAGCTCCCTCTCTCAACACTCCTCTTTTCCAGCTATAGCTCCCTCTCTTCCCACTCCTCTTTTCCAGCTATAGCTCCCTCTCTCAACACTCCTCTTTTCCAGCTATAGCTCCCTCTCTCAACACTGCTCTTTTCCAGCCATTGCTCCCTGTCTCAACACTCCTATTTTCCAGCTATAGCTCCCTCTCTCAACACTCCTCTTTTCCAGCTATAGCTCCCTCTCTCAACACTCCTCTTTTCCATCTATAGCTCCCTCTCTCAACACTCCTCTTTTCCAGCTATCGCTCCCTCTCTCTGCCTTCTTTCTACCATCCTTTCTCTCCCTCACCCCTTCTTTTCTCTCAACACTCCTCTTTTCCAGCCATAGCTTCCTCTCTCACCACTCCTCTTTCTCAGCTATAGCTCCCTCTCTCAACACTCCTCTTTTCCAGCTACAGCTCCCTCTCTCACCACTCATCTTTCTCAGCTATAGCTCCCTCTCTCAACACTCCTCTTTTCCAGCCATAGCTCCCTCTCTCAACACTCCTCTTTTCCAGCTATAGCTCCCTCTCTCAACACTCCTCTTTCTCAGCTATAGCTCCCTTTCTCAACACTCCTCTTTTCCAGCCATAGCTCACACTCTCAACACTCCTCTTTTCCAGCTATAGCTCCCTCTCTCAACACTTCTCTTATCCAGCTATAGCTCCCTCTCTCAACACGCCTCTTTTCCAGATATAGCTCCCTCTCTCAACACTCCTCTTTTTCCAGCCATAGCTCCCTCTCTCAACACTTATCTTTTCCAGCTATAGCTCCCTCTGTCAACACTCCTCTTTTCCAGCTATAGCTCCCTCTGTCAACACTCCTCTTTTCCAGCTATAGCTCCCTCTGTCAACACTCCTCTTTCACAGCTATAGCTCCCTCTGTCAACACTCCTCTTTTCCAGATATAGCTCCCTCTCTTCTCACTCCTCTTTTCCAGCCATAGCTCCCTCTGTCAACACTCCTCTTTTCCAGCTATAGCTCCCTCTCTCAACACTCCTCTTTTCCAGCCATAGCTCCCTCTGTCAACACTCCTCTTTTCCAGCCATAGCTCCCTCTGTCAAAACTCCTCTTTTCCAGCCATAGCTCCCTCTCTCCACACTCCTCTTTTCCAGCTATAGCTCCCTCTCTCAACACTCCTCTTTTCCAGCCATAGCTCCCTCTCTCCACACTCCTCTTTTCCAGATATCGCTCCCTCTGTCAACATTCCTCTTTTCCAGCTATAGCTCCCTCTGTCAACACTCCTCTTTTCCAGCTATAGCTCCCTCTCTTCCGACACCTCTTTTCCAGCTATAGCTCCCTCTCTCAACACTCCTCTTTTCCAGCTGTAGCTCCCTCTCTCAACACTCCTCTTTTCCAGCCATAGCTCCCTCTCTCAACACTCCTCTTTTCCAGCTATAGCTCCCTCTCTCAACACTCCTCTTTTCCAGCTATAGCTCCCTCTCTCAACACTCCTCTTTTCCAGCCATAGCTCCCTCTCTCAACACTCCTCTTTTCCAGATATAGCTCCCTCTGTCAACACTCCTCTTTTCCAGCTATAGCTCCCTCTCTCAACACTCCTCTTTTCCAGCTATAGCTCCCTCTCTTCCCACTCCTCTTTTCCAGCTATAGCTCCCTCTCTCAACACTCCTCTTTTCCAGCTATAGCTCCCTCTCTCAACACTGCTCTTTTCCAGCCATTGCTCCCTGTCTCAACACTCCTATTTTCCAGCTATAGCTCCCTCTCTCAACACTCCTCTTTTCCAGCTATAGCTCCCTCTCTCAACACTCCTCTTTTCCATCTATAGCTCCCTCTCTCAACACTCCTCTTTTCCAGCTATCGCTCCCTCTCTCTGCCTTCTTTCTACCATCCTTTCTCTCCCTCACCCCTTCTTTTCTCTCAACACTCCTCTTTTCCAGCCATAGCTCCCTCTCTCAACACTCCTCTTTTCCAGCTATAGCTCCCTCTCTCAACACTCCTCTTTTCCAGCCATAGCTCCCTCTCTCAACACTCTTCTTTTCCAGATATAGCTCACTCTCTCAACACTCCTCTTTTCCAGCCATAGCTCCCTCTCTCCACACTCCTCTTTTCCAGATATCGCTCCCTCTGTCAACACTCCTCTTTTCCAGCTATAGCTCCCTCTGTCAACACTCCTCTTTTCCAGCTATAGCTCCCTCTCTTCCCACACCTCTTTTCCAGCTATAGCTCCCTCTCTCAACACTCCTCTTTTCCAGCTATAGCTCCCTCTCTCAACACTGCTCTTTTCCAGCCATTGCTCCCTCTCTCAACACTCCTATTTTCCAGCTATAGCTCCCTCTCTCAACACTCCTCTTTTCCAGCCATAGCTCCCTCTCTCCACACTCCTCTTTTCCAGATATCGCTCCCTCTGTCAACACTCCTCTTTTCCAGCTATAGCTCCCTCTGTCAACACTCCTCTTTTCCAGCTATAGCTCCCTCTCTTCCCACTCCTCTTTTCCAGCTATAGCTCCCTCTCTCAACACTCCTCTTTTCCAGCTATAGCTCCCTCTCTCAACACTGCTCTTTTCCAGCCATTGCTCCCTCTCTCAACACTCCTATTTTCCAGCTATAGCTCCCTCTCTCAACACTCCTCTTTTCCAGCCATAGCTCCCTCTCTCAACACTCCTCTTTTCCAGCCATAGCTCCCTCTCTCAACACTCCTCTTTTCCAGCTATAGCTCCCTCTCTCAACACTGCTCTTTCCAGCCATTGCTCCCTCTCTCAACACTCCTATTTTCCAGCTATAGCTCCCTCTCTCAACACTCCTCTTTTCCAGCCATAGCTCCCTCTCTCAACACGCCTCTTTTCCAGCCATAGCTCCCTCTCTCAACACTCCTCTTTTCCAGCCATAGCTCCCTCTCTCAACACTCCTCTTTTCCAGCCATAGCTCCCTCTCTCAACACTCCTCTTTTCCAGCTATAGCTCCCTCTCTCAACACTCCTCTTTCTCAGCTATAGCTCCCTCTGTCAACACTCCTCTTTCTCAGCTATAGCTCCCTGTGTCAACACTCCTCTTTTCCAGCTATAGCTCCCTCTCTTCCCACTCCTCTTTTCCAGCTATAACTCCCTCTCTCAACACTCCTCTTTTCCAGCTATAGCTCCCTCTCTCAACACTGCTCTTTTCCAGCCATTGCTCCCTCTCTCAACACTCCTATTTTCCAGCTATAGCTCCCTCTCTCAACACTCCTCTTTTCCAGCCATAGCTCCCTCTCTCAACACTCCTCTTTTCCAGCCATAGCTCCCTCTCTCAACACTCCTCTTTTCCAGCTATAGCTCCCTCTCTCAACACTGCTCTTTCCAGCCATTGCTCCCTCTCTCAACACTCCTATTTTCCAGCTATAGCTCCCTCTCTCAACACTCCTCTTTTCCAGCCATAGCTCCCTCTCTCAACACGCCTCTTTTCCAGCCATAGCTCCCTCTCTCAACACTCCTCTTTTCCAGCCATAGCTCCCTCTCTCAACACTCCTCTTTTCCAGCCATAGCTCCCTCTCTCAACACTCCTCTTTTCCAGCTATAGCTCCCTCTCTCAACACTCCTCTTTTCTAGCTATAGCTCCCTCTCTCAACACTCCTCTTTCTCAGCTATAGCTCCCTTTCTCAACACTCCTCTTTTCCAGCCATAGCTCACACTCTCAACACTCCTCTTTTCCAGCTATAGCTCCCTCTCTCAACACTTCTCTTATCCAGCTATAGCTCCCTCTCTCAACACGCCTCTTTTCCAGATATAGCTCCCTCTCTCAACACTCCTCTTTTTCCAGCCATAGCTCCCTCTCTCAACACTTCTCTTTTCCAGCTATAGCTCCCTCTGTCAACACTCCTCTTTTCCAGCTATAGCTCCCTCTCTCAACACTCCTCTTTTCCAGCTATAGCTCCCTCTCTTCCCACTCCTCTTTTCCAGCTATAGCTCCCTCTCTCAACACTCCTCTTTTCCAGCTATAGCTCCCTCTCTCAACACTGCTCTTTTCCAGCCATTGCTCCCTGTCTCAACACTCCTATTTTCCAGCTATAGCTCCCTCTCTCAACACTCCTCTTTTCCAGCTATAGCTCCCTCTCTCAACACTCCTCTTTTCCATCTATAGCTCCCTCTCTCAACACTCCTCTTTTCCAGCTATCGCTCCCTCTCTCTGCCTTCTTTCTACCATCCTTTCTCTCCCTCACCCCTTCTTTTCTCTCAACACTCCTCTTTTCCAGCCATAGCTTCCTCTCTCACCACTCCTCTTTCTCAGCTATAGCTCCCTCTCTCAACACTCCTCTTTTCCAGCTACAGCTCCCTCTCTCACCACTCCTCTTTCTCAGCTATAGCTCCCTCTCTCAACACTCCTCTTTTCCAGCCATAGCTCCCTCTCTCAACACTCCTCTTTTCCAGCTATAGCTCCCTCTCTCAACACTCCTCTTTCTCAGCTATAGCTCCCTTTCTCAACACTCCTCTTTTCCAGCCATAGCTCACACTCTCAACACTCCTCTTTTCCAGCTATAGCTCCCTCTCTCAGCACTTCTCTTATCCAGCTATAGCTCCCTCTCTCAACACGCCTCTTTTCCAGATATAGCTCCCTCTCTTCCGACACCTCTTTTCCAGCTATAGCTCCCTCTCTCAACACTCCTCTTTTCCAACTGTAGCTCCCTCTCTCAACACTCCTCTTTTCCAGCCATAGCTCCCTCTCTTCCCACTCCTCTTTTCCAGCTATAACTCCCTCTCTCAACACTCCTCTTTTCCAGCTATAGCTCCCTCTCTCAACACTGCTCTTTTCCAGCCATTGCTCCCTCTCTCAACACTCCTATTTTCCAGCTATAGCTCCCTCTCTCAACACTCCTCTTTTCCAGCCATAGCTCCCTCTCTCAACACTCCTCTTTTCCAGCCATAGCTCCCTCTCTCAACACTCCTCTTTTCCAGCTATAGCTCCCTCTCTCAACACTGCTCTTTCCAGCCATTGCTCCCTCTCTCAACACTCCTATTTTCCAGCTATAGCTCCCTCTCTCAACACTCCTCTTTTCCAGCCATAGCTCCCTCTCTCAACACGCCTCTTTTCCAGCCATAGCTCCCTCTCTCAACACTCCTCTTTTCCAGCCATAGCTCCCTCTCTCAACACTCCTCTTTTCCAGCCATAGCTCCCTCTCTCAACACTCCTCTTTTCCAGCTATAGCTCCCTCTCTCAACACTCCTCTTTTCCAGCTATAGCTCCCTCTCTCAACACTCCTCTTTCTCAGCTATAGCTCCCTTTCTCAACACTCCTCTTTTCCAGCCATAGCTCACACTCTCAACACTCCTCTTTTCCAGCTATAGCTCCCTCTCTCAACACTTCTCTTATCCAGCTATAGCTCCCTCTCTCAACACGCCTCTTTTCCAGATATAGCTCCCTCTCTCAACACTCCTCTTTTTCCAGCCATAGCTCCCTCTCTCAACACTTCTCTTTTCCAGCTATAGCTCCCTCTGTCAACACTCCTCTTTTCCAGCTATAGCTCCCTCTCTCAACACTCCTCTTTTCCAGCTATAGCTCCCTCTCTTCCCACTCCTCTTTTCCAGCTATAGCTCCCTCTCTCAACACTCCTCTTTTCCAGCTATAGCTCCCTCTCTCAACACTGCTCTTTTCCAGCCATTGCTCCCTGTCTCAACACTCCTATTTTCCAGCTATAGCTCCCTCTCTCAACACTCCTCTTTTCCAGCTATAGCTCCCTCTCTCAACACTCCTCTTTTCCATCTATAGCTCCCTCTCTCAACACTCCTCTTTTCCAGCTATCGCTCCCTCTCTCTGCCTTCTTTCTACCATCCTTTCTCTCCCTCACCCCTTCTTTTCTCTCAACACTCCTCTTTTCCAGCCATAGCTTCCTCTCTCACCACTCCTCTTTCTCAGCTATAGCTCCCTCTCTCAACACTCCTCTTTTCCAGCTACAGCTCCCTCTCTCACCACTCCTCTTTCTCAGCTATAGCTCCCTCTCTCAACACTCCTCTTTTCCAGCCATAGCTCCCTCTCTCAACACTCCTCTTTTCCAGCTATAGCTCCCTCTCTCAACACTCCTCTTTCTCAGCTATAGCTCCCTTTCTCAACACTCCTCTTTTCCAGCCATAGCTCACACTCTCAACACTCCTCTTTTCCAGCTATAGCTCCCTCTCTCAGCACTTCTCTTATCCAGCTATAGCTCCCTCTCTCAACACGCCTCTTTTCCAGATATAGCTCCCTCTCTTCCGACACCTCTTTTCCAGCTATAGCTCCCTCTCTCAACACTCCTCTTTTCCAGCTGTAGCTCCCTCTCTCAACACTCCTCTTTTCCAGCCATAGCTCCCTCTCTCAACACTTCTCTTTTCCAGCTATAGCTCCCTCTCTTCCGACACCTCTTTTCCAGCTATAGCTCCCTCTCTCAACACTCCTCTTTTCCAGCTGTAGCTCCCTCTCTCAACACTCCTCTTTTCCAGCCATAGCTCCCTCTCTCAACACTCCTCTTTTCCAGCTATAGCTCCCTCTCTCAACACTCCTCTTTTCCAGCTATAGCTCCCTCTCTCAACACTCCTCTTTTCCAGCCATAGCTCCCTCTCTCAACACTCCTCTTTTCCAGATATAGCTCCCTCTGTCAACACTCCTCTTTTCCAGCTATAGCTCCCTCTCTCAACACTCCTCTTTTCCAGCTATAGCTCCCTCTCTTCCCACTCCTCTTTTCCAGCTATAGCTCCCTCTCTCAACACTCCTCTTTTCCAGCTATAGCTCCCTCTCTCAACACTGCTCTTTTCCAGCCATTGCTCCCTGTCTCAACACTCCTATTTTCCAGCTATAGCTCCCTCTCTCAACACTCCTCTTTTCCAGCTATAGCTCCCTCTCTCAACACTCCTCTTTTCCATCTATAGCTCCCTCTCTCAACACTCCTCTTTTCCAGCTATCGCTCCCTCTCTCTGCCTTCTTTCTACCATCCTTTCTCTCCCTCACCCCTTCTTTTCTCTCAACACTCCTCTTTTCCAGCCATAGCTTCCTCTCTCACCACTCCTCTTTCTCAGCTATAGCTCCCTCTCTCAACACTCCTCTTTTCCAGCTACAGCTCCCTCTCTCACCACTCATCTTTCTCAGCTATAGCTCCCTCTCTCAACACTCCTCTTTTCCAGCCATAGCTCCCTCTCTCAACACTCCTCTTTTCCAGCTATAGCTCCCTCTCTCAACACTCCTCTTTCTCAGCTATAGCTCCCTTTCTCAACACTCCTCTTTTCCAGCCATAGCTCACACTCTCAACACTCCTCTTTTCCAGCTATAGCTCCCTCTCTCAACACTTCTCTTATCCAGCTATAGCTCCCTCTCTCAACACGCCTCTTTTCCAGATATAGCTCCCTCTCTCAACACTCCTCTTTTTCCAGCCATAGCTCCCTCTCTCAACACTTCTCTTTTCCAGCTATAGCTCCCTCTGTCAACACTCCTCTTTTCCAGCTATAGCTCCCTCTGTCAACACTCCTCTTTTCCAGCTATAGCTCCCTCTGTCAACACTCCTCTTTCACAGCTATAGCTCCCTCTGTCAACACTCCTCTTTTCCAGATATAGCTCCCTCTCTTCTCACTCCTCTTTTCCAGCCATAGCTCCCTCTGTCAACACTCCTCTTTTCCAGCTATAGCTCCCTCTCTCAACACTCCTCTTTTCCAGCCATAGCTCCCTCTGTCAACACTCCTCTTTTCCAGCCATAGCTCCCTCTGTCAAAACTCCTCTTTTCCAGCCATAGCTCCCTCTCTCCACACTCCTCTTTTCCAGCTATAGCTCCCTCTCTCAACACTCCTCTTTTCCAGCCATAGCTCCCTCTCTCCACACTCCTCTTTTCCAGATATCGCTCCCTCTGTCAACATTCCTCTTTTCCAGCTATAGCTCCCTCTGTCAACACTCCTCTTTTCCAGCTATAGCTCCCTCTCTTCCGACACCTCTTTTCCAGCTATAGCTCCCTCTCTCAACACTCCTCTTTTCCAGCTGTAGCTCCCTCTCTCAACACTCCTCTTTTCCAGCCATAGCTCCCTCTCTCAACACTCCTCTTTTCCAGCTATAGCTCCCTCTCTCAACACTCCTCTTTTCCAGCTATAGCTCCCTCTCTCAACACTCCTCTTTTCCAGCCATAGCTCCCTCTCTCAACACTCCTCTTTTCCAGATATAGCTCCCTCTGTCAACACTCCTCTTTTCCAGCTATAGCTCCCTCTCTCAACACTCCTCTTTTCCAGCTATAGCTCCCTCTCTTCCCACTCCTCTTTTCCAGCTATAGCTCCCTCTCTCAACACTCCTCTTTTCCAGCTATAGCTCCCTCTCTCAACACTGCTCTTTTCCAGCCATTGCTCCCTGTCTCAACACTCCTATTTTCCAGCTATAGCTCCCTCTCTCAACACTCCTCTTTTCCAGCTATAGCTCCCTCTCTCAACACTCCTCTTTTCCATCTATAGCTCCCTCTCTCAACACTCCTCTTTTCCAGCTATCGCTCCCTCTCTCTGCCTTCTTTCTACCATCCTTTCTCTCCCTCACCCCTTCTTTTCTCTCAACACTCCTCTTTTCCAGCCATAGCTCCCTCTCTCAACACTCCTCTTTTCCAGCTATAGCTCCCTCTCTCAACACTCCTCTTTTCCAGCCATAGCTCCCTCTCTCAACACTCTTCTTTTCCAGATATAGCTCACTCTCTCAACACTCCTCTTTTCCAACCATAGCTCCCTCTCTCCACACTCCTCTTTTCCAGATATCGCTCCCTCTGTCAACACTCCTCTTTTCCAGCTATAGCTCCCTCTGTCAACACTCCTCTTTTCCAGCTATAGCTCCCTCTCTTCCCACACCTCTTTTCCAGCTATAGCTCCCTCTCTCAACACTCCTCTTTTCCAGCTATAGCTCCCTCTCTCAACACTGCTCTTTTCCAGCCATTGCTCCCTCTCTCAACACTCCTATTTTCCAGCTATAGCTCCCTCTCTCCACACTCCTCTTTTCCAGATATCGCTCCCTCTGTCAACACTCCTCTTTTCCAGCTATAGCTCCCTCTGTCAACACTCCTCTTTTCCAGCTATAGCTCCCTCTCTTCCCACTCCTCTTTTCCAGCTATAGCTCCCTCTCTCAACACTCCTCTTTTCCAGCTATAGCTCCCTCTCTCAACACTGCTCTTTTCCAGCCATTGCTCCCTCTCTCAACACTCCTATTTTCCAGCTATAGCTCCCTCTCTCAACACTCCTCTTTTCCAGCCATAGCTCCCTCTCTCAACACTCCTCTTTTCCAGCCATAGCTCCCTCTCTCAACACTCCTCTTTTCCAGCTATAGCTCCCTCTCTCAACACTGCTCTTTCCAGCCATTGCTCCCTCTCTCAACACTCCTATTTTCCAGCTATAGCTCCCTCTCTCAACACTCCTCTTTTCCAGCCATAGCTCCCTCTCTCAACACGCCTCTTTTCCAGCCATAGCTCCCTCTCTCAACACTCCTCTTTTCCAGCCATAGCTCCCTCTCTCAACACTCCTCTTTTCCAGCCATAGCTCCCTCTCTCAACACTCCTCTTTTCCAGCTATAGCTCCCTCTCTCAACACTCCTCTTTCTCAGCTATAGCTCCCTCTGTCAACACTCCTCTTTCTCAGCTATAGCTCCCTGTGTCAACACTCCTCTTTTCCAGCTATAGCTCCCTCTCTTCCCACTCCTCTTTTCCAGCTATAACTCCCTCTCTCAACACTCCTCTTTTCCAGCTATAGCTCCCTCTCTCAACACTGCTCTTTTCCAGCCATTGCTCCCTCTCTCAACACTCCTATTTTCCAGCTATAGCTCCCTCTCTCAACACTCCTCTTTTCCAGCCATAGCTCCCTCTCTCAACACTCCTCTTTTCCAGCCATAGCTCCCTCTCTCAACACTCCTCTTTTCCAGCTATAGCTCCCTCTCTCAACACTGCTCTTTCCAGCCATTGCTCCCTCTCTCAACACTCCTATTTTCCAGCTATAGCTCCCTCTCTCAACACTCCTCTTTTCCAGCCATAGCTCCCTCTCTCAACACGCCTCTTTTCCAGCCATAGCTCCCTCTCTCAACACTCCTCTTTTCCAGCCATAGCTCCCTCTCTCAACACTCCTCTTTTCCAGCCATAGCTCCCTCTCTCAACACTCCTCTTTTCCAGCTATAGCTCCCTCTCTCAACACTCCTCTTTCTCAGCTATAGCTCCCTCTGTCAACACTCCTCTTTCTCAGCTATAGCTCCCTGTGTCAACACTCCTCTTTTCCAGCTATAGCTCCCTCTCTTCCCACTCCTCTTTTCCAGCTATAACTCCCTCTCTCAACACTCCTCTTTCTCAGCTATAGCTTCCTCTCTCAACACTCCTCTTTTCCAGCCATAGCTCACTCTCTCAACACTCCTCTTTTACAGCTATAGCTCCCTCTCTCAACACTCCTCTTATCCAGCTATAGCTCCCTCTCTCAACACTCTTCTTTTCCAGATATAGCTCTCTCTGTCAACACTCCTCTTTTCCAGCTACAGTTCCCTCTCTCAACACTCCTCTTTTCCAGCATAGCTCCCTCTGTCAACACTCCTCTTTTCCAGCTATAGCTCCCTCTCTCAACACTCCTCTTTTCCAGCTATTGCGCCCTCTGTCAACACTCCTCTTTTCCAGCTATAGCTCCCTCTCTCAACACTCCTCTTTTCCAGCTATAGCTCCCTCTCTCGCCACTCCTCTTTTCCAGCTATAGCTCCCTCTCTCACAACTCCTCTTTTCCAGCTATAGCTCCCTCTGTCAACACTCCTCTTTTCCAGCTATAGCTCCCTTGCTGTTTCATTCTAGCATTCCCTCTTCTCTTCTCTCTCCATATGTCACCCAATTCTCCCTCTCCTCCCGCCTCTCATATTGCCTCTAACCATCCCTCTCTTCTCCTCTCTCCCTCTCTGATGAGAGCAGACAGTGTGGTATTCCAGTCACAAGGCCCTGGGAAGGGTTGCACAGAGAGAGAGAGAGAGAGAGAGAGAGTGAGAGAGAGAGAGAGAGAGAGAGAGAGAGAGAGAGAGAGAGAGAGAGAGAGAGAGAGAGAGAGAGAGAGAGGGGTCTGTAGACGGGTGGGAGGGTGGCACGGGGGGAGACATGCTGGGATCACCCTCCGAAGCCACTAAACATTCAGCTGCCATCCCATCAGCCCCTCTGTCATTACCACGGGCCAGCGACCCCGCTGACTGCACAGCTGTTATGTGAGTGAGTGTGAGTGTGTGTGAGTGTGTATGTGTTTGAAAGTCAAATGATGGGGTTTGAAAGAGGAGTGAGGCGCTATGGAATATCATGGAAAATTATTTCAGAGTGTTTGGCTCCTGGTGTGTGACTATATCAGGGCTCTCCAACCCTGTTCCTGGAGAGCTATCCTCCTGGACTACATGATGGATACCAGTGGGGGTGTGCAGAGTACACAAGATGTGATTGTATGAATTGTACACACCTTTGTCAATTCTTATTATGCAGTTTTTTTACTTTACATAAGTTCATGTTGATCTAAAGCCAGCAATCGTCTCCTTCACTTTGTGAATATCTCACTTTCTTTCTCTTAACCTAATCGTTAGCTACTCTTCCTCTCCAGGATTTAGCATTTGTTCTTAGAAAAACATCAATTCTACTTCTGATCAAATGCTTTGGTTTAGGTCTGTCTGTCCCATGTTTCACAGTGAGAGAGTGTTGCTCTGCTCTTCTCTCAGTGGGTTTACTTCTGTGCAGGGATGCAACTTTCACTGGGGACAGGGTAGGGGTGGATGGCGGATCATGTCCCCCCCACATTCTGAAATTGCATTTTTGTCCCCCCCCCAGTTTTTTAATTGCAATGTGATACAAAAAGCTGCAAACTTTTGTGCTTTAGGACCATGCAGACCCCTCCGAGCGGTCGGGTAGGCTGTTTGGAGTGTTCAGCCAGCTGGATTTAGGACCGTGTGGACACCACAGAGCGGACTGACAGGCTGTGTAAAGGCAAAGCATCTGGAAGGCTGGCTAGACCAGCATGGTAGAGTTGAGCTTAGTTCGGTGTGTATGTGATGCGTTCTTTAACCTCTTCAACCTACGGGGGCGCTATGTCATTATTGGATAAAAAAACGTGCCCATTTTAAGCTCAATATTTTGTCACGAAAAGATGCTCGACTATGCATATAATTGGCAGCTTTGGAAAGAAAACACTCTGACATTTTCAAAACTGCAAAGATATTATCTGTGAGTGCCACGGAACTCATGCTACAGGCGAAACCAAGAGGAAACTCAAACAGGAATTGAGCAGAATTTTTGAAGCTCTGTTTTTCTATCGTCTCCTTATATGGCTGTGAATGTGCCGTGAACGAGCTTATGCTCTCTGCCGTTCGTCCAAGATGTCTGCAGCATATTTGTAGGCATATCATTGGAAGATTGACCATAAGAGACTACATTTACCAGGGGTCCGCCCGGTGTCCTGTGTCGAAATTATTGCGTAATCTCTAGGTCCATGTGCGTTCCATTTCTTCAGAAGAGAAAGTCAACTGCCCCGATGGATTTATCGTCGATAGATATGTGAAAAACACCTTGAGGATTGATTCTAAACATCGGTTTGCCATGTTTCTGTCGATATTATGGCGTTAATTTGGAAAAAAGTTTGCGTTTTAATGACTTAATTTTCATTTTTTTTCTTACCCAAACGTGATGGAGAAAACAGAGCGATTTGTCAACACAAATAATCTTTTTGTAAAAACTGAACATTTGCAATCTAACTGAGAGTCTCCTCATTGAAAACATCTGAAGTTCTTCAAAGTTCTTCAAAGATAAATGATTTTATTTGAATGTTTTTCTGGTTTTTGTGAAAATGTTGCTTGCTGAATGTCAGGCATGTCAGGCATAATACTATGCTAGGCTATCAATAGTGTTACACAAATGCTTGTTTTGCAATGGTTGAGAAGCATATTTTTGAAAATCTGAGATGACAGTGTTGTTAACAAAAGGCTAAGCTTGAGAGCAAATAGATTTATTTAATTTCATTTGCGATTTTCATGAATAGTTAACGTTGCGTTATGCTAATGAGCTTGCAGATAGATTTACACAATCCTGGATACAGGTTTCTTTCGTAGCTAAACGTGACGCAGAAAACGGAGCGATTTGTCCTAAACAAATAATATTTTTGTAAAAACTTAACATTTGCTATCTAACTGAGAGTCTCCTCATTGAAAACATCTGTTCTTCAAAGGTAAATGATTTTATTTTAATGTTTTTCTGGTTTTTGTGAAAATGTTGCCTGCTGAATGCAAACGCTAAATGCTACGCTAAATGCTATGCTAGCTATCAATAGTGTTACACAAATGCTTGTTTTGCAATGGTTGAGAAGCATATTTTGAAAATCTGAGATGACAGTGTTGTTAACAAAAATCTAAGCTTGAGAGCTAGCATATTGATTTCATTTCATTTGCGATTTTCATGAATAGTTAACATTGCGTTATGGTAATGAGCTTGAGGCTGTATTCACGATCCCGGATCTGGGATGGCTCGTCGCAACAGGTTAACCGAGTTGTAAAAGCAAGCAGAACAGAAACGGGCTACTCTTTAGTTGACTGATGTAGCTGGCAAGGTAACTGCTGTGTACAGACGATGCAATCTCAACCACACTGCACGCTGCCCTAACCCATCTGGACAAGAGGAATACCTATGTGAGAATGCTGTTCATCGACTACAGCTCGGCATTTAACACCATAGTACCCTCCAAGCTCGAGACCCTGGGTCTCGACCCCGCCCTGTGCAACTGGGTACTGGACTTCCTGACGGGCCGCCCCCAGGTGGTGAGGGTAGGCAACAACATCTCCACCCCGCTGATCCTCAACACTGGGGCCATACAAGGGTGCGTTCTGAGCCCTCTCCTGTACTCCCTGTTCACCCACGACTGCGTGGCCACGCACGCCTCCAACTCAATCATCAAGTTTGCGGACGACACAACAGTGGTAGGCTTGATTACCAACAACGACGAGATGGCCTACAGGGAGGAGGTGAGGGCCCTCGGAGTGTGGTGTCAGGAAAATAACCTCACACTCAACGTCAACAAAACTAAGGAGATGATTGTGGACTTCAGGAAACAGCAGAGGGAACACCCCCCTATCCACATCGATGGAACAGTAGTGGAGAGGGTATTAAGTTTTAAGTTCCTCTGCATACACATCACAGACAAACTGAATTGGTCCACCCACACAGACAGCATCGTGAAGAAGGCGCAGCAGCGCCTCTTCAACCGCAGGAGGCTGAAGAAATTCGGCTTGTCACCAAAAGCACTCACAAACTTCTACAGATGCACAATCGAGAGCATCCTTGCGGGCTATATCACTGCCTGGTACGGCAACTGCTCCGCCCACAACCGTAAGGCTCTCCAGAGGGTAGTGAGGTCTGCACAACGCATCACCGGGGGCACACTACCTGCCCTCCAGGACACCTACACCACCCGATGTTACAGGAAGGCCATAAAGATCATCAAGGACAACAACCACCCGAGCCACTGCCTGTTCACCCCGCTATCGTCCAGAAGGCGAGGTCAGTACAGGTGCATCAAATCTGGGACCGAGAGACTGAAAAACAGCTTCTATCTCAAGGCCATCAGACTGTTAAACAGCCACCACTAACATTGAGTGGCTGCTGCCAACACACTCAACTCCAGCCACTTTAATAATGGGAATTGATGGGAAATTATGTAAAATATATCACTAGCCACTTTAAACAATGCTACCTAATATAATGTTTACATACCCTACATTATTCATCTCATATGTATACGTATATACTGTACTCTATCATCTACTGCATCTTTATGTAATACATGTATCACTAGCCACTTTAACTATGCCACTTTGTTTACATACTCATCTCAAATATATATACTGCACTCGATACCATCTACTGTATCTTGCCTATGCCGCTCTGTACCATCATTCATTCATATATCTTTATGTACATTTTCTTTATCCCCCTACACTTGTGTGTATAAGACAGTAGTTTTGGAATTGTTAGTTAGATTACTTGTTGGTTATTACTGCATTGTCGGAACTAGAAGCACAAGCATTTCGCTACACTCGCATTAACATCTGCTAACCATGTGTATGTGACAAATACAATTAGATTTGATTTTGATTTGATTTGTTTAACTTAACAGAAAACAACTAAAACAGTGTTTATTTGCTCTGCTGAGCTAGTATTCTAACTGACATGTTGGTTAGCTAATGTATCATCCCCTCTCGACTGAGGTGAATGAATAAGCTACACTAGCTAGTAGCTACCACAGCCAGGTCAGCTCTAGCCTCTAGTTATCTGTCAGATAGTGATATGACTTGACTGTTATTACTATCTAACAGCTGTTGTTTTTGCGGAAATGTTTTGTAGCCTTGATTTTGTCCCGTTTCAGAAGTAAATTAACTTGGCTAGCTGGCCAAAAGTTGGCTAATGTTAGCTATTCCTTTTTTCTGAATCAAACGATGAAACCTTTGGCCAACGATTGAAGATTGATATTATGACGTTTTTTCAGCGCAATGTGAGTTTCATTAGTCAGTATGACAATGTAACATTATTGATTTGTCAGTTTCTCTAGCTAATTCCTTACTTTTCACACTGACACACTAAACAGGTCTAACGTTACAGGCTTCACTATCATGGTGCACAGTAGATGTCTTTGTGGGACTGATTTCTTCATCCTGCACTCGCTAGTTTTCTGTCTGACTCCCACCCTCTACCGCAAGAACTGGTCCCAAACCCAACAGCAGCCCAGCAATTTTGCGTCCTATAGGCAAAATATTAAATGCGCAGAAATAACTTAAGATTCTAACATGGCCCTGATATTGTATTACTGGGCTAGAGCAGCCAATATGCTAGATGTAGTTTGAAGCGAGCAGAGTTGGAGAGACTTGCACTTTCTCTTGAGCTATTTTATAGCCTACCTTTTAGGAGTGGGAAGATTTTCAGACAGAGAAATATGGGTGATCAATATTTAGGCCTATTTCTAGGCAATGTAGTAAACTATAACTTAATCATAGGCCTATTTAGGAAGTACATTTCCTTGGAAGGATAACTGCCCAGTGCTTCTCTGCCAATGCATAGGCTATAGCCTACTCTATTTAATTGAGACCACAAGTGCACCTGATCTGGCACGTGTGGCTACTGAACTGGAAGCAGCAAGCGACATTTGCTACGTTTTGTATAGCCCTATAGGATATAGTTTACCTCAGTAGTGGAAAAAGTACCTTTGTAGAAAATGACTCAAGTAAAAGTAAAAGTCACCCAGAAAAATACTACTTGAGTAAAAGTCTAAAAGTATTTGGTTTTAAATAGACTTAAGTATCAAAAGTAAATCTAATTGCACAAATATACTTAAGTATCAAAAGTAAAAGTACAAGTATGACTTATAATATGAAAATCAGATGGCACAATTTTCTTGTTTTTTAAATATATGGATAGCCAGGGACACACTACAACACGCAGACATAATTTACAAACTAAGCATTTGTGTTTAGTGAGTCCTCCAGATTAGAGGCAGTACGGATGAACAGAGATATTATCTTGATAAGTGAGTGAATTGGACCACTTTCCTGTCCTGCTAAGCATTGAAAATGTAATGAGTACTTTTGGGTGTCAGTATGGAGTAAAAAGTACATTATTTTCTTTAGGAATGTAGTGAAGTAAAGTAAAAGTAGTCAAAAATATAAATTGTAAATTAAAGTACAGATATCTAAAAAAAACTACACAAGTAATACTTTAAAGTATTTTTATTTAAGTACTTTATACCATTGGTTTACCTTTTAAGAGGACGATTTTCAGGCAGAGACAAATAAGTGTGTTATCAATATTTATTGAAGTGAAAAGGAGCAATGCGTGCTTAGTAGTCTAACCTATGTAAGCGTTGTGCCTTTTCCTTTTCAATGATAATTACATTTTTTGATTGCACTTTGACTCATGTTGGTTGAGCGCCCTCCACTTTGACTCATGTTGGTTGAGCGCCCTCCACTTTGACTCATGTTGGTTGAGCGCCCTCCACTTTGACTCATGTTGGTTGAGCGCCCTCCACTTTGACTCATGTTGGTTGAGCGCCCTCCACTTTGACTCATGTTGGTTGAGCGCCCTCCACTTTGACTCATGTTGGTTGAGCGCCCTCCACTTTGACTCATGTTGGTTGAGCGCCCTCCACTTTGACTCATGTTGGTTGAGCGCCCTCCACTTTGACTCATGTTGGTTGAGCGCCCTCCACTTTGACTCATGTTGGTTGAGCGCCCTCCACTTTGACTCATTTTGGTTGAGCGCCCTCCACTTTGACTCATGTTGGTTGAGCGCCCTCCACTTTGACTCATGTTGGTTGAGCGCCCTCCACTTTGACTCATGTTGGTTGAGCGCCCTCCACATCTTTCCCTTTTTACCATTTATTTATAGACACTGTAAACTACAGTCTAATCATATAGAAGTTCATTTCATATAACAGGTTAACTTCACTCTCCACCCATTTCGGCAGCCTACTCTATTTCAATGAGACCACACATACTAGGAGAGGTAGGCTACTGAAGTTGAAGTAGTGAATTGTGAGTGTGTGAACAATGTGAAAAAGATGTGCTTTTAATACAATAGGAAGGCTAACACATACAAAGCAGAAAGAGGACCGTTTCCAAATCATCTGTGGGACAACAATAACATGTTCATCCCAAAGTCGTCTGTCTGACCGCCTGCTCCTGCCCACAGCATGAACAATTATCCGTCGGGAATGCAGTCCTCTAGTGCAGTCAGTACACAACACCTTGCTCATCATATCTTAGCAAGATCAGATGGTGACAGGGGTCCCAGCAGGATCAAACAGCCAGGGAAGACCAGTCTATGGTGTGAAGGCTGGCTGAATTCTGACAAAGAGCATGTTCTTTTATCTCAGCATGTCCACAGTGAATGATACAAAGCTCCATCTTGAATTGATGGGTAGACCTACATTAGCTACAGCATAGCAGTTTAGGCTCAAAATTACAGTCTGGGACCTGGGAATAACTGTCATTTCAGTTATTGAACCATTGATTCTATTCTTGGATAATATCATGTATCAATGTACGCCAAGGTAATTATTTGTCATGCCTCATTTTAGGATCAGACGGTGACAGGGGTCTCAGCAGGGTCAGGCAGTCAGGGAAGACCAGTCTGTGACAGGTAAGGGGAATTTTTATTCTCTCTGTGCAGCAAACACTGGACAAGCCCGACGCTATTTTAAGGCAGTATGACAAACCTCCAAAGCTGATTTCCAAACTGTATCAATGCCACAAAACATGTATAACAAAAATGTGATGAAGACCTGGTAGAAGCTATTGATGATGATGATGAATTGACACAGATATTGTAACGGTTTTCGTCCTCCTCTTCTGAGGAGGAGTAGGAAGGATCGGACCAATGCGCAGCGTGATAAGTGTCCATTTCATTAAAATTATACAAAATATAATTTTAATGAAATATAACTGAACACAGAAATCAAAATAAAAAGAGAATAAATGGAAACCGACACAGTCCCGTATGGAGCAAACACAAATAATAACCCACAACCAACATGGAGAAAACAGGCTACCTAAGTATGATTCTCAATCAGAGACAACTATCGACAGCTGCCTCTGATTGAGAACCATACCAGGCCGAACACAGACAGGGAAAATAATCACCACAACCAACATGGAGAAAACAGGCTACCTAAGTATGATTCTCAATCAGAGACAACTATCGACAGCTGCCTCTGATTGAGAACCATACCAGGCCGAACACAGACAGGGAAAATAATCACCACAACCAACGTGGAGAAAACAGGCTACCTAAGTATGATTCTCAATCAGAGACAACTATCGACAGCTGCCTCTGATTGAGAACCATACCAGGCCGAACACAGACAGGGAAAATAATCACCACAACCAACATGGGGAAAACAGGCTACCTAAGTATGATTCTCAATCAGAGACAACTATCGACAGCTGCCTCTGATTGAGAACCATACCAGGCCGAACACAGACAGGGAAAATAATCACCACAACCAACATGGGGAAAACAGGCTACCTAAGTATGATTATCAATCAGAGAAAACGACCGACAGCTGCCTCTGATTGAGAACCATACCAGGCCAAACACAGAAATACAACATAGAAAAAAGAACATAGACTACCCACCCCAACTCACGCTCTGACCAAACTAACACAAAGACATAATAAAGGAACTAAGGTCAGAACATGACAGATATGTTTGAATGCACAGTTATGTTCATATCATATAATCTCAGACATAAATTATTGCAGTTAAGGCCATCCATAGAACGTACTATCTGCCAGTGAAACTGAATATCATGAAATCAGAAATGTAATTCCTCTGCTGGAGGTGTAAAACACAAGGGGACATATTTGCATATGTTATGGTCTTGTGAAGGCTGGCTGATTTCTGGCAAAGAGTATGTTATTTTATCTCAGCATATCTACAGATTCTCCCTTCTCCCTGTTTTTGTTTACTGATACTGGAGACTGTTATCTGAAGAAACTATGCAACCAAACAATTGGGGTTGCTAAGAAATGCATTTCCCTTAATTGGAAGGTTGGTTACCCTCCCACAATGTCAAGTTATGTATCACTAGATTAGATTTATTACCAGACTAAGGGTATACTGTGCAACTTTCATAAGGTCTGGAGCAGGTTTTCATCAATGATCTCTCTGTACTTTGCTCCGTTCATCTTTGCCTCGATCCTGACTAGTCTCCCAGTCCCTGCCGCTGAAAACATCCCCACAGCATGACGCTGCCACCACCATGCTTTACCGAAGGGATGGTGCCACATTTCTTCCAGATGTGACGCTTGGCATTCAGGCCAAAGAGTTCAATGTTGGTATCATCAAACCAGAGAACCTTGTTTCACATGGTCTAAGAGTACTTTAGGTGCCTTTTGGCAAATGCCAAGCGGGCTGTCATGTGCTTTTTACTGAGGAGTGGCTTCTGTCTGGCCACTCTACCCTAAAGGCAATCAAACAAGCTAAACGTCAGTATAGAGATAAAGTGGAGTCGCAATTCAATGGCTCAGACTACAAAAGGAAAACCAGTCATGTCGCCGCGACCGAGGTCTTGCTTCCGGACAGGCTAAACACATTCTCCACGCTTTGAGGATAACACAGTGCCACCAACGCGGCCCGCTACCAAAGACTGTGGGCTCTCTTTCTCTGTGGCCAACGTGAGTAAAACACTTAAACGTGTTAACCCTCGCAAGAATGCCAGTCCAGATGACATCCCTAGCCGCGTCCTTAGAGCATGCGCAGACCAGCTGGAGTGTTTATGGGCATATTCAATTTATCCCTATCCCAGTCTGCGGGCCCCACATGCTTCAAGATGGCCACCATTGTTCCTGTACCCAAGAAGGCAAAGGTAACTGAACTGAATGACTTTCACCCTGTAGCACCTCAGCTTTGTCATCATGATGTGCTTTGAGAGACTAGTCAAGGATCATATCACCTCTACCTTACCTGACACCCTAGACCCACTTCAATTTGTGTAGCGCCCCAGTAGATCCACAGACGATGCAATCGCTATCACTCTGCACACTGCCCTATCCCATCTGGACAAGAGGAATACCTATGTAAGAATGCTGTTTATTGACTACAGCTCAGCATTCAACACCATAGTACTCTCCAAGCTCATCATTAAGCTCGAGGCCCTGGGTTTTAACCCCACACTATTGTCGTGGAAATTTCCTGTATTACCAAATCATGAGAGAGCAAACCACACAAGTCAGAGTTATATCATAAAGTCCATATTTAATTATATGAGCTTCACCATAGCCCTGTGACTCCCAGATCAATTCAGCGTCTATAAATTAATTCTCTGAGAGTGCTCAAAACAATTCTTAGTATCATTTATAGCCAAGACAAAACCCCTCTCAACTCACATGACAGATCTTAGGAACATTACAAAGGAAGACTTTACTCCGCTGATCTTCAACACTGGGGCCCCACAAGGGTGCGTGCTCAGCCCCCTCCTATACTCCCTGTTCACCCATTACTGTGTGGCCAAGCACGCCTCCAACTCAAACATCAACTTTGCAGACAACACAACAGTAGTAGGCTTGATTACCAATGATTACAAGACAGCCTACAGGGAGGAGGTGAGGGCTCTGGGAGTGTGGTGCCTGGAAAATAACCTCTCACTCAACGTCAACAAAACAAAGGAGATGATCGTGGACTTCAGGAAACAGAAGAGGGTGCACCCCCTATCTACATCGATGGGACCGCAGTGGAGAAGGTGGAAAGCTTCAAGTTCCTTGGCGTACACATTACTGACAAACTGAAATGGACCACCCACACAGACAGGGTGGTGAAGAAGGCGCAACAGAGCCTCTTCAACCTCAGGAGGTTATAGGGGAGGACCCACAGAGCCCACCGCCACTTCTAAAACCTGCTTCTGAGGGCAGTTTTGCCTCTATTTAAAACTCATCAGCCCTCTGTCTTCTCTCACCCAATCACTTCTCTCACCCAATTCTACTCTGGCAGACAGAAAGACAGAAAAAGAGAGAGAACAAAACAGAGAGAAGGAAAGACAATGAGAGAGAGAGGGGGAGAGAGTCTAGGGGGAAGAGAGAGAGAGGGGGAGAGGGGCAGAGAGAGAGTGGGAGAGAGTTTAGGGGGAAGAGAGAGTGAGTGGGAGAGAGAGAAAGGGAAAGAGTCTAGGGAGATGAAAGAGGGAGAGGGGGAAAAGAGAAAGGGAGAGAGTCTATGGGGGAGAGAGTGGGGGAAGAGAGAGGGAGAGTCTAGGGGTAAAGAGAGAGGGAGAGATGGAAAAAGGGAGAGAGGGTGAGAGGGAGAGGGGGAGAGAGAGTGGGGGAAAGGGAGATGGGAGAGTGCGAGAGGGAGAGAGTCTAGGGGGATAGGGAGAGGGAGAGAGAGCATCTAGAGATGGAGCGAGGGAGAGGGGGAGAGGGGGAGAGAGTCTAGGGGGAGAAGAGAGAGAGAGAGAGAGAGAGAGAGAGAGAGAGAGAGAGAGAGAGAGAGAGAGAGAGAGAGAGAGAGAGAGAGAGAGAGAGAGAGAGAGAGAGAGAGAGAGAGAGAGAGAAAGAGAGCGAGAGAGAGGGGGGCGGTAGAGAGAGAGAGAGTGATATAGGGAGAGAGAGAGTGATTGAGGGAGAAACAATGAGTCACCAGCAGACAGGCAGGCAGCAGTCCCAGAAGGCAGCAGTGTTGAGGCACCTTCCTCAGACATATTGATTGTGGGGGTGAACTGTCCTGGCAGAGAGCTACTGAGCTTGGCACAGTCCCGCCCGCCGTTGAGACTGGGCTGGATTGGACTGGCAATGTGTGTGTGGACAGCAGTTGGAACAGTCCAATATCCAACATCACACAAACACATTCACCCATGCACACCTGCCCACATCAGCCTAAAGAAAGTGCTGCATCTCGATAGTCTAAACGTGAAGGGGCAGTATAGTGAAGAAGAAGAAGCCCTTTGACCTATTGAAATGCAGCTTGGGTCTATTCAAGCAGGGCAGGGAAGGAGTGTTCTGTCTCTCTTTAGCTCTTTCTAACCCTTTCTCACTCTCTATTTCTTTCTCTCTCTCTTTCTCACTCTAACTCTCTAACTCCAACTCAATCGCTAACTCTCTCTCTCTCCCTCTAGATTGTTTGAACTCCCCAGGGTGTGAAGACACAGTGTTCCCTGATGCCATCACACAGAGGAAGCACGGCAATCAAAACTCTTTCCTCCCTCCAAACCCCCACAATTACAGAAAAGCAATTATTTCTGCGCCGAAGCATTGAGACCCAAGAGAAACAAGCCACGTATCGACTTTGTATCCGTCATCACACTTCCTTCCTCTCTCTCTCTCTCTCTCTCTCTCTCTCTCTCTCTCTCTCTCTCTCTCTCTCTCTCTCTCTCTCTCTCTCTCTCTCTCTGTCTATGTCTATGTCTATGTCTCTCCCTCTCCCTCTCTCTGTCTCTCTCTATGTCTCTCTCCCCTCTCTCTCTCTCTCTCTCTCTCTCTCTCTCTCTCTCTCTCTCTCTCTCTCTCTCTCTCTCTCTCTCTCTCTCTATATGTCTATGTCTCTCCCTCTCTCTTTCTCTCTCTCTCTCTCTCTCTCTTACTCCCTTCCACTTTTCTCTCTCTTTTTTCTCTTTACAAAAGTGATAGAAAAACTAATTTGGTCCTTGTTTCAATGCAGGGCAGAACAAGAAGAAGAACAAGAGAGAAGGGATGGTGGTGTTCTACCACGCTTGCTGGATCGGACTGCAGTCTATTAGGAGGCAAGCGAGCGAAACAAATGTTCAGACTTTAGCACACTGATTCCTAGCTAACATTGATTCTGCTGCATTTCACAGTGCCTGAGTGTTCTGACAACTCCTGCCTGCCGTCCAGGTGACGTGAATCTGCATGGGTGGGGTGTGTGGGCATGGGCACGGAACACAAAACATTGTTTTTGGGGAGAGAGAAGCTGGGCGGTGTGTTATCTTCCCCGCCACAGGAGCAGTACACACACACACACACACACCCACCCACCCACGCACGCACAGAGAGAGAGAGAGAGAGAGAGAGAGAGAGAGAGAGAGAGAGAGAGAGAGAGAGAGAGAGAGAGAGAGAGAGAGAGAGAGAGAGAGAGAGAGAGAGAGAGAGAGAGAGAGAGAGAGAGAGACTCCATGGACAATCATGCTGGGTCCATCAAGGCAAACCAGGCAGCCACTGCAGTAGTCCCACAATAGCTATCTGATTGGTATTTTACTGTGATTTTACAAGAGGGGAGGGGGGATTGTTGAGGGGAATGGAAAATTGGCTTTACTAAATATAAATGCAGCTAAAAACAGACATGAAAATGGAGGTAAACACAATACATGTAGAGAGCCTGGGAATTATCTCAGTGAGAGAAAGACTAGAGGAGTCTCCCTCCACTCTTAACCCCCCACTGAAGCCCTGAGCTCCCCCCACCATCCCACCCCTGGTGACAGACAGCTTCCTCTGACTCAGGCTGGGAGTGCAGCAGACTTGTCCACCTTGGCCTGTTTATAACCCCTGATTTGAATTCAAAGTCAATTTGGAGCCCATTATGGAGCCCCACTGGGGAAGACTTACCAAATGAGGACTATCTACTTGACTGAGTTCTTAATTAAAAGCACACCACCCACCTGTGTGAATCAGGGCGTAGCAATGAATGTGACAGAACATACACACAATCATGCACACACAAGCACACACGTAACTACACCACGCACATGCACAAATACACACACAAGCACACACACGCAGTCTTGATCGTCCTCAAGGGTATTTCAGCTATACCCCTCATTCACTATACTCTTTGCCTCTACACGACAATGTGACACAGCAGTTTTGGGCTACAGTGTCTCTGTTTCTGTGGTTTTTCATGCGGGGTGTGCTTGAAGCCTCATTACTTTAAGGATTAAAGATGGCTTGGCTGGTGATTTGGTTGACATAGAAGCACAGTGGTATCTGGTCACACTCTGGACACGGTTTGGACTGGTTCACTCTGGACACTCTGGACACGGTTCACTCTGGACACTCTGGACACGGTTCACTCTCGACAGTCTGGACACGTTTCACTCTGGACACTCTGGACACTCTGGACACTGAACACGGTTCACTCTGGACACTCTGGACACGGTTCACTCTGGACACGGTTCACTCTGGACACGGTTCACTCTGGACACTGGACATTTTGCTCCGAAAGATATCGATAGAGGAAAGAGAGCAGGATGGGGAGGGCTAGAGGAAAGAGAGCAGGATGGGGAGGGCTAGGGGAAAGAGAGCAGGATGGGGAGGGCTAGAGGAAAGAGAGCAGGATGGGGAGGGCTAGAGGAAAGAGAGCAGGATGGGGAGGGCTAGAGGAAAGAGAGCAGGATGGGGAGGGCTAGGGGAAAGAGAGCAGGATGGGGAGGGCTAGAGGAAAGAGAGCAGGATGGGGAGGGCTAGGGGAAAGAGAGCAGGATGGGGAGGGCCAGGTGGAAAGAGAGCAGGATGGGGAGGGCCAGGTGGAAAGAGAGCAGGATGGGGAGGGCCAGGTGGAAAGAGAGCAGGATGGGGAGGGCTAGAGGAAAGAGATCAGGATGGGGAGGGCTAAAGGAAAGAGAGCAGGATGGGGAGGGCTAGGGGAAAGAGAGCAGGGTGGGGAGGGCTAGAGGAAAGAGAGCAGGATGGGGAGGGCTAGAGGAAATCAAATCAAATCAAATCAAATCAAATGTATTTATATAGCCCTTCGTACATCAGCTGATATCTCAAAGTGCTGTACAGAAACCCAGCCTAAAACCCCAAACAGCAAACAATGCAGGTGTAAAAAAGAGATCAGGATGGGGAGGGCTAGAGGAAAGAGAGCAGGATGGGGAGGGCTAGGTGAAAGAGAGAAGGATGGGGAGGGATAGGGGAAAGCGAGCAGGATGGGGAGTGCTAGGGGAAAGAGAGCAGGATGGGGAGGGCTAGAGGAAAGAGAGCAGGATGGGGAGGGCTAGGGGAAAGAGAGCAGGATGGGGAGGGCTAGAGGAAATAGAGCAGGGTGGGGAGGGCTAGAGGAAAGAGAGCAGGATGGGGAGGGCTTGGGGAAAGAAAGCAGGATGGGGAGGGCTAGGGGAAAGAGAGCAGGATGGGGAGGGCTAGAGGAAAGAGATCAGGATGGGGAGGGCTAGAGGAAAGAGAGCAGGATGGGGAGGGCTAGAGGAAATAGAGCAGGATGGGGAGGGCTAGGGGAAAGAGAGCAGGATGGGGAGGGCTAGAGGAAAGAGAGCAGGATGGGGAGGGCTAGAGGAAATAGAGCAGGATGGGGAGGGCTAGAGGAAAGAGAGCAGGATGGGTAGGGCTAGAGGAAAGAGGGCAGGATGGGGAGGGCTAGGGGAAAGAGAGCAGGATGGGGAGGGCTATGGGAAAGAGAGCAGGATGGGGAGGGCTAGGGGAAAGAGAGCAGGATGGGGAGGGCTAGGGGAAAGAGAGCAGGATGGGGAGGGCTAGAGGAAAGAGAGCAGGATGGGGAGGGCTAGGGGAAAAAGAGCAGGATGGGGAGGGCTAGGGGAAAGAGAGCAGGATGGGGAGAGCTAGAGGAAAGAGAGCAGGATGGGGAGGGCTAGAGGAAAGAGAGCAGGATGGGGAGGGCTAGAGGAAAGAGAGCAGGATGGGGAGGGCTAGGGGAAAGAGAGCAGGATGGGGTGGGCTAGGGGAAAGAGAGAAGGATGGGGAGGGATAGGGGAAAGCGAGCAGGATGGGGAGGGCTAGGGGAAAGAGAGCAGGATGGGGAGGGCTAGGGGAAAGAGAGCAGGATGGGGAGGGATAGAGGAAAGAGAGCAGGATGGGGAGGACTAGGGGAAAGAGAGCAGGATGCAGAGGGCTAGAGGAAATAGAGCAGGGTGGGGAGGGCTAGAGGAAAGAGAGCAGGATGGGGAGGGCTTGGGGAAAGAAAGCAGGATGGGGAGGGCTAGGGGAAAGAGAGCAGGATGGGGAGGGCTAGGGGAAAGAGAGCAGGATGGGAAGGACTAGGGGAAAGAGAGCAGGATGGGTAGGGCTAGGGGAAAGAGAGCAGGATGGGGAGGGCTTGGGGAAAGAAAGCAGGATGGGGAGGGCTAGGGGAAAGAGAGCAGGATGGGGAGGGCTAGAGGAAAGAGATCAGGATGGGGAGGGCTAGAGGAAAGAGAGCAGGATGGGGAGGGCTAGAGGAAATAGAGCAGGATGGGGAGGGCTAGGGGAAAGAGAGCAGGACGGGGAGGGCTAGAGGAAAGAGAGCAGGATGGGGAGGGCTAGAGGAAATAGAGCAGGATGGGGAGGGCTAGAGGAAAGAGAGCAGGATGGGTAGGGCTAGAGGAAAGAGGGCAGGATGGGGAGGGCTAGGGGAAAGAGAGCAGGATGGGGAGGGCTATGGGAAAGAGAGCAGGATGGGGAGGGCTAGGGGAAAGAGAGCAGGATGGGGAGGGCTAGGGGAAAGAGAGCAGGATGGGGAGGGCTAGAGGAAAGAGAGCAGGATGGGGAGGGCTAGGGGAAAAAGAGCAGGATGGGGAGGGCTAGGGGAAAGAGAGCAGGATGGGGAGAGCTAGAGGAAAGAGAGCAGGATGGGGAGGGCTAGAGGAAAGAGAGCAGGATGGGGAGGGCTAGAGGAAAGAGAGCAGGATGGGGAGGGCTAGGGGAAAGAGAGCAGGATGGGGTGGGCTAGGGGAAAGAGAGAAGGATGGGGAGGGATAGGGGAAAGCGAGCAGGATGGGGAGGGCTAGGGGAAAGAGAGCAGGATGGGGAGGGCTAGGGGAAAGAGAGCAGGATGGGGAGGGATAGAGGAAAGAGAGCAGGATGGGGAGGACTAGGGGAAAGAGAGCAGGATGCAGAGGGCTAGAGGAAATAGAGCAGGGTGGGGAGGGCTAGAGGAAAGAGAGCAGGATGGGGAGGGCTTGGGGAAAGAAAGCAGGATGGGGAGGGCTAGGGGAAAGAGAGCAGGATGGGGAGGGCTAGGGGAAAGAGAGCAGGATGGGAAGGACTAGGGGAAAGAGAGCAGGATGGGTAGGGCTAGGGGAAAGAGAGCAGGATGGGGAGGGCTAGAGGAAAGAGAGCAGGATGGGGAGGGCTAGAGGAAAGAGAGCAGGATGGGTAGGGCTAGAGGAAAGAGAGCATGATGGGGAGGGCTAGGGGAAAGAGAGCAGGATGGGGAGAGCTAGAGGAAATAGAGCAGGATGGGGAGGGCTAGAGGAAAGAGAGCAGGATGGGGAGGGCTAGAGGAAAGAGAGCAGGATGGGGAGGGCTAGGGGAAAGAGAGCAGGATGGGGAGGGCTAGGTGAAAGAGAGAAGGATGGGGAGGGATAGGGGAAAGCGAGCAGGATGGGGAGTGCTAGGGGAAAGAGAGCAGGATGGGGAGGGCTAGAGGAAAGAGAGCAGGATGGGGAGGGCTAGGGGAAAGAGAGCAGGATGGGGAGGGCTAGAGGAAATAGAGCAGGGTGGGGAGGGCTAGAGGAAAGAGAGCAGGATGGGGAGGGCTTGGGGAAAGAAAGCAGGATGGGGAGGGCTAGGGAAAGAGAGCAGGATGGGGAGGGCTAGGGGAAAGAGAGCAGGATGGGAAGGACTAGGGGAAAGAGAGCAGGATGGGTAGGGCTAGGGGAAAGAGAGCAGGATGGGGAGGGCTAGAGGAAAGAGAGCAGGATGGGGAGGGCTAGAGGAAAGAGAGCAGGATGGGTAGGGCTAGAGGAAAGAGAGCATGATGGGGAGGGCTAGGGGAAAGAGAGCAGGATGGGGAGAGCTAGGGGAAAGAGAGCAGGATGGGGAGAGCTAGAGGAAATAGAGCAGGATGGGGAGGGCTAGAGGAAAGAGAGCAGGATGGGGAGGGCTAGAGGAAAGAGAGCAGGATGGGGAGGGCTAGGGGAAAGAGAGCAGGATGGGGAGGGCTAGGTGAAAGAGAGAAGGATGGGGAGGGATAGGGGAAAGCGAGCAGGATGGGGAGGGCTAGGGGAAAGAGAGCAGGATGGGGAGGGCTAGAGGAAAGAGAGCAGGATGGGGAGGGCTAGAGGAAAGAGAGCAGGATGGGGAGGGCTAGGGGAAAGAGAGCAGGATGGGGAGGGCTAGGGGAAAGAGAGCAGGATGGGGAGGACTAGGGGAAAGAGAGCAGGATGCAGAGGGCTAGAGGAAATAGAGCAGGGTGGGGAGGGCTAGAGGAAAGAGAGCAGGATGGGGAGGGCTTGGGGAAAGAAAGCAGGATGGGGAGGGCTAGGGGAAAGAGAGCAGGATGGGGAGGGCTAGGGGAAAGAGAGCAGGATGGGGAGGGCTAGGGGGAAAGAGAGCAGGATGGGAAGGACTAGGGGAAAGAGAGCAGGATGGGGAGGGCTAGAGGAAAGAAAGCAGGATGGGGAGGTATAGGGGAAACAGAACAGGATGGGGAGGGCTAGGGGAAAGAAAGCAGGATGGGGAGGGCTAGAGGTAAGAGAGCAGGATGGGGAGGGCTAGAGGAAAGAGAGCAGGATGTGGAGGGCTAGAGGAAAGAGAGCAGGATGGGGAGGGCTAGAGGAAAGAGAGCAGGATGGGGAGGGCTAGAGGAAAGAGAGCAGGATGGGGAGGGCTAGGGGAAAGAGAGCAGGATGGGGAGGGCTAGAGGAAAGAGATCAGGATGGGGAGGGCTAGAGGAAAGAGAGCAGGATGGGGAGGGCTAGGGGAAAGAGAGCAGGATGGGGAGGGCTAGAGGTAAGAGAGCAGGATGGGGAGGGCTAGAGGAAAGAGAGCAGGATGGGGAGGGCTAGAGGAAAGAGAGCAGGATGGGGAGGGCTAGGGGAAAGAGAGCAGGATGGGGAGGGCTAGAGGAAAGAGAGCAGGATGGGGAGGGCTAGAGGAAAGAGAGCAGGATGGGGAGGGCTAGAGGAAAGAGAGCAGGATGGGGAGGGCTAGAGGAAAGAGAGCAGGATGGGGAGGGCTAGAGGAAAGAGAGCAGGATGGGGAGGGCTAGAGGAAAGAGAGCAGGATGGGGAGGGCTAGAGGAAAGAGAGCAGGATGGGGAGGGCTAGAGGAAAGAGAGCAGGATGGGAAGGGCTAGGGGAAAGAGATCAGGATGGGGAGGGCTAGAGGAAAGAGAGCAGGATGGGGAGGGCTAGAGGAAAGAGAGCAGGATGGGGAGGGCTAGAGGAAAGAGAGCAGGATGGGGAGGGCTAGAGGAAAGAGAGCAGGATGGGGAGGGCTAGAGGAAAGAGAGCAGGATGGGGAGGGCTAGGGGAAAGAGAGCAGGATGGGGAGGGCTAGAGGAAAGAGAGCAGGATGGGGAGGGCTAGAGGAAAGAGAGCAGGATGGGGAGGGCTAGGGGAAAGAGAGCAGGATGGGGAGGGCTAGGGGAAAGAGAGCAGGATGGGGAGGGCTAGGGGAAAGAGAGCAGGATGGGGAGGGCTAGAGGAAAGAGAGCAGGATGGGGAGGGCTAGAGGAAAGAGAGCAGGATGGGGAGGGCTAGAGGAAAGAGAGCAGGATGGGGAGGGCTAGAGGAAAGAGGGAATGAAGGGCGGAGTGTGAGAATAGATGTAGTAATATTGTCGGGCCAACTCCATATCCTCTGTAATCACCGTCGTAAAACTTGAGAATTACACTGAGCATAACAGAGAGGCGTAAACACGAAACACTGCTGCTACTACAGAAAGCAGCCAGGTTGCTCAAGAACCACTGCGAAATGTGAAGTCCATCCAGGTAAGCAGAACGTTGGGAGATGATTGGCCACTAGGTTGTGTGTGTGTGTGTGTGTGTGTGTGTGTGTGTGTGTGTGTGTGTGTGTGTGTGTGTGTGTGTGTGTGTGTGTGTGTGTGTGTGTGTGTGTGTGTGTGTGTGTGTGTGTGTGTGTGTGTGTGTGTGTGTGTGTGTGTGACAAAGACAAAATCAGATAAAGAATTTGTGAATGTTCCGATTTGTATGTATTGACTCAGTGAGAGTGAATGTATTCAATGAAGTTCATAGTGCCCGTATTCAAATGGCACTGCCATTTTGTTTGTATATAAGAGAGCGTGTCTGTAAGCTGGTGTGTAGTGGTTGCTGGGGGGTAGTGGTTGCTGGTGTGTGTGTCTGCTGATGTGTAGTGGCTGAGAAACATTTCATCTGGTAAAGCACTGAGTTCTCACTAATGCCTGGAAAGTGGTTGGGCTGGCGGAAGCACTGCGGTGAAACACAGAAGAGAAGGTATTTTTCACGGTTCACAGAGGAGTCAAAAAGAGAGGGATGCATTGAAATGAGATGATTTGGAGCGAGAGGAGAGGAGAGAGAACACACAAAGCACTCCACTGTGCTCACTGCTGGGTACTGAAATGACTTCATGGCTACTGGAGTATTACGTTTTAGGGTACCCTATTATACTTACACGCACAGTGAAACACACACACAACACATTAACACAGAAATGCACGCACGCACACATGCACACGCACGCACACACACACACACACACACACAAAAGTAAACAAAAGCATCCACCAGAAATCATTACACTTTGTCCTTGTATGTTCAAAGGGAAGAAACGGTGGGCAGAGAGACAGAGGTCAGCTCTTGGGGAGAGAATTAGTATGTGGCATTAGGCTTGAGTGAGATGGAAAAAGGCAACAGTACAACAACAATGGGGTAATTTGGTGTGTCAGTCGTTAAAACAGATCATGTGCTTTTTGGAGTGAACGAACGTGCCTAAAATGCTCTTTCACAAAATAAGGCAACAATAGCCAAGATGAGCAGAGAGAGAGAGTCAGACAGAGTGAAAGAGAGAGAGAGAGAGACGCTGTATATTGCAACACTGTATATATACGTAATATGACATGTGTAATGTCTTTATTGTTTTGAAACTTCTGTGTAATGTTATGTAATGTTTACTGTTAACACATGTTTCCCATGCCAGTAAAACCCCTTGCATTGAATTGAGAGAGTCAGAGAGTCCGAGAGAGCGTTCACAGCATTCACAGTCAGCCCACTGACACCCCTATCAGACCACAGAAAAATCACAGTCTACTTGAACAGAGCAATACTCAATCATAAGGCATCAAAGCCAAAGGAACTGAGTAACATTAAGAAATGCTATAGATGGAAGGAATGCATTTTGGAAACCTACCAAAAAACAATTAGGCAACAACAAATTCAATCCATTTTATACAATTTCCTGGGTAAAACGTTCCACTGTAATAGTGAAGGTGTAAAATTGGCAGTAAAAAATCTTAACAGTATATTTGACCTCTCAGCTTCCCTATCAAATCTAAAACTCTCAAATAGAAAACCGAAGAAAATGAACAACAATGACAAATGGTTTGATGAAGAATGCAAAAATCTAAGAAAGAAATTGAGAAACCTTTCCAACGAAAAACATAGAGACCCGGAAAACCTGAGTCTACACCTTCACTATCGTGAATCACTAAAACAATACAGAAATACACTACGGAAAAAGAAGGAACAGCACGTCAGAAATCAGCTCAATGTAATTGAAGAATCCATAGACTAACCACTTCTGGGAAAATTGGAAAACACTAAACAAACAACACTGTCACGGTTTTCCTTAGGTGAAAGAGAGGAGGACCAAAACGCAGCGTGGTTATATTGACTCATGTTTAATAAAAACGGATAAACATGAACACTACAAAACAATAAACGTGGAAAACCAAAAACAGCCCTATCTGGTGCAAAACACAGAGACATGAACAATCACCCACAAAACCCAACACAAAACAGGCTACCTAAATATGGTTCCCAATCAGAGACAATGACTAACACCTGACTCTGATTGAGAACCATATCAGGCCAAACATAGAAATAGACAAACCAGACACACAACATAGAATGCCCACCCAGCTCACGTCATGACCAACACTAAAACAAGGAAAACACACACGAACGATGGACAGAACGTGACAAACACGAAGAATTATCTATCCAAAATGGAGATGTATGGGTAAAGCACTTCTCCAATCTTTTTGGCTCTATAACAAAAAATAAAGAGCAAAAACATATACATGATCAAATACAAATCTTAGAATCAACTATTAAAGACTACCATCTGGTGTCCCCCAGGGCTCTGTTCTAGGCCCTCTCCTATTCTCGCTATACACCAAGTCACTTGGCTCTGTCATAACCTCACATGGTCTCTCCTATCATTGCTATGCAGACGACACACAATTAATCTTCTCCTTTCCCCCTTCTGATGACCAGGTGGCGAATCGCATCTCTGCATGTCTGGCAGACATATCAGTGTGGATGACGGATCACCACCTCAAGCTGAACCTCGGCAAGAAGGAGCTGCTCTTCCTCCCGGGGAAGGACTGCCCGTTCCATGATCTCGCCATCACGGTTGACAACTCCATTGTGTCCTCCTCCCAGAGCGCCAAGAACCTTGGCGTGATCCTGGACAACACCCTGTCGTTCTCAACTAACATCAAGGCGGTGGCCCGTTCCTGTAGGTTCATGCTCTACAACATCCGCAGAGTACGACCCTGCCTCACACAGGAAGCGGCGCAGGTCCTAATCCAGGCACTTGTCATCTCCCGTCTGGATTACTGCAACTCGCTGTTGGCTGGGCTCCCTGCCTGTGCCATTAAACCCCTTCAACTCATCCAGAACGCCGCAGCCCGTCTGGTGTTCAACCTTCCCAAGTTCTCTCACGTCACCCCGCTCCTCCGTTCTCTCCACTGGCTTCCAGTTGAAGCTCGCATCCGCTACAAGACCATGGTGCTTGCCTACGGAGCTGTGAGGGGAACGGCACCTCAGTACCTCCAGGCTCTGATCAGGCCCTACACCCAAACAAGGGCACTGCGTTCATCCACCTCTGGCCTGCTCGCCTCCCTACCACTGAGGAAGTACAGCTCCCGCTCAGCTCAGTCAAAACTGTTCGCTGCCCTGGCCCCCCCAATGGTGGAACAAACTCCCTCACGACGCCAGGACAGCGGAGTCAATCACCACCTTCCGGAGACACCTGAAACCCCACCTCTTTAAGGAATACCTAGGATAGGTTAAGTAATCCCTCTCACCCCACCCCCCCTAAGTTTTAGATGCACTATTGTTAAGTGACTGTCCCACTGGATGTCATAAGGTGAATGCACCAATTTGTAAGTCGCTCTGGATAAGAGCGTCTGCTAAATGACTTAAATGTAAATGTAAATGTAATGTAAATGTAAAACACCAAATAATGCATGCAGAGCAGAATTAGGCCGATACCCACTAATTATCAAAATCCAGAAAAGAGCCGTTAAATTCTACAACCACCTAAAAGGAAGCGATTCACAAACCTTCCATAACAAAGCCATCACCTACAGAGAGATGAACCTGGAGAAGAGTCCCCCTAAGCAAGCTGGTCCTGGGGCTCTGTTCACAAACACAAACACACCCTACAGAGCCCCAGGACAACAGCACAATTAGACCCAACCAAATCATGAGAAAACAAAAAGATAATTACTTAACACATTGGAAAGAATTAACAAAAAAACAGAGCAAACTAGAATGCTATTTGGCCCTACACAGAGAGTACACAGCAGTAGAATACCTGACCACTGTGACTGACCCAAAATTAAGGAAAGCTTTGACTATGTACAGACGCAGTGAGCATAGCCTTGCTATTGAGAAAGGCCGCCATAGGCAGACATGGCTCTCAAGAGAAGACAGGCTATGTGCTCACTGCCCCCAAAATGAGGTGGAAACTGAGCTGCACTTCCTAACCTCCTGCCCAATGTATGACCATATTAGAGATACATATTTCCCCCAGATCACACAGATCCACAAAGAATTCGAAAACAAATCCAATTTTGAAAAACTCCCATATCCACTGGGTGAAATTCCACAGTGTGCCATCACAGCAGCAAGATTTGTGACCTGTTGCCACGAGAAAAGGGCAACCAGTGAAGAACAAACACCATTGTAAATACAACCCATATTTATGCCTATTCATTTTATCTTGTGTCCTTTAACTATTTGTACATTGTATATATATATATAATATGACATTTGTAATGTCTTTACAGTTTTTAAACTTCTGTATGTGTAATGTTTACTGTTAATTTTTGTTGTTTTTCACTTTATATATTCACTTTGTATGTTGTCTACCTCACTTGCTTTGGCAATGTTAACACATGTTTCCCATGCCAATTGAATTGAATTGAATTGAATTGAGAGTGCGAGACAGGCAGTCAGAGAGAGAGAGTCAGAGAGAGAGAGAGAGAGAGAGAGAGAGAGAGAGAGAGAGAGTGAGAGAGAGGCAGTCAGAGAGAGAGAGTCAGAGAGAGAGAGAGAGAGAGAGAGAGAGAGAGAGAGAGAGAGAGAGAGAGAGAGAGAGAGAGAGAGAGGCAGTCAGAGAGAGAGAGTCAGAGAGAGAGAGAGAGAGAGAGAGAGAGAGAGAGAGAGAGAGAGAGAGAGAGAGAGAGAGAGAGAGAGAGAGTCAGAGAGAGAGAGAGAGAGAGAGAGAGAGAGCAAGAGAGAGAGAGAGAGAGAGAGAGAGAGAGAGAGAGAGAGAGAGAGAGAGAGAGAGAGAGAGAGAGGCAGTCAGAGAGATAGTCAGAGAGAGAGAGAGAGAGAGAGAGAGGCAGTCAGAGAGAGAGTCAGAGAGAGAGATGCAGTCTGAGAGATAGTCAGAGAGAGAGAGAGAGAGAGAGGCAGTCATGCAGGTGAACATCTTGTTATACCTTTCTGTTGAACATAGCAACATGGCCACTGAGAGATCCCCCCCCCCCTTTAAAAAAATAATTCTCCAGCAGAAATCAAAACAGAGAAGGGAAGAATACATGTTAAACAACGAATTCAGTGGGGGAACACGGAAAATGTTGTTTGCCGACTGCTCACACAACTGTACTGTTCCAAATGTCTTATTTTACACAGACCACACTATTACCTGGCATACAGCCGTAACCAGGCATTTCAGAAGGACCAGGAAAATGTGTATCAGAAACGCACTGTCATGGTCCAGGGCAGAGAGACAGAGAGTCAGAGAGAGAGTGGCAGTCAGAGAGAGAGAGTCAGAGAGAGAGAGGCAGTCAGAGAGTGAGTCAGTGAGAGAGAGAGTGGCAGTCAGAGAGAGAGAGAGGCAGTCAGAGAGAGAGTCAGAGAGAGAGAGAGGCAGTCAGAGAGAGAGGCAGTCAGAGAGAGAGTGAGAGAGAGAGGCAGTCAGAGAGAGAGTCAGAGAGTCAGAGAGAGAGAGAGAGAGAGATAGAGGCAGTCAGAGAGAGAGAGAGAGAGAGAGAGAGAGAGAGAGAGAGAGAGTGAGAGAGAGAGAGGCAGTCAGAGAGAGAGAGTCAGAGAGAGAGAGAGAGAGAGAGAGAGAGAGGCAGTCAGAGAGAGAGAGTCAGAGAGAGAGAGTCAGAGAGAGAGTGAGGGAGAGGCAGTCAGAGAGTCAGAGAGAGAGAGAGAGGCAGTCAGAGAGAGAGAGAGAGAGAGAGAGAGAGAGAGAGAGAGAGAGAGAGAGAGAGAGAGAGAGAGAGAGAGAGAGAGAGAGGCAGAGAGAGAGAGTCAGAGAGAGAAAGGCAGTCAGAGAGAGAGTCAGAGAGAGAAAGGCAGTCAGAGAGAGAGAGGCAGTCATGCAGGTGAACCGCTTGTTATACCTTTCTGTTGAACATAGCAACATGGCCACTGAGAGATCCCCCCCCCTTTAAAAAAATGAAGAATACATGTTAAACAACGAATTCAGTGGGGGAACACGGAAAATGTTGTTTGCCGACTGCTCACACAACTGTACTGTTCCAAATGTCTTATTTTACACAGACCACACTATTACCTGGCGTACAGCCGTAACCAGGCATTTCAGAAGGACCAGGAAAATGTGTATCAGAACCGCACTGTCATGGTCCAGGGCAGTCAGACAGAGAGTCAGAGAGAGAGTGGCAGTCAGACAGAGAGTCAGAGAGAGAGTGGCAGTCAGAGAGAGAGAGTCAGAGAGAGAGGCAGTCAGAGAGAGAGAGGCAGTCAGAGAGTGAGTCAGTGAGAGAGAGTGGCAGTCAGAGAGAGAGAGAGGCAGTCAGAGAGAGAGTCAGAGAGAGAGGCAGTCAGAGAGAGAGGCAGTCAGAGAGAGTCAGAGAGAGAGTCAGAGAGAGAGTCAGAGAGAGAGAGAGAGTCAGAGATAGAGTCAGAAAGAGAGGCAGAAAGAGAGGCAGTCAGAGAGAGAGTGTGGCAGTCAGAGAGAGAGTCAGAGAGTGAGAGAGAGGCAGTCAGAGAGAGAGTCAGAGAGAGAGAGAGAGAGAGAGAGAGAGAGAGAGACCCTCCCATTTCCTCCCAATCTGTCATTTCTTGTTTTCATATATTTTTCTTTCATGTTCCCTCTTTCTTCATCCATCTCCATCCTTTCATCTGGATTTTCACCTTCATCTTTCCTCCCTTTCTATCCAACCATCATCACCATCAATAGATGAACAGAGTGACACCCTCTGTACGTCTCTCTTCCTGCCACACGCATCTCTTTCTCTTTGTCTTTGTCCTCTTCCCTCTCTTTCCTTCCTCCTTTCCTTCCTGTCTTTTCCCTTTCAACCCCGCTGCACCTCTCTCTTTCTCCATCCATCTCTCAATATGTTTATCTATTTACCTCTGTTCTTGTCATCTTTCCCCACTTTCTCTCTTTTCGCCTATCCCTTCTTTCTCTCACTCGTTTTGGACGTCAGGAGGATTCAGGATTTATTTTACTCTACAGTTCATAAAACAAAGAGAGAGTACGCTAAACTAAATAAAACAACAGAAATGCATTCTGGGGGATAACTTAATATACCTCCTGGCCACCCTCACTACGGAATGTTCAAGGTGTTAATAACAGACCTGTCACTACAGGTGGAAATGGAAATGTTAACAGTCCAATTTCCTATTGTTTGTTTCTTCCTGTAAACAAGTGTGCAACTAGTTTCCAGGAAGTGCTGTGGTTTGAGTCGTATCTGTTATGCAGGTGAATGAGGACCCAAATGTCATGTTTTGTCATTTATTATCTTGTCTTGTCCCTGTGCTTCCCATTCTATTCGTTTCCCTCTGCTGGTCTTATTAGGTTCTTTCCCTCTTTCTATCCCTCTCTCTCCCCCTCCCTCTCTCACTCTCTCGCTCTCTCTTCTCTCTATCGTTCCGTTCCTGCTCCCAGCTGTTCCTATTCCCCTAATCATCATTTAGTCTTCCCACACCTGTTCCCGATCCTTTTCCCTGATTAGAATCCCTATTTCTCTCCTTGTTATTCGTTTCTGCCCTGTCGGTTCCTTGTCTAGAATTCACCGTGCTGTGTTTGTGTATCGCCCTGTCGTGTCGTGTTTTCCTCAGATGCTGCGTGGTGAGCAGGTGTCTGAGTCTGTCTGGTTCTAGTGCCTTCCCGAGGCAACCTGCTGTTCACCTGCTGTTCAAGATCGAGTCTCCAGTTTGTCCTCGTCATTTCGAGTGAAAGTTGTGTTTTTTTTTATTGTATTTACTTTACTGGATTAAAGACTCTGTTTTCGCCAAGTCGCTTTTGGGTCCTCTTTCACCTGCATGACAGAAGGAACCGACCAAGGAATGGACCCAGCGACTTCAGACGCTCGTTACACTGCCGTCGAGATCCAAGGAGCCATGCTCGGCAGACACGAGCAGGAATTGTCTGCTGCTCGCCATGCCGTGGAGAACCTGGCCGCTCAGGTTTCCGACCTCTCTGGACAGTTCCAGAGTCTTCGTCTCGTGCCACCTGTTACTTCCTGGCCTGCCGAGCCTCCAGAACCTAGGGTTAATAACCCACCTTGCTACTCCGGGCAGCCCACTGAGTGCCGCTCCTTTCTCACGCAGTGTGAGATTGTGTTCTCTCTCCAACCCAACACATACTCTAGAGAGAGAGCTCGGGTTGCTTACGTCATTTCACTCCTTACTGGCCGGGCTCGAGAATGGGGCACAGCTATCTGGGAGGCAAGGGCTGATTGCTCTAACAAGTTCCAGAACTTTAAAGAGGAGATGATTCGGGTTTTTGACCGTTCAGTTTTTGGTAGGGGAGGCTTCTAGGGCCCTGGCTTCCTTATGCCAAGGTGAACGGTCCATAACGGATTATTCTATTGAGTTTCGCACTCTTGCTGCCTCTAGTGAGTGGAACGAGCCGGCGCTGCTCGCTCGTTTTCTGGAGGGACTCCACGCAGTGGTTAAGGATGAGATTCTCTCCCGGGAGGTTCCTTCCAGTGTGGACTCTTTGATTGCTCTCGCCATCCGCATAGAACGACGGGTAGATCTTCGTCACCGGGCTCGTGGAAGAGAGCTCGCATCAACGGTGTTTCCCTGCTCCGCATCGCAACCATCTCCCTCCTCTGGCTCAGAGACTGAGCCCATGCAGCTGGGAGGGATTCGCATCTCGACTAAGGAGAGGGAACGGAGGATCACCAACCGCCTGTGCCTCTATTGCGGAGTTGCTGGACATTTTGTTAATTCATGTCCAGTAAAAGCCAGAGCTCATCTGTAAGCGGAGGGCTACAGGTGAGCGCAACTACTCAAGTCTCTCCATCAAAATCCTGTACTACTTTGTCGGTCCATCTACGCTGGACCGGTTCGGGTGCTACATGTAGTGCCTTGATAGACTCTGGGGCTGAGGGTTGTTTCATGGATGAAGCATGGGTTCGGAAACATGACATTCCTTTCAGAGAGTTAGACAAGCCTACGCCCATGTTCGCCTTAGATGGTAGTCATCTTCCCAGTATCAGATTTGAGACACTACCTTTAACCCTCACAGTATCTGGTAACCACAGTGAGACTATTTCTTTTTTGATTTTCCGTTCACCGTTTACACCTGTTGTTTTGGGTCATCCCTGGCTAGTATGTCATAATCCTTCTATTAATTGGTCTAGTAATTCTATCCTATCCTGGAACGTTTCTTGTCATGTGAAGTGTTTAATGTCTGCCATCCCTCCCGTTTCTTCTGTCCCTACTTCTCAGGAGGAACCTGGCGATTTGACAGGAGTGCCGGAGGAATATCATGATCTGCGCACGGTCTTCAGTCGGTCCCGAGCCAACTCCCTTCCTCCTCACCGGTCGTATGATTGTAGTATTGATCTCCTTCCGGGACCACTCCTCCTCGGGGTAGACTATACTCTCTGTCGGCTCCCGAACGTAAGGCTCTCGAGGATTATTTGTCTGTGTCTCTTGACGCCGGTACCATAGTGCCTTCTTCCTCTCCGGCCGGGGCGGGGTTCTTTTTGTTAAGAAGAAGGACGGTACTCTGCGCCCCTGCGTGGATTATCGAGGGCTGAATGACATAACGGTTAAGAATCGTTATCCGCTTCCCCTTATGTCATCAGCCTTCGAGATTCTGCAGGAGCCAGGTGCTTTACTAAGTTGGACCTTCGTAACGCTTACCATCTCGTGCGCATCAGAGGGGGGACGAGTGGAAAACGGCGTTTAACACTCCGTTAGGGCATTTTGAGTACCGGGTTCTGCCGTTTGGTCTCGCCAATGCGCCAGCTGTTTTCAGGCATTAGTTAATGATGTTCTGAGAGACATGCTGAACATCTTTGTTTTGTCTATCTTGACGATATCCTGATTTTTCTCCGTCACTCGAGATTCATGTTCAGCACGTTCGACGTGTTCTACAGCGCCTTTTAGAGAATTGTCTCTACGTAAAGGCTGAGAAGTGCTCTTTTCATGTCTCCTCCGTTACTTTTCTCGGTTCCGTGAATGGCTCCCACGCCTACCTCTGAAGGCCAACCTCGACAATGAATTGTCTAGTGACGTCAGGAGTAACGAGGATAGGAGCGGACGTAAAACGTTCTTTTAGAAGATCAAAAGCTCCTGGGCGGAACCGGACCACTTAAAACACGTCTTGACAGAAGTAAGAGCTGTGAGAGGGGCAGCAACTTGACCGAAATTACGAATGAAACGCCGATAGAAATTAGCGAAAACCTAAAAAAGCGCTGCAACTCGACATGTGACCTTGAACGGGCCAATCACTGACAGCTTGGACCTTAGCGGAATCCATCTGAATGCCTTCAGCGGAAATAACGGAACCGAGAAAAGTAACGGAGGAGACATGAAAAGAGCACTTCTCAGCCTTTACGTAGAGACAATTCTCTAAAAGGCGCTGTAGAACACGTTGAACGTGCTGAACATGAATCTCGAGGACGGTGAAAAAATCAGGATATCGTCAAGATAGACAAAAACAAAGATGTTCAGCATGTCTCTCAGAACATCATTAACTAATGCCTGAAAAACAGCTGGCGCATTGGCGAGACCAAACGGCAGAACCCGGTACTCAAAATGCCCTAACGGAGTGTTAAACGCCGGTGTTCCACTCGGCCCTCTCTGATGCGCACGAGATGGTAAGCGTTACGTCAGACTTGAAGGTCCAACTTAGTAAAGTGACCTGGCTCCTGCAGAATCTCGAAGGCTGATGACATAAGGGGAAGCGGATAACGATTCTTAACCGTTATGTCATTCAGCCCCTCGATAATCCACGCAGGGGCGCAGAGTACCGTCCTTCTTCTTAACAAAAAGAACCCCGCCCGGCCGGAGAGGAAGAAGGCACTATGGTACCGGCGTCAAGAGACACAGATAAATAATCCTCGAGAGCCTTACGTTCGGGAGCCGACAGAGAGTATAGTCTACCCCGAGGAGGAGTGGTCCCCGGAAGGAGATCAATACTACAATCATACGACCGGTGAGGAGGAAGGGAGTTGGCTCGGGACCGACTGAAGACCGTGCGCAGATCATGATATTCCTCCGGCACTCCTGTCAAATCGCCAGGTTCCTCCTGAGAAGTGGGGACAGAAGAAATGGGAGGGATGGCAGACATTAAACACTTCACATGACAAGATACGTTCCAGGATAGGATAGAATTACAAGACCAATTAATAGAAGGATTATGACATACTAGCCAGGGATGACCCAAAACAACAGGTGTAAAAGGTGAACGAAAAATCAAAAAAGAAATAGTCTCACTGTGGTTACCAGATACTGTGAGAGTTAAAGGTAGTGTCTCAAATCTGATACTGGGAAGATGACTACCATCTAAGGCAAACATGGGCGTAGGCTTGTCTAACTGTCTGAAAGGAATGTTATGTTTCCGAACCCATGCTTCGTCCATGAAACAACCCTCAGCCCCAGAGTCAATCAAGGCACTGCATGTAGCACCCGAACCGGTCCAGCGTAGATGGACCGACAAAGTAGTACAGGATTTTGATGGAGAGACTTGAGTAGTTGCGCTCACCTGTAGCCCTCCGCTTACTGATGAGCTCTGGCCTTTTACTGGACATGAATTGACAAAATGTCCATCAAATCCGCAATAGAGGCACAGGCGGTTGGTGATCCTCCGTTCCCTCTCCTTGGTCGAGATGCGAATACCTCCCAGCTGCATGGGCTCAGTCTCTGAGCCAGAGGAGGGAGATGGTTGCGATGCGGAGCAGGGAAACACCGTTGACGCGAGCTCTCTTCCACGAGCTTGGTGACGAAGATCTACCCGTCGTTCTATGCGGATGGCGAGAGCAATCAAAGAGTCCACACTGGAAGGAACCTCCCGAGAGAGAATCTCATCTTTGACCACTGTGTGGAGTCCCTCCAGAAAACGAGCGAGCAGCGCCGGCTCGTTCCAGTCACTAGAGGCAGCAAGAGTACGAAACTCTATAGAGTAATCCGTTATGGATCGATCACCTTGGCATAGGGAAGCCAGGGCCCTAGAAGCCTCCCCACCAAAAACTGAACGGTCAAAAACCCGAATCATCTCCTCTTTAAAGTTCTGGTAATTGTTAGAACAATCAGCCCTTGCCTCCCAGATAGCTGTGCCCCACTCTCGGGCCCGGCCAGTAAGGAGTGAAATGACGTAAGCAACCCGAGCTCTCTCGCTAGAGTATGTGTTGGGTTGGAGAGAGAACACAATATCACACTGGGTGAGAAAGGAGCGGCACTCCGTGGGCTGCCCGGAGTAGCAAGGTGGGTTATTAACCCTAGGTTCCGGAGGCTCGGCAGGCCAGGAAGTAACAGGTGGCACGAGACGAAGACTCTGGAACTGTCCAGAGAGGTCGGAAACCTGAGCGGCCAGGTTCTCCACGGCATGGCGAGCAGCAGACAATTCCTGCTCGTGTCTGCCGAGCATGGCTCCTTGGATCTTGACGGCAGTGTTACGAGCCTCTGTAGTCGCTGGGTCCATTCCTTGGTCGGATCCTTCTGTTATGCAGGTGAATGAGGACCCAAAAGCGACTTGGCGAAAACAGAGTTTTTAATCCAGTAAGATACTTAACAAAACAAAAGGCATAATACTACTCGTAAAGACGAGAACAGACTGGAGACTTGATCAAGAACTGCAGGTTGCCTCGGGAAGGCACTTGAACCTAGCAGACTCAGACACCTGCTCACCACGCAGCATCTGAGGGAAACACGACACGACAGGGCAAAACATAGACACAGCACGGTGAATATAGACAAGGATCCGACAGGGCAGGTACGGAAAACAAGGAGAGAAATAGGGACTCTAATCAGGGAAAAGGATCGGGAACAGGTGTGGGAAGACTAAATGATTGATTAGGGGAATAGGAACAGCTGGGAGCAGGAACGGAACGATAGAGAGAAGAGAGAGCGAGAGAGTGAGAGAGGGAGGGGGAGAGAGAGGGATAGAAAGAGGGAAAGAACCTAATAAGACCAGCAGAGGGAAACGAATAGAAGGGGAAGCACAGGGACAAGACATGATAATTAATGACAAAACATGACAGTATCACATTATTGGGCCTTGAAACTCAACACTGACACCAGAATGTCACGACTTCCGCCGAAGTCGGTCCCTCTCCTTGTTCGGGCGGCGTTCGGCGGTCGACGTCACTGGCCTTCTCGCCAATCCACTTTTCATTTTCCATTTGTTTTGTCTTTGTTTTACACACCTGGTTTCAATTCCCCAATTACATGTTCATTATTTAACCCTCTGCTTTCCCCATGGTTTTTGTGAGTGATTGTTTTATGTATTTTCGGTCCGCTATTGTGGGCTCGGTATTACAACATGTTATTGGAATATTTGAGTAAAGTTACTTGTATTACTCATCTCTGCTGTCTTGCGCCTGACTCCTCTTCACCAGCTACACCCAGACCACTATACAGAGAGGGGCTTATATGAGCCATAGAGGAGGACTAGGGCAACTTGGGAGCCCATCAACAAGATGTGATCAACTTTCCGCTATAGGTACTCTAGTTATGAGTAATGAGATTATCATCAGCAACCACAACCTTTGTAGTGAAGGCCAGTGAACCTTTGTAGTTTAAATCAGGGGAAAGGGAGCAAACTGACGTCATAGTCATCCTTATATCCATCAGTCATCCAGTTCCTTTTCCTCCCACAGCAATTGCTTTTAAGAGGCCTGGTGAGAGGGCTAGGATCGAGGATTTTGTGTGTGTGTGTGTGCGTGTGTGTGTGTACGCGTGTTTGTGTGTGCCTGCATCCGTGTGTGTGCGTACATGCATTTATGTGTGTAATCTGGTGTCCTGGCAAGGGGCAGCGCTGCCCGCTAGGGGGATGAGTTATGTTGGTGTGGGGCTCTTGGTTCCCTGGTTCCCTGGTGCCCTGCTCTCCTGCAGCTAAGAGCTCTACATCAGATTCCCATTGAGCCGATGAAATGGACCCGGCACTGGGCCAAGCCAGAGGCTGAGACAGAGGAGGGAAACAGAGAGAGGGATGGAGTGGGAGAAGGGTGGAAGAGGAGAGGGAAGGAGGAGAAGGATGGAGGAGGAGAAGGGTGAGAGGAATGGAGGGGGATGGGAGAGGAGAGCGATGGAGTGGGAGAGGATGGATGAAGAGAGGGATGGAGGAGGAGAAGGGTGAGAGGAATGGAGGGGGATGGGAGAGGAGAGCGATGGAGTGGGAGAGGATGGATGAAGAGAGGGATGGAGGAGGAGAAGGGTGAGAGGAATGGAGGGGGATGGGAGAGGAGAGCGATGGAGTGGGAGAGGATGGATGAAGAGAGGGATGGCGGAGGAGAAGGGTGAGAGGAATGGAGGGGGATGGGAGAGGAGAGCGGTGGAGTGGGAGAGGATGGATGAAGAGAGGGATGGCGGAGGAAATATATGGATGGAAGAAGAAAAAAAGGATAGGGATGGAGGGAGGAGAGTGATGGGGGAGGAGAGGAATAGCTAACTGTGGAGGGGGAGAGGGCTTACAGCCAGGTGCTCTGTACTGTACAACACCATCCCACCGTTATCTGCTACAGGAACAAATTAAACTGCACTTTACTCTGATAGCAACACTAAATTACTTCATTTGTTTGCTATTGTGGCTGGTTGAGGTGTGCTTGGTTCTGGTGTGCTTGGTTCTGATGTTATTGCTGCCAAAGTTACCACTGGAACCGCTATTACTGCCATTGCCACAGATAATAGTTGCATTACCACTGTAACTGTGTATAATGGCCAGTACCACCTCAGTAACAGCATCGTGGACAGTACCAACACGAGAACTGCATCACGGCCAGTACAAACCATGGAACTGTGTATCATGGCCAGTACCACCACTTTAACATGGCCAGTACAAACCATGGAACTGTGTATCATGGCCAGTATCACCACTTTAACATGGCCAGTACCACCACTTTAACATGGCCAGTACCAACACTTTAACATGGCCAGTACCACCACTTTAACATGGCCAGTACCAACACTTTAACATGGCCAGTACCACCACTTTAACATGGCCAGTACCACCACTTTAACATGGCCAGTACCACCACTTTAACATGGCCAGTACCACCACTTTAACATGGCCAATACCACCACTTTAACATGGCCAGTACCACCACTTTAACATGGCCAGTACCACCACTTTAACATGGCCAGTACCACCACTTTAACATGGCCAGTACCACCACTTTAACATGGCTAGTACCACCACTCTAACATGGCCAGTACCAACACTATATCTGTGTGTCATGGCCAGTACCACCAGTTTAACATGGCCAGTACCAACACTATATCTGTGTGTCATGGCCAGTACCACCACTTCAACATGGCCAGTACCAACACTATATCTGTGTATCATGGCCAGTACCACCACTTTAACATGGCCAGTACCACCACTTTAACATGGCCAGTACCACCACTTTAACATGGCCAGTACCACCACTTTAACATGGCCAGTACCAACACTATATCTGTGTGTCATGGCCAGTACCACCACTTTAACATGGCCAGTACCACCACTTTAACATGGCCAGTACCACCACTTTAACATGGCCAGTACAAACACTATATCTGTGTGTCATGGCCAGTACCACCACTTTAACATGGCCAGTACCAACACTATATCTGTGTATCATGGCCAGTACCACCACTTTAACATGGCCAGTACCACCACTTTAACATGGCCAGTACCAACACTATATCTGTGTATCATGGCCAGTACCACCACTTTAACATGGTCAGTACCAACACTATATCTGTGTGTCATGGCCAGTACCACCACTGTAACTGCATCATGGCCAGTACCACCACTGCATCATGGCCAGTACCACCACTGTAACTGCATCATGGCCAGTACCACCATTGCATCATGGCCAGTACCACCACTGCATCATGGCCAGTACCACCACTGTAACTGCATCATGGCCAGTACCACCATTGCATCATGGCCAGTACCACCACTGCATCATGGCCAGTACCACCACTGTGTCATGGCCACTACCACCACTGGAACTGCATCATGGCCAGTACCACCACTGGAACTGCATCATGGCCAGTACCACCACTGGAACTGCATCATGGCCAGTACCAACACTGTAACATGGCCAGTACCACCACTGGAACTGCATCATGGCCAGTACCACCACTGGAACTGCATCATGGCCAGTACCAACACTGTAACATGGCCAGTACCAACACTGTAACATGGCCAGTACCAACACTGTAACATGGCCAGTACCAACACTGTAACATGGCCAGTACCAACACTGTAACATGGCCAGTACCACAACTGGAACTGTATCATGGCCAGTACCACCACTGGAACTGCATCATGGCCAGTACCAACACTGTAACATGGCCAGTACCAACACCATAACATGGCCAGTACCAACACTGTAACATGGCCAGTACCAACACTGGAACTGTATCATGGCCAGTACCACCACTGTAACTGTATCATGGCCAGTACCACCACTGCATCATGACCAGTACCACCACTGTAACTGCATCATGGCCAATACCACCATTGCATCATGGCCAGTACCACCACTGCATCATGGCCAGTACCACCACTGGAACTGTATCATGGCCAGTACCACCACTGTATCATGGCCAGTACCACCACTGGAACGGCATCATGGCCAGTACCACCACTGTAACATGGCCAGTACCACCACTGGAACTGCATCATGGCCAGTACCAACACTGTAACATGGCCAGTACCACCACTGGAACTACATCATGGCCAGTACCACCACTGTATCATGGCCAGTACCACCACTGGAACTGCATCATGGCCAGTACCACCACTGTATCATGGCCAGTACCACCACTGGAACTGCATCATGGCCAGTAACAACACTGTAACATGGCCAGTACCACCACTGGAACTGCATCATGGCCAGTACCAACACTGTAACATGGCCAGTACCACCACTGGAACTACATCATGGCCAGTACCACCACTGTATCATGGCCAGTACCACCACTGGAACTGCATCATGGCCAGTACCACCACTGTATCATGGCCAGTACCAACACTGCAACATGGCCAGTACCAACACTGCAACATGGCCAGTACCAACACTGCAACATGGCCAGTACCAACACTGTAACATGGCCAGTACCAACACCGTAACATGGCCAGTACCAACACTGTAACATGGCCAGTACCAACACTGCATCATGGCCAGTACCAATACTGTAACATGGCCAGTACCACCACTGGAACTGTATCATGGCCAGTACCACCACTGTATCATGGCCAGTACCAATACTGTAACATGGCCAGTACCAACACTATAACATGGCCAGTACCACCACTGTATCATGGCCAGTACCAATACTGTAACATGGCCAGTACCAACACTATAACATAGCCAGTACCAATACTGTAACATGGCCAGTACCAACACTGTAACATGGCCAGTACCAACACTATAACATGGCCAGTACCAATACTGTAACATGGCCAGTACCAACACTGTAACATAGCCAGTACCAATACTGTAACATGGCCAGTACCAACACTGTAACATGGCCAGTACCAATACTGTAACATGGCCAGTACCACCACTGGAACTGTAACATAGCCAGTACCAACACTGGAACTGTAACATAGCCAGTACCAACACTGGAACTGTATCATGGCCAGTACCAACACTGTAACATGGCCAGTACCACCACTGGAACTGTAACATAGCCAGTACCAACACTGGAACTGTAACATAGCCAGTACCAACACTGGAACTGTAACATAGCCAGTACCAACACTGGAACTGTAACATAGCCAGTACCAACACTGGAACTGTAACATAGCCAGTACCAACACTGGAACTGTAACATAGCCAGTACTAACACTGTAACATGGCCAGTACCAACACTGTAACATGGCCAGTACCACCACTGGAACTGTAACATAGCCAGTACCAACACTGGAACTGTAACATAGCCAGTACCAACACTGGAACTGTATCATGGCCAGTACCAACACTGGAACTGTAACATGGCCAGTACCAACACTGGAACTGTAACATAGCCAGTACCAACACTGGACCTGTAACATAGCCAGTACCAACACTGGAACTGTAACATAGCCAGTACCAACACTGGAACTGTAACATAGCCAGTACCAACACTGGAACTGTAACATAGCCAGTACCAACACTGTAACATAGCCAGTACCAACACTGTAACTGTATCATGGCCAGTACCAACACTGGAACTGGAACATAGCCAGTACCACCACTGGAACTGTAACATAGCCAGTACCAACACTGGAACTGTAACATAGCCAGTACCAACACTGGAACTGTAACATAGCCAGTACCAACACTGGAACTGTAACATAGCCAGTACCAACACTGTAACATAGCCAGTACCAACACTGTAACATAGCCAGTACCAACACTGTAACATAGCCAGTACCAACACTGTAACATAGCCAGTACCAACACTGGAACTGTAACATAGCCAGTACCAACACTGGAACTGTAACATAGCCAGTACCAACACTGGAACTGTAACATAGCCAGTACCAACACTGTAACATAGCCAGTACCAACACTGTAACATAGCCAGTACCAACACTGTAACATAGCCAGTACCAACACTGTAACATAGCCAGTACCACCACTGGAACTGTATCATGGCCAGTACCAACACTGGAACTGTATCATGGCCAGTACCAATACTGTAACATGGCCAGTACCAACACTGTAACATGGCCAGTACCACCACTGGAACTGTAACATAGCCAGTACCAACACTGGAACTGTATCATGGCCAGTACCAACACTGGAACTGTATCATGGCTAGTACCAATACTGTAACATGGCCAGTACCACCACTGTAACATGGCCAGTACCACCACTGTAACTGTAACATAGCCAGTACCAACACTGGAACTGTATCATGGCCAGTACCACCACTGGAACTGTATCATGGCCAGTACCACCACTGGAACTGTATCATGGCCAGTACCAACACTGGAACTGTATCATGGCCAGTACCACCACTGTAACTGTATCATGGCCAGTACCAACACTGGAACTGTATCATGGCCAGTACCACCACTGGAACTGTATCATGGCCAGTACCAACACTGGAACTGCATCATGGCCAGTACCAATACTGGAACTGTATCATGGCCAGTACCAACACTGGAACTGTAACATAGCCAGTACCACCACTGTAACATGGCCAGTACCAACACTGTAACATGGCCAGTACCAACACTGGAACTGCATCATGGCCAGTACCAACACTGGAACTGTATCATGGCCAGTACCACCACTGGAACTGTAACATAGCCAGTACCAACACGGGAACTGTATCATGGCCAGTACCAACACTGTAACTGTATCATGGCCAGTACCAACACTGTAACATGGCCAGTACCACCACTGGAACTGTAACATAGCCAGTACCAACACTGGAACTGTATCATGGCCAGTATCAACACTGGAACTGTATCATGGCTAGTACCACCACTGTAACATGGCCAGTACCACCACTGGAACTGTAACATAGCCAGTACCAACACTGGAACTGCATCATGGCCAGTACCAACACTGGAACTGTATCATGGCCAGTACCAATACTGTAACATGGCCAGTACCACCACTGTATCATGGCCAGTACCACCACTGTATCATGGCCAGTACCACCATTGCATCATGGCCAGTACCACCACTGCATCATGGCCAGTACCACCACTGTATCATGGCCAGTACCACCACCGGAACTACATCATGGCCAGTACCACCACTGTATCATGGCCAGTGCCACCACTGTAACTGTATCATGGCCAGTACCACCACTGGAACTGCATCATGGCCAGTACCAATACTGTAACATGGCCAGTACCACCACTGGAACTGTATCATGGCCAGTACCACCACTGGAACTGCATCATGGCCAGTACCAACACTGTAACATGGCCAGTACCACCACCGGAACTGCAACATGGCCAGTACCACCACCAGAACTGCAACATGGCCAGTACCACCACTGTAACTGTATCATGGCCAAAACACTGGATGTTTTGGATAGCCTTCTTGCTTCTCTACCTGTTGATAGCAAGACAAGTTGGTCGGTCTGATTCGGAGTTCTCCGGTTTGTTTTCTGATACACCACTGTAACTGTAACATGGTCATTACCACCATTGTAACATGGTCATTACCACCCCTGGAACTTTGGCCAAGACACACGAGCAATGGACATTAGACCGGTGGACATCTGTCCTTTGGGCTGATGAGTCCAAATATCAAATTTGCTGGGACCACTGTGCCTCCCGGACCTGTTTCCTGATACCCCAGCTGAGTGTCTGCCACCCGAGGTGGGAAGGATGGTCTTGGACTGCGAGGTGGTAGCCATATCCCAAGACCATCCTTCCCACCTCCCTCGTGCCTGGCCCACCAGAGTACTTGCTCCTACCGGTGAGCCTGGTCTTTTACCGGGCACGAAGATGCAAAATTACCAAAAGTCCCGCAATACAGGAAGCTTCTTGTGCTGATCCAGTGTTGCTGTTCTGCTGGCGACAGCCCAGCCCTGCCTAGTTGCATGGGCTTGGGAAACAGTGCCTTGGCCCTCCTCAGTGACTCTTGAGGAGGGTCGGGGAATCTCGGGTGCTCTCGGCCACGGGACCATCGTGGACTTCCGGGATGACTTGAGGTGAGGTGGAATCCCTGGACGTGCGAGTAAAATCGAATTTCCTCTCCATCCGTCATTCCCGCAATCGCCCATCGATGCGGATGGTCAAAGCGATAAGGGAGTCAAAAATCCGTGGGTAACTCCCGAGCCGCAAGCTCGTACTTAAGGAACATGTCAAACAGCAACGGTACCAGATGGAAGGCAATAGTCAGGTCAAGGCAAGCATGGGTCAGGAAACCCGAGGTGGGGCAACGGTACCAGATGGCAGGCAAGCTCAGGGTGAGGGTAAGGCAGAGATTGGTAATCCAGATGGGGAGCAGAGGTACTGGGTGGCAGGCAGGTTCAGGGTCAGGAACAGGCAGAGTGGTCAGGCGGGCAGGCTCGGAGTCAGGACAGGCAGAGTGGTCAGGCGGACAGGCTCGGAGTCAGGACAGGCAGAGTGGTCAGGCGGACAGGCTCGGAGTCAGGACAGGCAGAGTGGTCAGGCGGACAGGCTCGGAGTCAGGACAGGCAGAGTGGTCAGGCGGGCAGGCTCGGAGTCAGGACAGGCAAGGGTCAAAACCTGTATGGCGAGAAAAGAGAGACCGGAGACACAAAACACTGAATGACTTGAACAAATGAGATGAACTGGCACAGACAGACAGAAAACACAGGTATAAATACACAGGGGATAATGGGGAAGATGGGAGACACCTGGAGGGGGGTGGAGACAATCACAAAGACAGGTGAAAGAGATCAGGGTGTGACAGCAGCGATATACCATCCAATCTGGTTTGCGCTTAGTGGGACTACTATTTGTTTTTCAACAGGACAATGACCCAACACACCTCCAGGCTGTGTAAGGGCTTTTGGCCAAGAAGACAAGTGATGGAGTTCTGCATCAGACCTCCACAACCTGACCTCCACAATCACCCGACCTCAACCCAATTGAGATGGTTTGAGATGAGTTGGACCGCATGGTGAAGGAAAAGCAGCCAACAAGTGCTCAGCATTTATGGGAACTCCTTCAAGACTGTTGGAAAGGCATTCCAGGTGAAGCTGGTTGAGCAAATGAGTGTGCAAAGCTGTTATCAAGGCAAAGGGAGACTACTTTGAAGAATATAACATCTATTTGTTTAACACTTGTTTAGTTACTACATGATTCCATATGTGTTATTTCATAGTTTTTATGTTTTCACTATTATTCTACAATATTACTTCTACAAAAGTCTTCACACAGTGTTTTTCTCTCTCTGCTCTTGTTTTCTTTAACATGATGTTGGTGGGCAGAGCTGGGAGGGTCGTCAACGAAATGGGACACACCTAGGCTCGGGTGTGTCCCAGGAATAAATACACCTTCCCTCATACATCAGACGCACGTTTCTATGTGTTCATTTGTTTTGCCACCTCAACACCCCTCATTTTCACCATCTATGCACACATCCATTCACTTACACTACTGATATTCCATTATCGCCGTGTTATCTCCCTATTTGTAACAGGCTACGAGCCGGTTCGTAACCATATGAATAGACGTCTTATTCTGCAGTGAGAGTTGGAATGGCAGAATTCCTTGCTGACCCACACTGTGAACGCTCCACTGTCCTCGTGTGTCCCTCCCTATTCCTTCTCCCATGCTTGCCTGTTGATTGACTCGTGAGTGGCCCTGTGTTATCGAGGTAGGAGGAGACTAACCAATCCTCCACCACTTCAGTGGGCAGCCAAGTAGAACCACACTCTACTAGACCCACCAAAACCCATCTAAAGACCACTTACACCCTGCTCAGCACAATAACCTAACACTAACCTTAACATAAAGAGAGGGATGGGGAGAATCACTTTAAAAGAGTGATGTAGCTGCTGTAGCGTGCCATGGAGGCTAGTAGAATCAAATCCCCTGGTTCCTTCAGATCTGGCAGCATGGTTTAACCTCTGACCCTGGCGATATGCACTCCAATAATTATGTCTCGTAAAAATATGGTATGTAAATAAAAGACTAGCTTCGACTGGATGGAGGTGGAGAATATTCCTTCCTGTCTCATTGTCTATCTACTTCCCTCTAGTCTTCTTCCTTCCTACTTCCTACACTCACCTGGTGGAAGGGAAAGGCCTAGATTCTAGAAGTGTAACTGGTTTATACCTGCATGCAGCCTAAATTACTCCTATATGAAGGGAAAATGTGTATGCCTTGGTCTCCAAATCTCATTTGGCATTTGGAGGCTGAATCACACCAGGGAAGAGAGGCACAGAGGGGAAGAGGAGGAGAGGAAAAAAGAGGGGATAAGGAGAGAGCCATGGAAAGAGAGAGAAAAAGACGAATCGTGAAAATTGAGTGGAAATTGATCAAGATTAAATAGAGAGAGAGATGGAGGAAACTGGATATTGCATACTAACTGTAGATGAACTGGGGAAGAGGGGAATGGAAATAAGGTTTCAGGAAAAACAGTTTCAGAGACAGATGTTTTGGGCAGAATGAATCCAGAGAGTAAACAGAGGGATATAGAAAAAAGATAGAGAATAGTTGTTGGAGGGATGAAGGAAGAGAGAGAGACTAAAGGGAAAGAGAGAGGGGAAGGAGAAGAGAGAGAGACTAGAGGGAAAGAGAGAGGGGAGGAGAAGAGAGAGAGTCTAGAGGGAAAGAGAGAGGGGAGGAGAAGAGAGAGAGACTAGAGGGAAAGAGACGGGGAAGGAGAAGAGAGAGAGACTAGAGGGAAAGAGAGAGGGGAGGAGAAGAGAGAGAGAGACTAAAGGGAAAGAGAGATGGGAAGGAGAAGAGAGAGAGACTAGAGGGAAATAGAGAGAGGGGAGGAGAAGAGAGAGAGAGACTAAAGGGAAAGTGAGAGGGAAGGAGATGAGAGAGAGACTAGAGGGAAAGAGAGAGGGGAGGAGAAGAGAGAGAGACTAGAGGGAAAGAGATGGGGAAGGAGAAGAGAGAGAGACTAGAGGGAAAGAGAGAGGGGAGGAGAAGAGAGAGAGAGACTAGAGGGAAAGTGAGAGGGAAGGAGAAGAGAGAGAGACTAGAGGGAAAGAGAGAGGGGAGGAGAAGAGAGAGTCTAGAAGGGAAGTGAGAGGGGAGAATAAGAGAAGAGAAAGAGACTAGAGGGAAAGTAAGAGGGGAGGAGAAGAGAGAGACTAGAGGGAAAATGAGAGGGGAGGAGAAGAGAGAGAGAGAGACTAGAGGGAAAGTGACAGGGAAGGAGAAGAGAGAGAGACTAGAGGGAACGAGAAAGGGAATGAGAAGAGAGGAGAGACTAGAGGGAGAGAGAGATGGGAGGAGGAGAGATAGATACTAGAGGGAAAGAGAGAGGGGAGGAGAAGAGAGAGAGAGACTAGAGGGAAAGAGAAAGGGAAGGAGGAGAGAGAGAGACTAGAGGGAGAGAGAGATGGGAGGAGAAGAGAGAGAGAGACTAGAGGGAAAGAGAGAGGGGAGGAGGAGAGATAGATACTGGAGGGAAAGAGAGAGGGGAGGAGGAGAGATAGATACTAGAGGGAAAGAGAGAGGGGAGGAGGAGAGATAGATACTAGAGGGAAAGAGAAAGGGACGGAGGAGAGAGAGAGACTAGAGGGAAAGAGAGAGGGGAGGAGACGAGAGAGAGAGACTAAAGGGAAAGAGAAAGGGAAGGAGAAGAGAGAGAGACTAGAGGGAAAGAGAGAGGGGAGGAGGAGAGATAGAGACTACAGGGAAAGAGAACGGGAAGGAGGAGAGATAGAGACTAGAGGGAAAGAGAGAGGGGAGGAGAAGAGATAGAGACTAGAGGGAAAGAGAGAGGGAAGGAGAAGAGATAGAGAATAGAGGGAAAGAGAGTGGGAAGGAGAAGAGAGAGAGACTAGAGGGAAAGAGAAAGGGAAGGAGAAGAGAGAAGAGAGAGAGAGACTAGAGGGAAAGAGAAAGGGAAGGAGAAGAGAGAGAGACAAGAGGGAAAGAGAGAGGGGAGGAGGAGAGATAGAGACTACAGGGAAAGAGAAAGGGAAGGAGGAGAGATAGAGACTAGAGGGAAAGAGAGAGGGGAGGAGAAGAGATAGAGACTAGAGGGAAAGAGAGAGGGAAGGAGAAGAGAGAGAGAATAGAGGGTAAGAGAGAGGGAAGGAGAAGAGAGAGAGACTAGAGGGAAAGAGAAAGCGAAGGAGAAGAGAGAAGAGAGAGAGAGACTAGAGGGAAAGAGAGAGGGGAGGAGGAGAGATAGAGACTAGAGGGAAAGAGAGAGGGGAGGAGAAGAGAGAGAGAGACTAGAGGGAAAGAGAAAGGGAAGGAGAAGAGAGAAGAGAGAGAGAGACTAGAGGGAAAGAGAGAGGGGAGGAGGAGAGATAGAGACTAGAGGGAAAGAGAGAGGGGAGGAGAAGAGAGAGAGAGACTAGAGGGAAAGAGAGAGGGGAGGAGGAGAGATAGATACCAGAGGGAAAGAGAAAGGGAAGGAGGAGAGATAGAGACTAGAGGAAAAGAGAGAGGGGAGGAGAAGAGATAGAGACTAGAGGGAAAGAGAAAGGGAAGGAGAAGAGAGAGAGAATAGAGGGAAAGAGAGAGGGAAGGAGAAGAGAGAAGAGAGAGAGAGAGACTAGAGGGAAAGAGAGAGGGAAGGAGGAGAGAGAGAGACTAGAGGGAAAGAGAAAGGGAAGGAGAAGAGAGAAGAGAGAGAGATACTAGAGGGAAAGAGAGAGGGGAGGAGGAGAGATAGAGACTAGAGGGAAAGAGAAAGGGAAGGAGGAGAGATAGATACTAGAGGGAAAGAGAGAGGGGAGGAGAAGAGAGAGAGAGAGACTAGAGGGAAAGAGAAAGGGAAGGAGGAGAGATAGAGACTAGAGGGAAAGAGAAAGGGAAGGGGGAGAGATAGAGACTAGAGGGAAAGAGAAAGGGGAGGAGAAGAGATAGAGACTAGAGGGAAAGAGAAAGGGAAGGAGGAGAGAGAGAGAATAGAGGGAAAGAGAGAGTGGAGGAGGAGAGATAGAGACTAGAGGGAAAGAGAAAGGGAAGGAGGAGAGAGAGAGTATAGAGGGAAAGAGAAAGGGAAGGAGGAGAGATAGAGACTAGAGGGAAAGAGAGAGGGGAGGAGGAGAGATAGAGACTAGAGGGAAAGAGAAAGGGAAGGAGGAGAGAGAGAGACTAGAGGGAAAGAGAAAGGGAAGGAGGAGAGATAAATACTAGAGGGAAAGAGAGAGGGGAGAAGAAGAGAGAGAGAGAGACTAGAGGGAAAGAGAAAGGGAAGGAGGAGAGATAGAGACTAGAGGGAAAGAGAAAGGGAAGGAGGAGAGATAGATACTGGAGGGAAAAAGAGAGGGGAGGAGAAGAGAGAGAGAGAGAGAGAGAGACTAGAGGGAAAGAGAAAGGGAAGGAGGAGAGATAGATACTAGAGGGAAAGAGAAAGGGAAGGAGGAGAGATAGATACTAGAGGGAAAGAGAGAGGGGAGGAGGAGAGAGAGAGAGAGAGAGAGAGAGACTAGAGGGAAAGAGAAAGGGAAGGAGGAGAGAGAGAGACTAGAGGGAAAGAGAGAGGGGAGGAGAGATAGATACTAGAGGGAAAGAGAGAGGGGAGGAGAGATAGAGACTAGAGGGAAAGAGAGAGGGGAGGAGGAGAGATAGATACTAGAGGGAAAGAGAGAGGGGAGGAGGAGAGACAGAGACTAGAGGGAAAGAGAGAGGGGAGGAAGAGAGATAGATACTAGAGGGAAAGAGAGAGGGGAGGAGGAGAGATAGATACTAGAGGGAAAGAGAGAGGGGAGGAGGAGAGATAGATACTAGAGGGAAAGAGAAAGGGAAGGAGGAGAGAGAGAGACTAGAGGGAAAGAGAGAGGGGAGGAGAAGAGAGAGAGAGACTAAAGGAAAAGAGAGAGGGGAGGAGGAGAGATAGATACTAGAGGGAAAGAGAGAGGGGAGGAGAAGAGAGAGAGAGACTAGAGGGAAAGAGAAAGGGAAGGAGGAGAGAGAGACTAGAGGGAAAGAGAGAGTGGAGGAGAAGAGAGAGAGAGACTAGAGGGAAAGAGAGAGGGGAGGAGGAGAGATAGAGACTAGAGGGAAAGAGAAAGGGAAGGAGGAGAGAGAGAGAATAGAGGGAAAGAGAGATGGGAGGAGGAGAGAGAGAGACTAGAGGGAAAGAGAGAGGGGAGGAGGAGAGAGAGACTAGAGGGAAAGAGAAAGGGAAGGAGGAGAAGAGAGAGAGACTAGAGGGAAAGTGAAAGGGGAGGAGAAGAGAGAGAGACTAGAGGGAAAGAGAAAGGGGAGGAGGAGAGAGAGAGACTAGAGGGAAAGAGAAAGGGAAGGAGGAGAGAGAGAGACTAGAGGGAAAGAGACAAAGAGGGAGAAGAGAGCGACTGATGTAGCAGAGCGAGAAGTAAAAGGTTCCTCTAATACAAGACTGAATAGATTTGAGCACACAACCCTGAAGGACACACTGTTAGTGGAGAGAAATGAGGAGAGATGCAGAGAGTTGAAAGAGGGTAGAGAGGAGGAGAACAAATTCCAATGGTCCTTACTTTCTCTGTTCCTACTGTGACTGATTCAATCTGTATCGCCTCCTCTCCATTTGGTCCTGATGGAACCACAGACCACAAAAGGTTGTTGTGGTGTTTGTCTGTCCTCCTCTCCTTCCATTCCTCCTTTCCCTCCTCTCCCCTCCTATATCCCTTACCCACTGCACTACCTCTTCTCTGTACCTCCCTCCCTCCCGTAACAGGACAGGGCTTGGTTGGCCTGGTGCCCAGCTGGCTGCCTGGCTGAGACAAACGGCCCAGTCTGGCTGGGACTGGGGATGGAGGGAGGGATGGAGGGATGGAGGGAGAGAGGGAGGGAAAGGTCCTAGGGTGTGAGGAAGCGTGCTGGGGAATTGATTTGCTATTCCAATGATCCCTGCTTACAGTGAATTACACTTGGCCGTACTCAGGCTTAAGTGTGTATCAATAATCACCCAGATTTGCCAGATAATGTATTGTCCACATAACAAAGTTACCAGGCCTCTGTCTGCTCCCCCAAAACATCAACAATAACACAGGAATAAAAGTGCAGTGTATTACGACTGGATGAGAAGTTCCATCGTGTAGAGCTGTTTTTGAGTTGAAATACTTGACATACTTAACAGTTAGTTCTAGTGATGACCTTGGGGGAAGAAAAGACCTGTTGATGCAGAATTTTTGTATTTTATTTTTCTTACTTTCCAGAATTTCCCTTTTCTCCTTTGAGTGTATCACTTTATTTTTCATTTGTATAGTTTCTCCTCCGTTTGCCAGCCCTTCAATTTAGGGTGGGCATTCTTTCTCCACGTCATTCACAAGTGAATGTAGAGTAAGAACTGTCAGACCAAGCAGACATAGCTACAAAACGTTGTAATGTTTGTGTGAATATTCAAGAGAGAAGTGAGCTGCATTTGGCAGGTAAGCAATGGGGAATCAAACCGTAGTACTAATGTGAGTGTAATCTTCTCTACACAGCACTATATATCACACAGCCTGTGTGTGAATAGTCCCCTATGGAGCAAGAGGCAGAGATTAGAGCAGGAGAGGCATGTTTAACACAATGAGACACAGAGACAGCGGCCAGACACACACACACACACACACACACACACACACACACACACACACACACACACACACACACACACACACACACACACACACACACACACACACACACACACACACACACACACACACACACACACACACGTACACACACAAACACAGACACCACACATTAACACACACACACACAGCACTTTATCAGTCTGGATGATGCCAGCCGAGCAGCAGGGGAAAACGGCAGCGGAGGAGAGAGAGAAAAGGAGAGGAGGAGAGGAGGAGAGGAGAGGAGGAGAAGAGGAGAGGAGGAGAGGAGGAGAGGAGAGGAGGAGAAAGAGAAAAGGAGAGGAGGAGAGGAGAGGAGGAGAGAGAGAAAAGGAGAGGAGGAGAGGAGGAGAGGAGAGGAGGAGAAGAGGAGAGGAGGAGAGGAGGAGAGGAGAGGAGGAGAAAGAGAAAAGGAGAGGAGGAGAGGAGAGGAGGAGAAGAGGAGAGGAAGAGAGAGAGAAAAGGAGAGGAGGAGAGGAGAGGAGGAGAAGAGGAGAGGAAGAGAGAGAAAAGGAGAGGAGGAGAGGAGAGGAGGAGAAGAGGAGAGGAAGAGAGAGAGAAAAGGAGAGGAGGAGAGGAGAGTAGGAGAAGAGAAGAGGAGGAAAGGAGGAGAAGGGGAGAGAAGGAGAGTAGAGGAGGAGAAGAGGAGAGGAGAGGAGGAGAGGAGAGGAGGAGAGGAGGAGAGGAGGAAAGGAGGAAAGGAGTAGAAGAGGAGAGAAGGAGAGGAGAGGAGGAGAGGAGAGGAGGAGAGGAGAGGAGGAGAAGAGGTAAGGAGGAGAAGAGGAGAGAAGGAGAGGAGAGGAGAGGAGGAGAGGAGGAGAGGAGGAGAAGAGGAGAGGAGGAAAGGAGGAGAAGAGGAGAAGAGGAGAGGAGGAGAGGAGAAGAGGAGAGGAGGAGAGGAGAGGAGGAGAGGAGAGGAGGAGAAGAGGAGAGGAGGTAAGGAGGAGAAGAGGAGAGAAGGAGAGGAGAGGAGAGGAGGAGAGGAGGAGAGGAGGAGAAGAGGAGAGGAGGAAAGGAGGAGAAGAGGAGAAGAGGAGAGGAGGAGAGGAGAGGAGGAGAGGAGAGGAGGAGAAGAGGAAAGGAGGAAAGGAGGAGAAAAGGAGAGCATGGGGTTTACCTGGTGCCAAGGTAATTGCTTTGGCAACTGCCCCTGTAATCATAGTAAAAAGCTGCCTCTGGATCTTCATTTGAAAATGCAGAAAGGAGCAAAAGAGGGATGAAGGGGTGAGGTAGAAGTGGAGAAGAGGGAGAGAGAGAGGGGACAGAAACAGGTAAGGGGTGAGGTAGAAGTGGAGAAGAGGAGGAGGGGGAGAGGGGGGGCAGAAACAGGTAAGGGGTGAGGTAGAAGTGAAGAAGAGGAGGGGGAGAGAGGGGACAGAAACAGGTAAGGGGTGAGGTAGAAGTGGAGAAGAGGAGGAGGGGGAGAGAGGGGACAGAAACAGGTAAGGGGTGAGGTAGAAGTGGAGAAGAGGAGGAGGGGGAGAGAGAGGGGACAGAAACAGGTAAGGGGTGAGGTAGAAGTGGAGAATAAGAGGAGTGGGAGAGAGAGGGGACAGAAACAGTTAAGGGGTGGGGTAGAAGTGGAGAATAAGAGGAGTGGGAGAGAGAGGGGACAGAAACAGGTAAGGGGTGAGGTAGAGGTGGAGAATAAGAGGAGGTGGAGAGAGAGGGGACAGAAACAGGTAAGGGGTGGGGTAGAAGTGGAGAATAAGAGGAGTGGGAGAGAGAGGGGACCGAAACAGGTAAGGGGTGAGGTAGAGGTGGAGAATAAGATGAGTGGGAGAGAGAGGGGACAGAAACAGGTAAGGGGTGAGGTAGAGGTGGAGAATAAGAGGAGGTGGAGAGAGAGGGGACAGAAACAGGTAAGGGGTGGGGTAGAAGTGGAGAATAAGAGGAGTGGGAGAGAGAGGCACCGAAACAGGTAAGGGGTGAGGTAGAGGTGGAGAATAAGATGAGTGGGAGAGAGAGGGGACCGAAACAGGTAAGGGGTGAGGTAGAGGTGGAGAATAAGAGGAGTGGGAGAGAGAGGGGACAGAAACAGGTAAGGGGTGGGGTAGAAGTGGAGAATAAGAATCAAATCAAATCAAATCAAATTTATTTATATAGCCCTTCGTACATCAGCTGATATCTCAAAGTGCTGTACAGAAACCCAGCCTAAAACCCCAAACAGCAAACAATGCAGGTGTAAAAGCACGGTGGCTAGGAAAAACTCCCTAGAAAGGCCAAAACCTAGGAAGAAACCTAGAGAGGAACCGGGCTATGTGGGGTGGCCAGTCCTCTTCTGGCTGTGCCGGGTAGAGATTATAACAGAACATGACCAAGATGTTCAAATGTTCATAAATGACCAGCATGGTCAAATAATAATAAGGCAGAACAGTTGAAACTGGAGCAGCAGCACAGTCAGGTGGACTGGGGACAGCAAGGAGCCATCATGTCAGGTAGTCCTGGGGCACGGTCCTAGGGCTCAGGTCCTCCGAGAGAGAGAAAGAAAGAGAGAATTAGAGAGAGCATATGTGGGGTGGCCAGTCCTCTTCTGGCTGTGCCGGGTGGAGATTATAACAGAACGTGGCCAAGATGTTCAAATGTTCATAAATGACCAGCATGGTTGAATAATAGTAAGGCAGAACAGTTGAAACTGGAGCAGGAGCATGGCCAGGTGGACTGGGGACAGCAAGGAGTCCTCATGTCAGGTAGTCCTGGGACATGGTCCTAGGGCCCAGGCCAGTTGAAACTGGAGCAGCAGCATGGCCAGGTGGACTGGGGACAGCTAGGAGTCATCATGTCAGGTAGTCCTGGGGCATGGTCCTAGGGCTCAGGTCCTCCGAGAGAGAGAAAGAAAGAGAGAAGGAGAGAATTAGAGAACGCACACTTAGATTTACACAGGACACCGAATAGGACAGGAGAAGTACTCCAGATAAACAAACTGACCCTAGCCCCCCGACACATAAACTACTGCAGCATAAATACTGGAGGCTGAGACAGGAGGGGTCAGGAGACACTGTGGCCCCATCCGAGGACACCCCCGGACAGGGCCAAACAGGAAGGATATAACCCCACCCACTTTGCCAAAGCACAGCCCCCACACCACTAGAGGAGTGGGAAGAGTGGGAGAGAGAGGGGACAGAAACAGGTAAAGGGTGAGGTAAAAGTGGAGAATAAGAAGAGTGGGAGAGAGAGGGGACAGAAACAGGTAAGGGGTGAGGTAGAAGTGGAGAATAAGAGGAGGGGGAGAGAGAGGGGACAGAAACAGGTAAGGGGTGAGGTAGAAGTGGAGAATAAGAAGAGTGGGAGAGAGAGGGGACAGAAACAGGTAAGGGGTGAGGAAGAGGTGGAGAATAAGAGGAGGGGGAGAGAGAGGGGACAGAAACAGGTAAGGGGTGGGGTAGAAGTGGAGAATAAGAAGAGTGGGAGAGAGAGGGGACAGAAACAGGTAAGGGGTGAAGAAGAGGTGGAGAATAAGAGGAGTGGGAAAGAGAGGGGACAGAAACAGGTAAGAGTTGAGGTAGAAGTGGAGAATAAGAGGAGGGGGAGAGAGAGGGGACAGTAACAGGTAAGGGGTGAGGTAGAAGTGGAGAATAAGAGGAGGGGGAGAGAGAGGGGACAGTAACAGGTAAGGGGTGAGGTAGAAGTGGAGAATAAGAGGAGGGGAGAGAGAGGGGACAGAAACAGGTAAGAGTTGAGGTGGAGGTGGAGAATAAGAGGAGGGGAGAGAGGGGACAGAAACAGGTATGGGGTGAGGTAGAGGTGGAGAATAAGAGCAGGGGGAGAGAGAGGGGACAAAAACAGGTAAGGGGTGAGGTAGAAGTGGAGAATAAGAGGAGGGAGAGAGAAGGGACAGAAACAGTTAAGAGTTGAGGTGGAGGTGGAGAATAAGAGTAGGGGGAGAGAGAGGGGACAGAAACAGGTAAGGGGTGGGGTAGAGGTGGAGAATAAGAGGAGGGGATAGAGAGGGACAGAAACAGGTAATGGGTGAGGTAGAGGTGGAGAATAAGAGGAGGGGAGAGAGAGGGGACAGAAACAGGTAATGGGTGAGGTAGAGGTGGAGAATAAGAGCAGGGGGAGAGAGAGGGGACAAAAACAGGTAAGAGGTGAGGTAGAAGTGGAGAATAAGAGCAGGGGGAGAGAGAGGGGACAGAAACAGGCAAGGGGTGAGGTAGAGGTGGATAATATTAGGAGGGGGAGAGAGAGGGGACAGAAACAGGTAAGGGGTGAGGTAGAAGTGGAGAAGAGGAGGAGGGGGAGAGAGAGGGGACAGAAACAGGTAAGGGGTGAGGAAGAGGTGGAGAATAAGAGGAGGGGGAGAGAGAGGGGACAGAAACAGGCAAGGGGTGAGGTAGAGGTGGATAATATTAGGAGTGGGAGAGAGAGGGGACAGAAACAGGTAAGGGGTGAGGAAGAGGTGGAGAATAAGAGGAGGGGAGAGAGAGGGGACAGAAACAGGTAAGGGGTGAGGTGGAAGTGGAGAATAAGAGGAGGGGGAGAGAGAGGGGACAGAAACAGGTAAGGGGTGAGGTAGAGGTGGAGAATAAGAGCAGGGGGAGAGAGAGGGGATAGAAAAATGTAAATGGTGAGGTAGAGGTGGAGAATAAGAGGAGGGGGAGAGAGAGGGGACAGAAACATGCCAATTGTGAGGAAGAGGTGGAGAATAAGAGGAGGGGGAGAGAGGGGGACAGAAACATGTAAATGGTGAGGTAGAGGTGGAGAATAAGAGGAGGGGGAGAGAGAGGGGACAGAAACATGCCAATTGTGAGGAAGAGGTGGAGAATAAGAGGAGGGGGAGAGAGGGGGGACAGAAACAGGGAGAACGTGGGAAAACAAGATAGGCGAAAGATACGGATGAGAAAAGGTACAAAAGACAACAGGAAGATGGATGAGTGAACCTAAACGACGTCAGTAGGCAATTAATTAACAGTGTGTGATGTGACATGTGTCTGTGTCTCTCTGTGTGTGTGTGTGTGTGTGTGTGTGTGTGTGTGTGTGTGTGTGTGTGTGTGTGTGTGTGTGTGTGTGTGTGTGTGTGTGTGTGTGTGTGTGTGTGTGTGTGTGTGTGTGTGTGTGTGTGTGTGTGTGTGTGTGTGTGTGTGTGTGTGTGTGTGTGTGTGTTAACAACAGATAGAGGTGTGTTTGTGTCTGGTGATAATCAACCTCTCCTCGTGTCAGAGACCAGCAACACTAATCACATACAACACTAACTCATGGAAAGATACAGAGAGGAAGCTGGCGGGGGGGAGTCCTACAACCTTATATCCTTGTACGCTAAACAATAAACAAAGATCAAAGTCAATTGGTTCTCCTTGAGTAAATAGTTCTGTCAGCAAAGGAAGGGTTTTCATTCCCGTCTGTATTATTCCAATGTCAGAACTGTTGAGGGGATGACTATGAATGTCTTGTCCCTGTAACCTGAGAATAGACCCCCCTCCTCTGACCCCATCTATTGTCTTTGACTGAGACATTAAGTCACAGTTTGATGATTAATATAATGCAGGGGCACAACAATGGTTTTAGAGGTGTTATTATCCAGTCGGATAAACACTTCAAACAGCCTCCTCGGCTGCTCGGAGGTGTCCACATGGTACTAAAGCACATCGTTGCACATCGTTCCCCCCATCCCCGGTGAAAGTTGTGCCCTTGATATAATGAGTCTGCAGCTCTAAATTGATGTATTGATGGCATTGATTTGATAGGAGGTCGCCCTGGGGGGCCAGGGTAGCCTAGTGATTAGAGCGTTGGAGTAGTAACCGGAAAGTTGCAAATTCAAATCCCCCCGCTGTGCCACCCGAAATTCTGGGTTCGATCCCAGGCTCTGTTGCAGCCAACCGTGACCGGGAGGTCCATGGGGCGACTCACAATTGGCCCAGCATCGTCCGGGTTAGGGAGGGTTTGGCCGGCAGGGATATCCTTGTCTCTTCGTGCAATAGCGACTCGTGCGCCCGAGTCCGTACGGGAGTTGCAGCGATGAGACAAGATTGGAACTACCAATGGGGGAGATTAAAGGGGTATATAAATATAAATATAATATAAAATCTTACAGGTTGTTCAATAGCTGCGTTAAGGTTATGGTGGTAAGTGAACCCCAAACAACAGCATGGAGACACCCTACAGTTCCTTGTAGGTATTTCAAGGTCGACATCGTTCTCTCAACAAAAACACAGCTAAGATTAAATAGGGAAAAACTACATTTAAAAAGTCCTAAACAGACATTTAAACACACAATCCTAGACAGCTTTTCTCTCTGGAGGCTCACATGAGCTCCCCAAACCAAGCTTGCTCTGAAGTGAGTTAGCTCAGAACACAGCCTACCACAGAGGGAACAAAATCAAGTAAATGACTGAATAATTGAATGGCCAAATGAAACTGCCTGTGCTCTAGAGCGGATCGATGGCCGCCGCTCGCCGTTTGGTATTCACAGGCGCTCCCCGACCCTCCCCTACCCTCCCCTGTTCTCCCCTACCCGTCGAGACTGGCACCATTCTCAAGCTGATGGAGCAGGATGGCGGGAACCAACCGTAACCCACGACGCACACAGTCACTTCCCCCCCGTTGTTGCACCACTTTGCTGTTCCATCACCATTCCTTACTATCTCAACCTCTCCATCCTCCCTCCTCCTTCCCCTCCCTCCCTCCTTCCCACTCCTCCTCCCCCTCCCTCCCACTCCTTCTCCTCCTTCCCCTCTCTCACTCCTTTGCCTCCTCCTCCACCCCTCCTCCTCCCTCTCACTCCTTCTCTTCCTCCTCCTCTTCCTCCCTCTCACTCCATCTCCTCTTCCCTCCACCCCTCCTCCTCCCTTTCACTCCTTCTCTTTCACCTCCTCCTCCCTCTCACTCCTTCTCTTCCTCCTCCTCCTCCCTCTCACTCCTTCTCTTCCTCCTCCTCCTCCTCCCTCTCATTCCATCTCTTCTTCCCTCCACCCCTCCTCCTCCCTTTCACTCCTTCTCTTTCACCTCCTCCTCCCTCTCACTCCTCTTCCTCCTCCTCCTCCCTCTCACTCCATCTCCTCTTCCCTCCACCCCTCCTCCTCCCTCTCACTCATCTTAATCCTCCTCCTCCCCCCTCCCACTCCTTCTCTTTCTCCTCCTCTCTCCCGGGCTATGAGGGCTATGAGGTTGAGCAAACCTCTGAAAGGAACTAACAGGTGAGATACTAAAGGATGGAGTATAGGAAGAGAAGAAGAAAGGAAGAGAGGAGGAGGGGAGAACGAGAGTGAGTTTAGCTTTTCCCTTGACTGTGAGTGTAAATGCTGTCAGTCTTCATAACTATTCTCATATATCTACTAGAGGCGTCTGTATGCCTGGGTCCTCTGCATAACAAGTATAATCAGTACTGTATCTCCCCAGCCTACTGCTAGGCTATCACTACATATATCTCACTCTCTGTTTTATATTTGTCTATTGTCCACACATCACTATGATCGTGTGTGTGTGTGTGTGTGTGTGTGTGTGTGTGTGTGTGTGTGTGTGTGTGTGTGTGTGTGTGCGTGCGTGCGTGCGTGCGTGCGTGCGTGCGTGCGTGCGTGCGTGCGTGCGTGCGTGCGTGCGTGCGTGCGTGCGTGCGTGCGTGCGTGCGTGCGTGCGTGTGTCAGTCAGTCTTACCAGTATGTCTCCGGTTCAGTGTGTTAGGGTGTAAGGGTATTAGTGAGCATGTATCATGTGTAGTCATGTGTAGGCTTACCTGTGAGAGGGACCCTGTTTCCATGTACACTATAATATAGTGTACATGGAAAGATTCTTAAATTGTTCTTCCTCAGCTCTTAAGGTTCCTTGGAGAACTATTGCCCAATAAAGAACCTTTGAGTTAAGTGTGGGGTTCTTGACGTTCTTCAGAATTCTAAAAGGTTCTTGAAATGTATGAAAGCCTGCACATGTGCCCCTTTCATAGCACACAGCAAATTGGCCAGTGTTAAATAGTGTTTATTTTTCAGTGTAAGATTTATAGTGTTGATTCAAGAGGTAAATGAACACTCAGTGGTGTAAAGCAATGGTGTCAAACTCATTCCATGGAGGGCCTAGTGTCTGTCGGTTAAAGTTTTCTCTTCAATTGAGACCGATACAACCAGGTGTGGGGAGTTCCTTATTAATTAGTGACCTTAGTTCATCAATCAAGTCCAAGGGAGGAGCGAAAACCCACAGACACTCGGCCCTCCGTGGAATTAGTTTGATGCCTGTGGTGTAAAGGAACCACAGTATTGGTGTTGATAACCAGAGTTGAACCAGGCCACTGCATTAGGGTTAAACTAGACCCTCAACAGAAAACCTTATGAAATATGTATTCAATTGTCTTACAGTTGATGTCAGAATTTTATATACACTTAGGTTGGAGTCATTAAAACTTGTTTTTCAACCACTCTACAAATTTCTTGTTAACAAACTATAGTTTTGGCAAGTCAGTTAGGACATCTACTTTGTGCATGACACAAGTCCTTTTTCCAACAATTGTTTACAGACAGATTATTTCACTTATAATTCACTGTATCACAATTCCAATGGGTGAGAAGTTTACAGCTTGGAAAATTCCAGAAAATTATGTCATGGCTTTAGAAGCTTCTGACATAATTTGAGTCAATTGGAGGTGTACCTGTGGATGTATTTGAGGCCTACCTTCAAACACAGTGCCTCTTTGCTAGACATCATGAGAAAATCAAAAGAAATCAGCCAAGACCTCAGAAAAAAATTGTAGACCTCCACTAGTCTGGTTCATCCTTGGGAGCAATTTCCAAACGCCTGAAGGTACCACGTTCATCTGTACAAACAATAGTACACAAGTATAAACACCATGGGACCACGCAGCCATCAAACCACTCAGGAAGGAGACACGTTCTGTCTCCTAGACATGAATGTACTTTGGTGTGAAAAGTGCAAATCAATCCCAAAACAACAGCAAATGACCCTGTGAAGATGCTGGAGGCAACAGGTATCCACAATAAAACAAATCCTATATCGACATAACCTGAAAGGCCACTCAGCAAGGAAGAAGCTCCTGCTCCAAAATCACCATAAAAAAGCTAGACTACGTTTTGCAACTGCACAATGGGACAAGGATCGTACTTTTTTGAGAAATGTCCTCTGGTCTGATGAAACAAAAATATAACTGTTTTTCCATAATGACCATCGTTATGTTTGGAGGAAAAAGGGGGAGGCTTGCAAGCCAAAGAACACCATCCCAACTGTGAAGCACGGGGGTGGCATATTCATGTTGTGGGGGTGCTTTGCTGCAGGAGGGACTGGTGCACTTCACAAAATAGATGGCTTCATGAGGCTGGAAAATGATGTGGCTATATTGATTCAACATCTCAAGACATCAGTCAGGAAGTTAAAGCTTGGTCGTAAATGGGTCTTCCAAATGGACAATGACCCCAGGCATTCTTCCAAAGTTGTGGCAAAATGGCTTAAGGACAACAAAGTCAAGGTATTGGAGTGGCCATCACAAAGCCCTGACCTCAATCCTATAGACAATTTGTGGGCAGAACTGAAAAAGCGTGTGCGAGCCAGGAGGCCTACAAACCTGACTTAGTTACACCAGCTCTGTCAGGAGGAATGGGCCAAAATTCACCCAACTTATTGTGGGAAGCTTGTGGAAGGCTACCCAAAATTTTGGACCCAAGTTAAAAAATGTAACTTCAATAATACCAAATACTAATTGAGTGTATGTAAACTTCTGACCCACTGAGAATTTGATGAAAGAAATAAAAGCTGAAATAAATCAATCTCTCTACTATTATTCTGACATTTCACATTCTTACAATTAAGTGGTGATCCTAACTGACCTAATACAGGGGATTTTCACTAGGATTAAATGTCAGGAATTGTGAAAAACTGAGTTTAAATGTATTTGTCTAAGGTGTGTGTAACTATTAACATTTTAATGACAACATATTCACTTAGGATCTCACTTGGTAAAAGCCACAGGACTGAAATTGAATGAATGCAACAACCATGACTCTGTCACCCCCAAACACAGTTATAGGTGGTACTGGTAACAAAAATGCACCCTATTTATGTCAATAAGACTTAAAACCCTACAGCAGGGCTATTCAATTCCGGTCTGGAGCGCCAAAACATTTCTGGTTTTGGAAGAAGAGACACTAAAATGGTTCCCCTATGGCATCACTCTCAATAACCTTATGTGGTTCAAACTTGTACCTTTATTTTTAAGAATGTAATATGTATATCAATAACAGGTAGACCCCTCTCCTTCTCTGTCTCAGCGGGATGTAAGCTATGGGCCCCTATCACTCTCTGTGTCTTTCAGTGAGACAGAAAATAGGCTGGGGGCCCAGGCCCCTGAGTGTTTGTGTCCTAATTGCTGTTCTGGCAATCCAGTGAGGAGGGCCAGCCAGTACCGAGGGGAGGGCTGCTCCTTTACCACACTGATTTATTGGACAATTTCACAGCAGTGTCCGCAGTAATGGGACAGGATAAATGGCTGACCCCTCTCTGACTGAGATAACTCCAGGGGAAGAGGAGAGCATGCCGGCCTGCCTCCCCGCTTGGTGTGTGTGTGTGGCAACTTTCCTTCCCTACTCTGTCTATATAACCCCCCACTAATTCTCCATCTCTCCTTTCTTTATCCCTCCCCCACTATTCTATCATGACCAATTTGCTCCCTCCCCATGTCATCCTCTCTATCTTCCTCTCTCTATCCCTCCATGCGTGTCTTTCTTTCACTCTCCACAGTGCACTATCACTCGGTATTTATCTATTTTCTCCATCCTGTCGGTCCTTACCTTCTCTCCCCCTTCTCTCCCCCCTGCTGCCCACCCCTTTATTCAACCCTTCCTCCTGGGTTTGTGTGTGTGTGTGTGTGTGTGTGTGTGTGTGTGTGTGTGTGTGTGTGTGTGTGTGTGTGTGTGTGTGTGTGTGTGTGTGTGTGTGTGTGTGTGTGTGTGTGTGTGTGTGTGTGTGTGTGTGAGTGTGTGTGTGAGTGTGTGTGTGAGTGTGTGTGTGAGTGTGTGTGTGAGTGTGTGTGTGAGTGTGTGTGAGTGTGTGTGTGAGTGTGTGCGAGTGTGTGTGTGAGTGTGTGAGTGTGTGTGAGTGTGTGTGTGAGTGTGTGTGAGTGTGTGTGCGAGTGTGTGTGAGTGTGTGTGTGTGAGTGTGTGTGAGTGTGTGTGCGAGTGTGTGTGCGAGTGTGTGTGTGAGTGTGTGTGAGTGTGTGTGTGAGTGTGTGTGTGATGTGTGTGTGAGTGTGTGTGTGAGTGTGTGTGTGAGTGTGTGTGTGAGTGTGTGTGAGTGTGTGTGTGAGTGTGTGTGTGATTGTGTGTGTGAGTGTGTGTGTGAGTGTGTGTGAGTGTGTGTGCGAGTGTGTGTGTGAGTGTGTGTGTGAGTGTGTGTGAGTGTGTGTGTGAGTGTGTGTGCGAGTGTGTGTGTGAGTGTGTGTGCAAGTGTGTGTGTGCGAGTGTGCGTGATTGTGTGTGTGAGAGTGTGTGTGAGTGTGTGTGAGTGTGTGTGTGAGTGTGTGTGCGAGTGTGTGCGCGAGTGTGTGCGTGAGTGTGTGCGTGAGTGTGTGCGTGAGTGTGTGGGGTGATCCCAAGCCTTTTATGGCTTGACCTGTATGGGGGCAGGTAGATTGCAGGTTGCACTACTACACTACAGATTTCCATATCTGTCTGTTCTCTGTCCATCTGTCCTATGCTCTGCTGTGAACAGGCGATGTCTGGCCGCCTCTCAATGGGTCCTTCACTCTGTGTGAACAGGCGATGTCTGGCCGCCCCTCAACGGGTCCTTCACTCTGTGTGAACAGTCGATGTCTGGCCGCCTCTCAACGGGTCCTTCACTCTGTGTGAACAGGCTATGTCTGGCCGCCTCTCAACGGGTCCTTCACTCTGTGTGAACAGTCGATGTCTGGCCGCCTCTCAACGGGTCCTTCACTCTGTGTGAACAGGCTATGTCTGGCCGCCTCTCAACGGGTCCTTCACTCTGTGTGAACAGTCGATGTCTGGCCGCCTCTCAACGGGTCCTTCACTCTGTGTGAACAGTCGATGTCTGGCCGCCTCTCAACGGGTCCTTCACTCTGTGTGAACAGGCGATGTCTGGCCGCCTCTCAACGGGTCCTTCACTCTGTGTGAACAGTCGATGTCTGGCCGCCTCTCAACGGGTCCTTCACTCTGTGTGAACAGGCGATGTCTGGCCGCCTCTCAACGGGTCCTTCACTCTGTGTGAACAGGCTATGTCTGGCCGCCTCTCAACGGGTCCTTCACTCTGTGTGAACAGTCGATGTCTGGCCGCCTGCACCACACATTTCCATATCTGTCTGTTCTCTGTCCATCTGTCCTATGCTCTGCTGTGAACAGGCGATGTCTGGCCGCCTCTCAATGGGTCCTTCACTCTGTGTGAACAGGCGATGTCTGGCCGCCTCTCAACGGGTCCTTCACTCTGTGTGAACAGGCGATGTCTGGCCGCCTCTCAATGGGTCCTTCACTCTGTGTGAACAGGCGATGTCTGGCCGCCTCTCAACGGGTCCTTCACTCTGTGTGAACAGGCGATGTCTGGCCGCCTCTCAACGGGTCCTTCACTCTGTGTGAACAGGCGATGTCTGGCCGCCTCTCAACGGGTCCTTCACTCTGTGTGAACAGGCAATATTTGGCCATCTCCCAACGGGCATTTACACTTGGGGTAGTGAAGTGCAGTCTGAGAGGACGGAAACATGCTCTCACTCCTTATCTCCCTCTCTTCATCCCCACCCCTCTCTCTCTCTCTCTCTCTCTTTGTTTTCATTTACCTCTCATTTTCTCTCTCCCTCCTCTCTCCTACTCTCTCTCTTTTCCTCACTTCATCTCCTTCTCTTTCTCTCCCTTTAGCCTCTCTCCCCGTCTCCTCCCCTTCCCTCTCTCTGTCTTTTGGCCCAGTGGTTAATGGAAATCAAATGGCATCTCCCGTGGCGTGCGTCAGACTAGCGGGCCGTGAGTGAGGGGCGGTGGGTAGGGGAGTGCCTGTCTGCTTGTGTCTCCAACATGGGACGCCCACGGCAACAGATGACCCATCACTGCAGAGACAGAGCCATGGCAACACATCTTATTAGACCAACAGGGACCATCTGACAGAACTATTAGTGTAGGAATGACAGGGTAAGGCCTGTTCTGAGCTCTTTATCTGACTCCAACATGGAGGACTGCTGTGCTAAGGAAGTGGTTGTCATGCTGTGGGAACTGGGATGGTTTGGCACTGACTTAACCTACTTAAACTTACTTTACAGTCAACAACCTTATTGTACTAAATTATTAGAGGCCAAATGAGATAATAGATACTTTGTTAAAGTTATATTATATATATTGATATATTGATATATTGATATGTGTAAAGGATGTGACTTTAGAGAGGGGTTTCAACAATGATGATAACTTGTGGTCATTTTTTGAAAAACTCCTCTGGCCTCTTCCAGTATCTAACCTTTGAAAAACATACATATATATATATATTTATTTGTCACATACACATGGTTAGCAGATGTTAATGCGAGTGTAGCGAAATGCTTGTGCTTCTAGTTCCGACAATGCAGTGATAACCAACAAGTAATATAACTAACAATTCCAAAACTACTGTCTTATACACAGTGTAAGGGGATAAGGAACATGTACATAAGGATATATGAATGAGTGATGGTACAGAGCAGCATACAGTAGATGGTATCGAGTACAGTATATACATATGAGATGAGTGTGTAGACAAAGTAAACAAAGTGGCATAGTTAAAGTGGCTAGTGATACATGTATTACATAAGGATGCAGTCGATGATGTAGAGTACAGTATATACATATGCATATGAGATTAATAATGTAGGGTAAGTAACATTATATAAGGTAGCATTGTTTAAAGTCGCTAGTGATATATTTACATTTCCCATCAATTCCCATTATTAAAGTGGCTGGAGTTGGGTCAGTGTCAATGACAGTGTGTTGGCAGCAGTCACTCAATGTTAGTGGTGGCTGTTTAACAGTCTGATGGCCTTGAGATAGAAGCTGTTTTTCAGTCTCTCGGTCCCAGCTTTGATGCACCTGTACTGACCTCGCCTTCTGGATGATAGCGGGGTGAACAGGCAGTGGTTCGGGTGGTTGATGTCCTTGATGATCTTTATGGCCTTCCTGTAACATCGGGTGGTGTAGGTGTCCTGGAGGGCAGGTAGTTTGCCCCCGGTGATGCGTTGTGCAGTCCTCACTACCCTCTGGAGAGCCTTACGCTTGAGGGCGGAGCAGTTGCCGTACCAAGCGGTGATACAGCCCGCCAGGATGCTCTCGATTGTGCATCTGTAGAAGTTTGTGAGTGCTTTTGGTGACAAGCCAAATTTCTTCAGCCTCCTGAGGTTGAAGAGGCGTTGCTGCGCCTTCTTCACGACGCTGTCAGTGTGAGTGGACCAATTCAGTTTGTCTGTGATGTGTATGCCGAGGAACTTAAAACTTGCCACCCTCTCCACTACTGTTCCATCGATGTGGATAGGGGGGTGTTCCCTCTGCTGTTTCCTGAAGTCCACAATCATCTCCTTAGTTTTGTTTACGTTGAGTGTGAGGTTATTTTCCTGACACCACACTCCGAGGGCCCTCACCTCCTCCCTGTAGGCCGTCTCGTCGTTGTTGGTAATCAAGCCTACCACTGTTGTGTCGTCCGCAAACTTGATGATTGAGTTGGAGGCGTGCGTGGCCACGCAGTCGTGGGTGAACAGGGAGTACAGGAGAGGGCTCAGAACGCACCCTTGTGGGGCCCCCGTGTTGAGGATCAGCGGGGAGGAGATGTTGTTGCCTACCCTCACCACCTGGGGGCGGCCCGTCAGGAAGTCCCGTACCCAGTTGCACAGGGCGGGGTCGAGACCCAGGGTCTCGAGCTTGATGACGAGCTTGGAGGGTACTATGGTGTTGAATGCCGAGCTGTAGTCGATGAACAGCATTCTCACATAGGTATTCCTCTTGTCCAGGTGGGTTAGGGCAGTGTGCAGTGTGGTTGAGATTGCATCGTCTGTGGACCTATTTGGGCGGTAAGCAAATTGGAGTGGGTCTAGGGTGTCAGGTAGGGTGGAGGTGATATGGTCCTTGACTAGTCTCTCAAAGCACTTCATGATGACGGAAGTGAGTGCTACGGGCGGTAGTCGTTTAGCTCAGTTACCTTAGCTTTCCGAGGAACAGGAATAATGGTGGCCCTCTTGAAGCATGTGGGAACAGCAGACTGGTATAGGGATTGATTGAATATGTCCGTAAACACACCGGCCAGCTGGTCTGCGCATGCTTTGAGGGCGCGGCTGGGGATGCCGTCTGGGCCTGCAGCCTTGCAAGGGTTAACACGTTTAAATGTCTTACTCACCTCGGCTGCAGTGAAGGAGAGACCGCATGTTTTCGTTGCAGGCCGTGTCAGTGGCACTGTATTGTCCTCAAAGCGGGCAAAAAAAGTTATTTAGTCTGCCTGGGAGTAAGACATCCTGGTCCGTGACTGGGCTGGGTTTCTTCTTGTAGTCCGTGATTGACTGTAGACCCTGCCACATGCCTCTTGTGTCTGAGCCATTGAATTGAGATTCCACTTTGTCTCTGTACTGACGCTTAGCTTGTTTAATAGCCTTGCGGAGGGAATAGCTGCATTGTTTATATTCGGACATGTTACCAGACACCTTGCCCTGATTAAAAGCAGTGGTTCGCGCTTTCAGTTTCACGCGAATGCTGCCATCAATCCACGGTTTCTGGTTTGGGAATGTTTTTATCGTTGCTATGGGAACGACATCTTCGACGCACGTTCTAATGAACTCGCACACCGAATCAGCGTATTCGTCAATATTTCCATCTGACGCAATACGAAACATGTCCCAGTCCACGTGATGGAAGCAGTCTTGGAGTGTAGAGTCAGCTTGATCTGACCAGCGTTGGACAGACCTCAGCGTGGGAGCCTCTTGTTTTAGCTTCTGCCTGTAGGCAGGGATCAGCAAAATGGAGTCGTGGCCAGCTTTCCCGAAAGGGGGGCGGGGCAGGGCCTTATATGCGTCGCGGAAGTTAGAGTAACAATGATCCAAGGTTTTACCACCCCTGGTTGCGCAATCGATATGCTGATAAAATTTAGGGAGTCTTGTTTTCAGATTAGCTTTGTTAAAATCCCCAGCTACAATGAATGCAGCCTCCGGATAAATGGTTTCCAGTTTGCAAAGAGTTAAATAAAGTTCGTTCAGAGCCATCGATGTGTCTGCTTGGGGGGGATATATACGGCTGTGATTATAATCGAAGAGAATTCTCTTGGTAGATAATGCGGTCTACATTTGATTGTGAGGAATTCTAAATCAGGTGAACAGAAGGATTTGAGTTCCTGTATGTTTCCTTCATCACACCATGTCCCGTTAGTCATGAGGCATACGCCCCCGCCACTCTTCTTACCAGAGAGATGTATGTTTCTGTCCGCGTGATGCGTGGAGAAACCCGTTGGCTGCACCGCATCGGATAGCGTCTTCCCAGTAAGCCATGTTTCCGTGAAGCAGAGAACGTTGCAGTCTCTGATGTCCCTCTGGAATGCCACCCTTGCTCGGATTTCGTCAACCTTGTTGTCGAGAGACTGGACATTGGCAAGAAGAATGCTGGGAAGTGGTGCGCGATGTGCCCTTTTTCGGAGTCTGACCAGAACACCGCCTCGTTTCCCTCTTTTTCGGAGTCGTTTTTTTGGGTCGCTGCATGCGATCCATTCCGTTGTCCTGTTTGTAAGGCAGAACACAGGATCCGCGTCGCGGAAAACATATTCTTGGTCGTACTGATGGTGAGTTGACGCTGATCTTATATTCAGTAGTTCTTCTCGACTGTATGTAATGAAACCTAAGATGACCTGGGGTACTAATGTAAGAAATAACACGTAAAAAAACAAAAAACTGCATAGTTTCCTAGGAACGCGAAGCGAGGTGGCCATTCCAGTCGGCGCCGGAAGTTAACCCTCCTACCCAGTACCCCCCAGTCCACACTGCATCTGCCAGCCTTACAAAGCCACACAAATATCCCACACATCACGTCTCTGCATGGGGACCTGCAGATAGCTGCTTATCTACATCACGTGTCTCTGCATGGGGACCTGCAGATAGCTGCTTATCTACATCACGTGTCTCTGTATGGGGACCAGCAGATAGCTGCTTATCTACATCACGTGTCTCTGCATGGGGACCTGCAGATAGCTGCTTATCTACATCACGTGTCTCTGTATGGGGACCAGCAGATAGCTGCTTATCTACATCACGTGTCTCTGTATGGGGACCAGCAGATAGCTGCTTATCTACATCACGTGTCTCTGTATGGGGACCAGCAGATAGCTGCTTATCTACATCACGTGTCTCTGCATGGGGACCAGCAGATAGCTGCTTATCTACATCACGTGTCTCTGCATGGGAACCAGCAGATAGCTGCTTATCTACATCACGTGTCTCTGTATGGGGACCAGCAGATAGCTGCTTATCTACATCACGTGTCTCTGTATGGGGACCAGCAGATAGCTGCTTATCTACATCACGTGTCTCTGTATGGGGACCAGCAGATAGCTGCTTATCAGCAATCTGCTGGAACTAAAGGAGCTCCTCCCCAACCCACTGCCCCATTTAACTCTCATACACGCCTGGAGTCTGACTACTGCTGCTGGTCATACACACACATGCTGCACACACATGCTGCACACACATGCTGCACACACTAGCGCAAAATAACACATCATTAAAATGCTGATATATAAGCATGAAATCAAATATCCTGTTCTCCTGAAATCAAATCAGTTATATACATCTCTTTCATAAGGCTTGGTTTCCTCCATAGTGGATGGTAATGAGAGACAGCAGAGGAGGTCCCATGATGACATCATACCACTCTCTGCGTGCGCACACACACACACACACACTAAACCTACCCCCTAAGCCTAAAATAGCCTTTTTCCTTGTGAGGACCGGTGAAATGTCCCCACTTGTTCTGAATTTTCCTTATTTTAATATCCTTGTAAGGTCCCCACAATGATAATAAAACCAAAAAAACACACACACAAACACACGTTTGATTACAAATATAAACAGCCATGAGGATCCCATGTTAACATTAATCAGTGTTTGATATTCACAATACCTTAAGTCATACAGTGGGGCAAAAAAGTATTTAGTCAGCCACCAATTGTGCAAGTTCTCCCACTTAAAAATATGAGAGGCCTGTACAAATCACCATAGGTACACTTCAACTATGACAGACAAAATGAGAAAAAAATCCAGAAAATCACATTGTATGATTTTTTATGAATTTATTTGCAAATTATGGTGGAAAATAAGTATTTCATCTTTTTAAGTGGGAGAACTTAGTGGCTGACTAAATACCTTTTTGCCCCACTGTATGTGTGTGTGTGTGTTCATCTGGAGTCAATCAAGTCCATACATTCTCTCCACTGACAAACTACTACAGAAGCAATGTGAGTTTGAGTGATGTACTCACATTAGCAGACAGCCTTTTACAGGTCTGGTTTCGTTCTATTCACATGCTCTCACACACACACAGCAGGATGTGCGAGCTTAAACTGCAGAATGGATTTCAGTGTTTCTAGTGTCTTATCTCAGCAGGAGTGGAGAGCTGAGGTAAGATGGCCTAACAACATGTCTCTCAGTGTTACCACCTTAAAGACCTGACCAAACCAAGGCCAGCAGCCAAATCAATTACAGACCTGACCAAACCCAGCAGCCAAATCAATTACAGACCTGACCAAACCAAGGCCAGCAGCCAAATCAATTACAGACCTGACCAAACCAAGGCCAGCAGCCAAATCAATTACAGACCTCACCAAACCAAGGCCAGCAGCCAAATCAATTACAGACCTGACCAAACCCAGCAGCCAAATCAATTACAGACCTGACCAAACCAAGGCCAGCAGCCAAATCAATTACAAACCTGACCAAACCAAGGCCAGCAGCCAAATCAATTACAGACCTGACCAAACCAAGGCCAGCAGCCAAATCAATTACAGACCTGACCAAACCAAGGCCAGCAGCCAAATCAATTACAGACCTGACCAAACCAAGGCCAGCAGCCAAATCAATTACAGACCTGACCAAACCAAGGCCAGCAGCCAAATCAATTACAGACCTCACCAAACCAAGGCCAGCAGCCAAATCAGTTACAGACCTCACCAAACCAAGGCCAGCAGCCAAATCAATTACAGACCTGACCAAACCAAGGCCAGCAGCCAAATCAATTACAGACCTCACCAAACCAAGGCCAGCAGCCAAATCAATTACAGACCTGACCAAACCAAGGCCAGCAGCCAAATCAATTACAGACCTCACCAAACCAAGGCCAGCAGCCAAATCAATTACAGACCTGACCAAACCAAGGCCAGCAGCCAAATCAATTACAGACCTGACCAAACCAAGGCCAGCAGCCAAATCAATTACAGACCTCACCAAACCAAGGCCAGCAGCCAAATCAGTTACAGACCTCACCAAACCAAGGCCAGCAGCCAAATCAATTACAGACCTCACCAAACCAAGGCCAGCAGCCAAATCAATTACAGACCTGACCAAACCAAGGCCAGCAGCCAAATCAATTACAGACCTGACCAAACCAAGGCCAGCAGCCAAATCAATTACAGACCTGACCAAACCAAGGCCAGCAGCCAAATCAATTACAGACCTGACCAAACCAAGGCCAGCAGCCAAATCAATTACAGACCTCACCAAACCAAGGCCAGCAGCCAAATCAGTTACAGACCTCACCAAACCAAGGCCAGCAGCCAAATCAATTACAGACCTGACCAAAACAAGGCCAGCAGCCAAATCAATTACAGACCTCACCAAACCAAGGCCAGCAGCCAAATCAATTACAGACCTGACCAAACCAAGGCCAGCAGCCAAATCAATTACAGACCACACCAAACCAAGGCCAGCAGCCAAATCAATTACAGACCTGACCAAACCAAGGCCAGCAGCCAAATCAATTACAGACCTGACCAAACCAAGGCCAGCAGCCAAATCAATTACAGACCTCACCAAACCAAGGCCAGCAGCCAAATCAGTTACAGACCTCACCAAACCAAGGCCAGCAGCCAAATCAATTACAGACCTCACCAAACCAAGGCCAGCAGCCAAATCAATTACAGACCTGACCAAACCAAGGCCAGCAGCCAAATCAATTACAGACCTGACCAAACCCAGCAGCCAAATCAATTACAGACCTGACCAAACCAAGGCCAGCAGCCAAATCAATTACAAACCTGACCAAACCAAGGCCAGCAGCCAAATCAATTACAGACCTGACCAAACCAAGGCCAGCAGCCAAATCAATTACAGACCTGACCAAACCAAGGCCAGCAGCCAAATCAATTACAGACCTGACCAAACCAAGGCCAGCAGCCAAATCAATTACAGACCTCACCAAACCAAGGCCAGCAGCCAAATCAGTTACAGACCTCACCAAACCAAGGCCAGCAGCCAAATCAATTACAGACCTGACCAAACCAAGGCCAGCAGCCAAATCAATTACAGACCTCACCAAACCAAGGCCAGCAGCCAAATCAATTACAGACCTGACCAAACCAAGGCCAGCAGCCAAATCAATTACAGACCTCACCAAACCAAGGCCAGCAGCCAAATCAATTACAGACCTGACCAAACCAAGGCCAGCAGCCAAATCAATTACAGACCTGACCAAACCAAGGCCAGCAGCCAAATCAATTACAGACCTGACCAAACCAAGGCCAGCAGCCAAATCAATTACAGACCTCACCAAACCAAGGCCAGCAGCCAAATCAGTTACAGACCTCACCAAACCAAGGCCAGCAGCCAAATCAATTACAGACCTGACCAAACCAAGGCCAGCAGCCAAATCAATTACAGACCTGACCAAACCAAGGCCAGCAGCCAAATCAATTACAGACCTGACCAAACCCAGCAGCCAAATCAATTACAGACCTGACCAAACCAAGGCCAGCAGCCAAATCAATTACAGACCTGACCAAACCAAGGCCAGCAGCCAAATCAATTACAGACCTGACCAAACCAAGGCCAGCAGCCAAATCAATTACAGACCTCACCAAACCAAGGCCAGCAGCCAAATCAGTTACAGACCTCACCAAACCAAGGCCAGCAGCCAAATCAATTACAGACCTGACCAAACCAAGGCCAGCAGCCAAATCAATTACAGACCTCACCAAACCAAGGCCAGCAGCCAAATCAATTACAGACCTGACCAAACCAAGGCCAGCAGCCAAATCAATTACAGACCTCACCAAACCAAGGCCAGCAGCCAAATCAATTACAGACCTGACCAAACCAAGGCCAGCAGCCAAATCAATTACAGACCTGACCAAACCAAGGCCAGCAGCCAAATCAATTACAGACCTGACCAAACCAAGGCCAGCAGCCAAATCAATTACAGACCTCACCAAACCAAGGCCAGCAGCCAAATCAGTTACAGACCTCACCAAACCAAGGCCAGCAGCCAAATCAATTACAGACCTGACCAAACCAAGGCCAGCAGCCAAATCAATTACAGACCTGACCAAACCAAGGCCAGCAGCCAAATCAATTACAGACCTCACCAAACCAAGGCCAGCAGCCAAATCAGTTACAGACCTCACCAAACCAAGGCCAGCAGCCAAATCAATTACAGACCTGACCAAACCAAGGCCAGCAGCCAAATCAATTACAGACCTCACCAAACCAAGGCCAGCAGCCAAATCAATTACAGACCTGACCAAACCAAGGCCAGCAGCCAAATCAATTACAGACCTCACCAAACCAAGGCCAGCAGCCAAATCAATTACAGACCTGACCAAACCAAGGCCAGCAGCCAAATCAATTACAGACCTGACCAAACCAAGGCCAGCAGCCAAATCAATTACAGACCTCACCAAACCAAGGCCAGCAGCCAAATCAGTTACAGACCTCACCAAACCAAGGCCAGCAGCCAAATCAATTACAGACCTGACCAAACCAAGGCCAGCAGCCAAATCAATTACAGACCTGACCAAACCAAGGCCAGCAGCCGAATCAATTACAGACCTCACCAAACCAAGGCCAGCAGCCAAATCAATTACAGACCTGACCAAACCAAGGCCAGCAGCCAAATCAATTACAGACCTGACCAAACCAAGGCCAGCAGCCAAATCAAGTATAGTACTCTGTACAACAATACAAGTTACATTTACATTTACATTTAAGTCATTTAGCAGACGCTCTTATCCAGAGCGACTTACAAATTGGTGCATTCACCTTATGACATCCAGTGGAACAACCACTTTACAATAGTGCATCTAAATATTTTAAGGGGGGGGGGGGTGAGAAGGATTACTTTATCCTATCCTAGGGATTCCTTAAAGAGGTGGGGTTTCAGGTGTCTCCGGAAGGTGGTGATTGACTCCGCTGTCCTGGCGTCGTGAGGGAGTTTGTTCCACCATTGGGGAGCCAGAGCAGCGAACAGTTTTGACTGAGCTGAGCGGGAACTGTACTTCCTCAGTGGTAGGGAGGCGAGCAGGCCAGAGGTGGATGAACGCAGTGCCCTTATTTGGGTGTAGGGCCTGATCAGAGCCTGGAGGTACTGAGGTGCCGTTCCCCTCACAGCTCCGTAGGCAAGCACCATGGTCTTGTAGCGGATGCGAGCTTCAACTGGAAGCCAGTGGAGAGAGCGGAGGAGCGGGGTGACGTGAGAGAACTTGGGAAGGTTGAACACTAGACGGGCTGCGGCGTTCTGGATGAGTTGTAGGGGTTTAATGGCACAGGCAGGGAGCCCAGCCAACAGCGAGTTGCAGTAATCCAGACGGGAGATGACAAGTGCCTGGATTAGGACCTGCGCCGCTTCCTGTGTGAGGCAGGGTCGTACTCTGCGGATGTTGTAGAGCATGAACCTACAGGAACGGGCCACCGCCTTGATGTTAGTTGAGAACGACAGTTTGTTGTCCAGGATCACGCCAAGGTTCTTAGCGCTCTGGGAGGAGGACACAATGGAGTTGTCAACCGTGATGGCGAGATCATGGAACGGGCAGTCCTTCCCCGGGAGGAAGAGCAGCTCCGTCTTGCCGAGGTTCAGCTTGAGGTGGTGATCCGTCATCCACACTGATATGTCTGCCAGACATGCAGAGATGCGATTCGCCACCTGGTCATCAGAAGGGGGAAAGGAGAAGATTAATTGTGTGTCGTCTGCATAGCAATGATAGGAGAGACCATGTGAGGTTATGACAGAGCCAAGTGACTTGGTGTATAGCGAGAATAGGAGAGGGCCTAGAACAGAGCCCTGGGGGACACCAGTGGTGAGAGCGCGTGGTGAGGACAGATTCTCGCCACACCACCTGGTAGGAGCGACCTGTCAGGTAGGACGCAATCCAAGCGTGGGCCGCGCCGGAGATGCCCAACTCGGAGAGGGTGGAGAGGAGGATCTGATGGTTCACAGTATCGAAGGCAGCCGATAGGTCTAGAAGGATGAGAGCAGAGGAGAGAGAGTTAGCTTTAGCGGTGCGGAGCGCCTCCGTGATACAGAGAAGTTACTGTACTCACTTCAATTCTACCGTGGACTATTATGAAACAGTTGCATTCAGATGTTCTCAGCCTCTGAATCCTTCTTTAATGCTTGTTAATTAATGAGAGCTTGTGTGAAAGAGAGAGCCGCCAATGGCTTACCTAATGGCATTGATTGCGGCCATGACATCAACACTGATTAGAGAAAAGCGCCAGTAATTGTTATAACATCACAAATTATGGATACCATTATGACATCACAAACGAGTAAGAATCTGTCATGGATACCATTATGACATCACAACGGATATCAAGATGACAACACAGATGTGAGAACAACCAGCATAGTCACCATTATCAAACTGTTGACAATCGTGGCCGCTATTATCATGACATCATATTATATGACTCACACTTCACTCAGTCACACACATTGTCACAGCTGATGGCTAAGCAGAATATCAAATGTAGCCATGATCCTAGTTCTCTAATAGAACCAAAGCCCTTCCTGCAGGTTTCAGCTTTCATCCTCTTTTACTCTGTTCTGTCTTTAATTTTTCCCCTTTTCTCTCTCCTTTCTCTTCTCTCCAGACTCTGGCACAAAGCTCAAGCCAACAAATCATTTTTTATTTATGCTTTTAGCACATGCAAAAATAGGTATTGGATTCCTTTAAGACGGGGCAGGAACCAACGTTTAAAAACAGCCTTATCCTTCCAACAACCTTCACTCAATTAGATTCCCTATAAAAAACCTTGCTAATGGTGCCTAAAGAGCCATCTCTCTTGTATGCACACACACGGTCTCTCTACCACTCCCATCCTCACACTCACTCACACACACACTGTCTCTCTACCACTCACATCCTCACATTCCCTCACACACACACTGTCTCTCTACCACTCCCATCCTCACACTCACTCACACACACACTGTCTCTCTACCACTCCCATCCTCACATTCCCTCACACACACACTGTCTCTCTACCACTCCCATCCTCACATTCCCTCACACACACACTGTCTCTCTACCACTCCCATCCTCACACTCACTCACACACACACTGTCTCTCTACCACTCCCATCCTCACATTCCCTCACACACACACTGTCTCTCTACCACTCCCATCCTCACATTCCCTCACACACACACTGTCTCTCTACCACTCACATCCTCACATTCCCTCACACACACACTGTCTCTCTACCACTCCCATCCTCACACTCACTCACACACACACGGTCTCTCTACCACTCCCATCCTCACACTCACTCACACACACACTATCTCTCTACCACTCCCATCCTCACACTCACTCACACACACACGGTCTCTCTACCACTCCCATCCTCACAGTCACTCACTCACTCACTCACACACACACTGTCTCTCTACCACTCCCATCCTCACAGTCACTCACTCACACACAGTCTCTCTACCACTCCCATCCTCACATTCCCTCACACACACACTGTCTCTCTACCACTCCCATCCTCACATTCCCTCACGCACACACTGTCTCTCTACCACTCCCATCCTCACATTCCCTCACACACACACTGTCTCTCTACCACTCCCATCCTCACACTCACTCACACACACACTGTCTCTCTACCACTCCCATCCTCACATTCCCTCACACACACACTGTCTCTCTACCACTCCCATCCTCACATTCCCTCACACACACACTGTCTCTCTACCACTCCCATCCTCACATTCCCTCACACACACACTGTCTCTCTACCACTCCCATTCTCACACTCACTCTCACACACACGGTCTCTCTACCACTCCCATCCTCACATTCCCTTACACACACACGGTCTCTCTACCACTCCCATCCTCACATTCCCTTACACACACACGGTCTCTCTACCACTCCCATCCTCACATTCCCTCACACACATGCTCTCTCTTTCTCAAGCGTTCAACCACCACACCTTCAAACACACAGACACTCACGCACACACGCACAGAGGATATGGGCCAGATGCAAGGCTTGGATCAGAGACAATGTGATGCACTTAACACAGTGGGACCAGGCTGTCTTCTGCCCCTGAGGTCAGTGGAGCTGTCCACACTTGAACACACACATCACAACTGACCTCATTGGCTAGTCTTGCACTCTCAATCAATGAAAGAGTGATTAAGAGCTGAGAGCCAACCACACAGCACAACTGGCTCCAAAGCTGCATATGTCCACCAATCACAAAATCACTTGAAAAGCAAAGTGATAAGCCCACTGGAAAGCTTTTTACAATTGTTGAAATGTTAAGTATGCTGTCGGTTGAGCATGTGAATAATACTTTGTTGATAGTAAGGTGTTCAGGAACGAGGAACCACCTACATCATCAATCCACTAAATTCCCCTTTTTTTTCTCTCTCCATCACTTACCTACTCCCCCCCACCCATTTGCTAATTTCTCCTTCTACATCTGTTTTACCCATTCCATCTTCCCAAACCCTCATGCTCCCCTCTATCTTGCTTCTTCTTGAAACCAACTCTCGTCTTCCCGTAGCCTAATATTTTAAATGGATCTGATCTCTTTCTCTCCCTCTCTCCATCTTTCAAAGTTCCGATAGATTAACTTTCACTTCATCTATCTCCTTCTCTCTCCCTCCACTCTCTCTTCCTCTCTTTCATAGTTCAGATGGAGCTAGCTATTGTTCACTGTGGAGTCTGAGACCGATAAATCGTGTCCATAAAACACACAAGGGAGAGAACATACTCAGTCACTTACTCACAGAAAAATACATAACACATTGGCCAAGTCACACACACACACACACACACACACAAACAAAATGCCCCTATTCATTAGAGTAAGTAAGTAAGTAAGTAAGTGTGTGTGCGTGTAATAGAGATTTTAGTTTCCTCATGGCCATGTCTGCCTTTTTATTAATCATCTATGAATGGACTAACAAGATCAGGGACAATGATTCAGTACTCTATGAATGGACTAACAAGATCAGGGACAATGATTCAGTACTCTATGAATGGACTAACAAGATCAGGGACAATGATTCAGTACTCTATGAATGGACTAACAAGATCAGGGACAATGATTCAGTACTCTATGAATGGACTAACAAGATCAGGGACAATGATTCAGTACTCTATGAATGGACTCTATGAATGGACTCTATGAATGGACTAACAAGATCAGGGACAATGATTCAGTACTCTATGAATGGACTCTATGAATGCCTCTTATCTAACTAGCTGTGATTCATTTCTCTAACATGGATGTCAGGCATCAGGCAACACTCAGACAGCATGAGACCAACTCTTCACCAGGAAACATGAGCACTGACAAACACAGCAACAGCAACATCAACAAAGACATAATCTGTAACTGCAGTAATGCTCCGGTCGTTGCATCCCTAACTGTGCTCCTATGTGTTTGTTTGTGTGTGTGGGTGTGTGTGTGCACACGTGCACTTGTACGTGAAGTGCGTGCATGTGGGTGGGTGCATGTGCTTGTACGCACACAGTGTTTGGTGTGTGTGTGGGTGCGTACAGGGACTATGGGGGGCAGGATAAGGGAAGCGGAAGGCTGGCTGTGGGCCAGGGTACCTAGGAGGAAAACATTGGGCTTATCAGAACAAGCACATGGCCCCAGCTCTACTCCCCTCACTCACTGTCAAAGCTGCCATGCCCATACACTACCCTCTGAAAGAGAGGGTGAGGGAGAGTAGGGTGGAGGGGGAGGATGAAGGGATAAGGGGTCAGAGAGAGGAGGATGGAGGGGAGAGATAGAGGAGGAGAGCAGGAAGGGGGGGTGGAGGTAGATCCAGAGAGAGAGAGGGAGAATGAAGAAGGATGGAGGACAGAGAACGAGAAGAGGGGGAGGTATGGATGGATAGAGAGATGGAGAAAATAGAAAGATAGAGGGAGAAATGGAAAAGGGCATATAGAAAGGGGGGAAGGGAAACTAAATGAAAGATAAGTTAAGTTAGAGAAAATATTAACAGCAAAATAGAAAAACAAAAGGAGAGGAACAAAATAAAAGGTAATTCAGTCTGTGAAAGGATGAGGTGACTACAAAGACCAAAAACATCAAGGAGAGAAATAATAAGAGAATGAGAGAGAGAGAGAAAGTGTGAATAAGTGATGAGAGGTCAGGGTTGGTAATGTGTGGTGTAGGGAGTGTCAGCATGTTTCTGTCTAATGAGAAGCCAGGTCAGTGGAGTGTGGAGGTCAGCATGAACTTCCCTAGAGGAGCTTGGACTCTGTCACCATATTACCTTACTAATCACTCAGTCCCCATCTCAACTGTCAGAGAGCGAGGGAGGGAGGGAGTATCTGTATGTGTGTGTGTCCTCCTATAATTGCATGTGTGTGTGTATGTGCATTTGTGGATGTGCGTGCATGCGTGTGTGTGCGTTCATGTGCGTACAATCTCGCGTGTATCCTCTGAAGTGGTGTGTATAAATGAGTCAAGCCTGTGTGTTTATGTGAGCTCAGCCATTGTAAATATTCTGTCTAGATGAGAACAGCTGTCCCAGTCTAACAGATGAAGTCTAGCCGGAGCCACAAACCCAATCTCCAATATTTATACCTGTTCATTTGCAAGTCCCCACGCAGGTGGCTGCTGTTACTATAGCGACCACCGAAGAGGAGAGTTTGGATTTCTAATGTCAACTGTCAGTCGGATAAAGGTACTACAGGGAGGCTGGTGGTGTCCATATCTATAGCTGTAAAGATACAGTGACCAACAGCTCACTAGGCACAGATGTCAGTTCTACATCTAGTTTTATGCACATTTGGTTGAGTAGTCAGCTAACGTGAATTCAATGTGAAATCCACAAAAAATGTTACCAATGTTACCATATGTTGTCATCGGATTTAGTTTAAAAGTTGGGAGAAAAAATGACGAAATGCCCTTACGTTGATGACTTTTATCAAAAACAATCATTTTTCCATGTTGATTCAACATCATCACACAGAAGTTTGGGGTTGAAATAATGTGGAAATAACATTGATTCAACCAGTTTTTGCCCAGTGTGTAACGGAGACACTGTCAGTCGAGGAGCACGTGCAGGTGAAACGTTCAATAAAACAACAAACATGAAACAAGACAACATAACAATGGCGAAATTGAATGAACACAGGAACAATACGGACTGAGGAAGGAACCCAAGGGAGTGACAGATGAAGGGGAGGTAATCAGGACGGTAATGAAGTCCAGGTGAGTATCATAATGATCTGCAGGTGTGCGTAATGATGGATCCCAGGACCGGTGGGTAGTATTCCTGGCGACGTCGAACGCCAGAGGGTTAGGGTTAGGGTTAGAGTGGGAGTACACGTGACACAGTGGGATAGTGACCCAAAACATTTTTTTAGATGTTGTGTGGATATTTGGGTGGTTGAAACAATGGGCTGGGTTCCCTTGCAGGTCGAAGGGGAAAGGATGGCAGAGAGGAAAAACAGAGCGGAGAGAGGGAAGAGAAGGGTCCTGAGATGGCTGCTATAAACATAAAAGGTTTCTTTCATCAACATTCATTCTGTCTCCTAGACATGAACGTACTGGTGCAAAAAAGGTTTCTTTCATCAAGATATGAGTTACAGCCTCATGAGGCTAGACCAACTTTAATCTTATATTCACTCACTCCATCCTCCTCTCTTCCTCTCCTCTCTCTCTCTTTCTAACTTCCTGCTATGTAGAAAAAAAACATTTTATTAACTCTTTTTACTCTCTCCCACCCACCCCCTACCTCTCTGTTTCCCTATTTCACCTCTCTCTTCCCCTCCCCTCTCCCTCCCACCTGCTCCCTCTCTCCATATCCCCTCTCTCCTGCCGCCCTCTCACCCTCCCCCTACTCCCTCCCTCTCCCCAGTGTGTCTAGTTTTATGAGTCCAGGGGATATGAGGTGGGCTGATCCTTGATGGCTTCACCATGTGTGAGTGGGCTATAAATCTAGCATCACTAGCCTCTCCACTAGTCAATAGAAGCCCAGGCAAAAACATCCTCACAGGTAACCACAAAGGCCCTGAGGGATACAGACTGAGAGGGAGAGAGGGATGGAAGGAGGGGGAGAGGGGTAAAAAGAGAGAGGGGTTTAGGGGTACAGCTAAGGGAGTGTATGTTTCTTAAACCCCCCTCACACACAGCTCCATCCAGATCAGTCCCAGAGCAGTGGTCCTGTGGTCAGTTAGGGGCTGTGGTAGTAGACGGACTATCACCGTTCACCAGCAGGGGGCCTCGGCTGTCACTCTGACAGGACCTCAGGGGACCCCAGGAGGGACAGGGATGACCTGCGGAGCACAGCCAGGCCAGAGAAAGACATAACTGAACAGACACTCCAGGCCCCGATTTGACAAGCCCCCCCCCCACACACACACACACACACATGTACACACACACACACACCTCTGTTTGTGATCTTTGTCAATGCCACGCCTCAACAGATTCAATCAGTGGGGAGCCTTTGTTTGTCCTCCTTTCTGCCATTGTATTTCTCTTTCCGCTCTCTTTCCCCTGCCGGAGCCAAATCACTTCAGTCTGCATGTTCATAATTCTGACTGTGGAAAAAAAAACACGGCAACAACACACAGAGACAGGCCTGGGAGTCACGGCAACAACACAAAGAGACAGGCCTGGGAGTCACGGCAACAACACAAAGAGACAGGCCTGAGAGTCACGGCAACAACACAAAGAGACAGGCCTGGGAGTCACGGCAACAACACAAAGAGACAGGCCTGGGAGTCACGGCAACAACACAAAGAGACAGGCCTGGGACTCACGGCAACAACACAAAGAGACAGGCCTGGGAGTCAACGCAACAACACAAAGAGACAGGCCTGGGACTCACGGCAACAACACAAAGAGACAGGCCTGGGAGTCACGGCAACAACACAAAGAGACAGGCCTGGGAGTCACGGCAACAACACTACCAGATTATGGTTATATGTGGGTGAAACAAGAGTGTGTGTGTTTGTGTGTGTGTGTGTGTGTGTCCAGGAGGAAATGAGTGTGTGAGTTACAGTGTGTTGTTTGTGTGTTGGTCCAGGTGACAGAGTGGGTGAGTTACAGTGTGTTGTTTGTGTGTTGGTCCAGGTGACAGAGTGGGTGAGTTACAGTGTGTTGTTTGTGTGTTGGTCCAGGTGACAGAGTGGGTGAGTTACAGTGTGTTGTTTGTGTGTTGGTCCAGGTGACAGAGTGGGTGACTTGCAGTTGTGTCTCTGTGCTCAGATTGGACTGGCCCTGAGATTTATACACAACCTCCTCAAACTCCTCTCTATGTATTCAATAGACACACCCATATACACACAGCCATATACACACAGCCATATACACACACCCATATACACAAACACACATATACACACACCCATATACACACACCCATATACACACACCCATATACACACACCCATATACACACACTCATATACACACACCCATATACACACACCCATATACACACACCCATATACACACACCCATATACACACACCCATATACACACACACACATATACACACACCCATATACACACACCCATATACACACACCCATATACACACACACATATACACACACCCATATACACACACCCATATACACACACCCATACACACTGCTGAAGTCTGGCTACCTTAACAATGCCCCAACTCACTGTCATAAACACTAACAAATGTCAGGAAGAATCCGTTTATTACAATTGATGAGGTAACCCATACCCCAAAAGTTGTACTAACAGATACAACGAGAGAGAAAAGTTGTCACTCTCTACACTGGTATGCCATTAAAATGTAATTGAACCTGACATACATTTTTCCCCAGAATGGTTTTGAATGACAAGAGCCAGAGTCTCTTAAAAGTCATACATTTTTAATGTTGGGATGTGCCTTACAATGAACAGGCCTGTGTTCATGGAGTATGCACCTGTCTTTATCTGTTTCCAAGGTGATGTTTACAATGGGACATATATGGGGAATCCTTCAGAGTCTGACCAAACAGCTTTATTACTAAAATCCCCAAAGTCCACTTCGGACCACATGTCTCCCTCTCTGTTGCGCTTTCTCTTTCATTCTCTGACTGTCTATTCTCTCCCCCTCTCTTCTCTCGCTCTCTTTTCTACTTGAGGCTTTTTCTCTCTACCTGTTTGTCTTTATGGCCATCTCTCTTCCGTCTCTGCCTCCCTCTGTCTCTCTCACATAAAGTCTGCTGTTCTCCTCTGACTTTTATATGACAGTGGCATTTTCTGCTGGGGGCTAAAGAACAACACACAGAGCAGTTAAAGTGTCAGCAGCCATCTCTCTCTCTCTCTACTCCTTTCTCTCTCTCTCTTTCTCCAGTAGTACCCCTAAACCACACTTGACTACACCACTACTACTTAAGTAGGTTTTTGGAGTATCTGTAATCTACTATTTCTATTTTTGACAACTTTTACTTTTACTTCATTACATTTCTAATGAAAATAATGTACTTTCTAAATTTTCCCTGACACACAAAAGTACTCTTAAATGTTGAATGGTTAGCAGGACAGGAAAATTGTTCAATTCATGCACTTAAAGAGAAATTACCTGGTCATCCCTACTTCCTCTGATCTGGCAGACTCACTAAACACAAATGCTTTGTTTGTACATGATGTATGAGTGTTGTGCCCTAGGCTCTCCCTCAATTAAATCAACAACAAAACTGTGCCGTCTGGTGTGCTTAATATAAGGAATTTGAAATTATTTCTACTTTTACTTTTACTTTTGATACTTAAGTATATTTTAGCAATTACCTTTGCTTTTAATACTTAAGTATAGTTCAAACCAAATACTTTTAGACTTTTGCTCAAGTGGTATTTTACTGGATGACTTTCACTTTTACTTGAGTTATTTTCTATGAAGGTGTCTTTACTTTTACTACAGTATGAAAATTGGGTGCTTTTTCCACCACTGCTCATACTCAGCTACCAGTCCCTCTAACCAAGACATTACCATACCAGTCCCTCTAACCAAGACATTACCATACCAGTCCCTCTAACCAAGACATTACCATACCAGTCCCTCTAACCTAGACATTACCATACCAGTCCCTCTAACCAAGACATTACCACACCAGTCCCTCTAACCAAGACATTACCATACCAGTCCTTCTAACCAAGACATTACCATACCAGTCCCTCTAACCAAAACATTACCATACCAGTCCCTCTAACCAAAACATTACCATACCAGTCCTTCTAACCAAGACATTACCATACCAGTCCCTCTAACCAAGACATTACCATACCAGTCCTTCTAACCAAAACATTACCATACCAGTCCCTCTAACCAAAATATTACCATACCAGTCCCTCTAACCAAGACATTACCATACCAGTCCCTCTAACCAAGACATTACCATACCAGTCCCTCTAACCAAGACATTACCATACCAGTCCCTCTAACCAAGACAATACCATACCAGTCCCTCTAACCAAGACATTACCATACCAGTCCCTCTAACCTAGACATTACCATACCAGTCCCTCTAACCAAGACATTACCATACCAGTCCCTCTAACCAAGACAATACCATACCAGTCCCTCTAACCAAGACATTACCATACCAGTCCCTCTAACCAAGACATTATCATACCAGTCCTTCTAACCAAGACATTACCATACCAGTCCCTCTAACCAAGACATTACCATACCAGTCCCTCTAACCTAGACATTACCATACCAGTCCCTCTAACCAAGACATTACCATACCAGTCCTTCTAACCAAGACATTACCATACCAGTCCTTCCAACCCTAGACATTACCATACCAGTCCCTCTAACCAAGACATTACCATACCAGTCCATTCTAACCAAGACATTACCATACCAGTCCTTCTAACCAAGACATTACCATACCAGTCCCTCTAACCTAGACAATATCATACCAGTCCCTCTAACCAAGACATTACCATACCAGTCCCTCTAACCTAGACATTACCATAACAGTCCCTCTAACCAATACATTACCATACCAGTCCCTCTAACCAAGACAATACCATACCAGTCCCTCTAACCAAGACATTACCATACCAGTCCCTCTAACCTAGACATTACCATGCCAGTCCTTCTCAACCAAGATATTACCATTCCAGTCCTTCTAACCAAGACATTACCATACCAGTCCTTCCAACCCTAGACATTACCATACCAGTCCTTCTCAACCAAGACATTACCATACCAGTCCTTCTAACCAAGACATTACCATACCAGTCCTTCTCAACCAAGACATTACCATACCAGTCCCTCTAACCAAAACATTACCATACCAGTCCTTCTAACCAAGACATTACCATACCAGTCCCTCTAACCTAGACATTACCATGCCAGTCCTTCTCAACCAAGACATTACCATTCCAGTCCCTCTAACCAAGACATTACCATACCAGTCCCTCTAACCTAGACATTACCATGCCAGTCCTTCTCAACCAAGATATTACCATTCCAGTCCTTCTAACCAAGACATTACCATGCCAGTCCTTCTAACCAAGACATTACCATACCAGTCCTTCCAACCCTAGACATTACCATACCAGTCCCTCTAACCAAGACATTACCATACCAGTCCCTCTAACCTAGACATTACCATACCAGTCCTTCTAACCAAGACATTACCATACCAGTCCTTCTAACCAAGAGGTTACCATACCAGTCCCTCTAACCAAGACATTACCATACCAGTCCCTCTAACCAAGACATTACCATACCAGTCCTTCTCAACCAAGACATTACCATACCAGTCCCTCTAACCAAGACATTACCATACCAGTCCTTCTCAACCAAGACATTACCATACCAGTCCCTCTAACCAAAACATTACCATACCAGTCCTTCTAACCAAGACATTACCATACCAGTCCCTCTAACCTAGACATTACCATGCCAGTCCTTCTCAACCAAGACATTACCATTCCAGTCCTTCTGACCTAGACATTACCATACCAGTCCCGCTAACCAAGACATTACCATACCAGTCCTTCTCAACCATACTCAACTGCAATCAATGACTCGGAACCATGTTGAAGCACACGCTGATTGTCATTGAACCACTCTGGACCAGAAAAAGTGGTCAAACAGAGCTTAAGAGCATAGCAGGGGAGTGATGTCTCCCTGACTCACAGACATGGGTGTTTGTGAGTCAGTAAATGAGTGTGGTTGGCGGGTGGTAGGTAACAGTCCATTTACCATCCAGCCAGCCATTCCTTCTGCACCAGTGGGCCTGAAAACTTACTCATGCACTCTCTCATAATGATCTAATTACCAACGCTCTAACCAACAACAACAAAACACACACAATTAAGATGCCCACTCTTCTGTGTCCCGTTTTTCTTTCTTTCTCTAAACCTGTGATCTCTTGTTCCCGTAGACGTTGAAAAGTTGGTGCCTGTGTGTTTGTTCCCACGGCGATAAAATACTCACCTGGGAGAAGAAAAGAGAAAAGACACAATCACATTACATAGGAGTTGTCATGACATCTGGGCTGCTTAAAGATGGAGGGAGGAGAGGGGGAGGAAAAGAGAGGAAGAGGGAGAAAGAGGAGAGGGGAAGGAAAAGACAGGAAGAGGGAGAAGGAGAAGGAGAAGAGGGGAAGGAAAAGAGAGGAAGAGGGAGAAGGAGAAGGAGGAGAGGGGAAGGAAAAGACAGGAAGAGGGAGAAAGAGAAGGAGGAGAGGGGAAGGAAAAGAGAGGAAGAGGGAGAAGGAGAAGGAGGAGGGGGGAAGGAAAAGAGAGGAAGAGGGAGAAGGAGAAGGAGAAGGAGGAGAGGGGAAGGAAAAGAGAGGAAGAGGGAGAAGGAGAAGGAGGAGAGGGGAAGGAAAAGAGAGGAAGAGGGAGAAGGAGAAGGAGGAGAGGGGAAGGAAAAGACAGGAAGAGGGAGAAGGAGAAGGAGGAGAGGGGAAGGAAAAGACAGGAAGAGGGAGAAGGAGAAGGAGGAGAGGGGAAGGAAAAGAGAGGAAGAGGGAGAAGGAGAAGGAGAAGGAGGAGAGGGGAAGGAAAAGAGAGGAAGAGGGAGAAGGAGAAGGGGGAGAGGGGAAGGAAAAGACAGGAAGAGGGAGAAGGACAAGGAGGAGAGGGGAAGGAAAAGACAGGAAGAGGGAGTAGGAGAAGGAGGAGAGGGGAAGGAAAAGAGAGGAAGAGGGAGAAGGAGGAGAGGGGAAGGAAAAGAGAGGAAGAGGGAGAAGGAGGAGAGGGGAAGGAAAAGACAGGAAGAGGGAGAAGGAGGCGAGGAGAATGAAAAGAGAGAAAGAGGGAGAAGGAGGCGAGGAGAATGAAAAGAGAGAAAGAGGGAGAAGGAGAGAGAAGAGAAAAAGGGGAAGAAACATTCAAGAAAATATTAGGAAAAAATCAGAGATGAAGATGGAAGATGGCTGCTGAGTGGCGCAGAGGTCTAAGGCACTGCATCTCAGTGCTAGAGGCTTCACTACAGACCCTGGTTCGATTCCAGGCTGTATCACAACCGGCCGTGATTGGGAGTCCCATAGGGCAGTGCACAATTGGCCCAGCGTTAAATAAAGGTTAAATAAAAATACATGAGATGGAAATGAAGAGAAGGAAGTTAATAGAATAATAGAAGGTGAGAAAGAGAAGATAATAAATGAGGGAAATAGAGATGGTTGTACATGGAGAGAGAGATGTTGAGAAGAGGGGGATATTTAGGGAAAGGAGGGTAGTTAGGCAAAGGAGGAGAGTGGAAGGGACTTTTAGGGGCACTATACTAATGCAAGCACACACACACACACACACACACACACACACACACACACACACACACACACACACACACACACACACACACACACACACACACACACACACACACACACACACAGTTTGGTAACATAACCCCCCGTGGGTCTAACCATATGTTTACACAGCCTGGTCCAATTACAGTGAATTAATATATGAAATCTGCCAACCTCATAACTACATTCATTTCCCTGCTTCCTTCCTCGTCTGTCTTCCACAGGACAGACAAGGCTTTCAGACAGACAGCCTGAACCCAATCAACAAGGAAAGCCTGCAATCATTCTCTCTCTCACACTCTCTCAGCTCAAACTATTTACACAATTTGTGAGAAATTTGAGCAGACCCTAGCAGAGACCCGAGTCACCCAACATAGTTGTTAACTGCTAGGTATGGAATAGGATCTTACGTAAGAACACTGCATGAAACATCACACAGGAAAGGACTAGAGGAATCACGCCCCATTTAATCTGAGGCATCTCTGTATATATTTCATTGAAATGCCCCTCAATCTCATCCATTTGTATGATGGAAATACATCAGATGTAGCTTTTATTCCGTCACATGTAATGAATAGCACAGACAGTAGGACATTCGGCCACCAGAGATCCCTTCAAACACATGAAGCCTCTGATGCCTGGGGTCATGATGGCACAGCTAGACAACTCACACCACAGCAACAACACACAGTGGATTCAGATATGAACTCTACAGCACCTCTAAAACTCAGTATGAGTTGTTATTGTTGTTTAGTATTGGTCGGGTGGTGAGGAGGCGGGCAGGCAGGCGGGCGGGCAGGCAGGCAGGCCGGCAGGCGGGCAGGCAGGCGGGCGGGCAGGGGGGGGGGGTGCAGGTGGGCAGGCGGGCAGGCAGGCGGGCAGGCAGGCGGGCGGGCAGGCGGGCAGGCAGGCGGGCGGGCAGGCGGGCAGGTGGGCAGGCAGGCGGGCAGGCAGGTGGGCAGGCGGGTGGGCGGGTGGGCAGGAAGATGACGAGTGGCTCCTCTTTGTGGTAATAACACCCTGCAAGCTCTTTATCTCCCCAGAACAAACAGCCCAATCAATATGCAATGTGTGTGTGTGTGTGTGTGTGTCTGTGTGTGAGTGAGTGAGAGACAGACAGACAGAGAGAGAGAAAAAAAAGAAGATAATGGTGATGTCACAGAGGAGTTAGGAGTCATAGTGGTGATGTCATAGAGGACCTAGAAGTGATGTCACAGGGAAGATAGCTAATACTTCATAGGAGAGTTAGTTGTGATGATGTCACAGGCATGATTGCCATGATATCATAGCTAGCAGGAGCTAGCAGTGATGTCACAGTGCAGATGTGCTCATAGGCGCAATTTCCGACATAGGAAATGCCTTTCCTATGCACTTCTCAGTAGTTGGTATTCAGACTTACCTTTTATGGTGGTTCATAACGGGCTGTGCAGGCATGGTTCTCTTGCAGTGGCGTTTTAGGGCGGCATCTTGCCGGGGGCTGCATGGGGCGCCCGCAATAAAACAAACAAAAAAATACTAATATTCCGAATGGTGACATTTGCGCGATCGGTTTTCTATCGCTCATTTGCACATCACTTACATTTACATTTACATTTAAGTCATTTAGCAGACGCTCTTATCCAGAGCGACTTACACTTGAATGATATCATGTCACCGTGTGGGACTGTGGCTCAATTAACCTTGTCAGAGTGGGCGCCCTGATTCTAGTTTGTGAGCTAGGCAGGCTACTGCCTGGGAAGGTCTCCCCACTGGAAGCCCAAGGTAGGAGGAGCAGGGGAATCTATCAAATAGCGCACCTCTAACTTTGTACAGTACTCATGTAATTAGTAATGCAATTAGTTGTGGAATTTAATTTGTGTGTTTCTTGTTTGAGGTGCATTAGTGTAATAATCAGGTTCTCTTCTTTATAAGTGTGTTATTCTATTTGTGTATTTGTGTGATATAGGTTTTGTGCAGTTTAGTTTGATTTGTGTGTTTTATGTTAGCAATAGGGTAATAGTGTAATCATTTGAATTCTCTTTTTATTTTGTCTTCATATACCACAATTTGTTTCTATTTGTCTTTCTTACTTATTTTTCATATTTATGAGTCTTATTTGTGTATATATTTTTATATTTATATAGTTTAAAATGTTCTGATTATTTATTTGTGTTGTTCCAAATGTCGGAAGGGGGGGTTTGCCCAGGGAGCCATACAAGCTAGAATCGCCACTGTTCCCTTGTGTGGGCTGAATACATTTGATTCAACCGCTGAAAACCCTCCCATTCAATAGGGTTTTCAGTACATTCATCTTAAGCCATCCATTTAAATATGGGGTAGAATTAGAATTCTGTCGACAGATTCACTAGAATAGGGATCAATAACAATACAAATCTAAACATATGCATATTCGTCTTTGTTTCAGCACCAACTGGTATCTTTAAAAAATACTCTGATCTTGTAGATTATTTAGGCACATTTCAGGATAAAGAAAGTATGTATGAATCACAATAACAGGTTTGGAGAGCCTTTACGCTCAAAATATATTGATGAATGTCAAGGATCCCCTGGTACCGTTGCTCATTCTGTGCAACAGTTCCGGAGGTCTACGTCACCTGCCTCTAGGTGTCACTGAACTGTCTGATTACGCACACCTGGTTCCCATTCACCCTGATTAGTAATTGTATATACAGTTGAAGTCGTAAGTTTACATACACTTAGGTGGGAGTCATTAAAACTCATTTTTCACCAACTCCACAAATTTCTTGTTAACAAACTATCATCTTGGCCAGTCGTTTAGGACATGCACTACTTTGTGCATGACAAACCATTTTTCCAACAATTGTTTACAGACAGATTATTTCACTTATAATTCACTGTATCACAATTCCAGTGGGTCAGAAGTTTACATACACTAAGTTGACTGTGCCTTTTAACAGCTTGATAGGATAAATAAGGTAATAAGATAAATAAGGTAGGATAAATAAAGGGGGCATATCAGCAGATAACGAAAGCTCTTACAATATTCGATGATGACATTTCTCTAAAATGGGCTATAGGCTATAGGCTATATGTGCACCACCAAGTCAGAACAGTAGGCTAAAATATGAGGGGAAAAGGGACCAAATTATTAGGGTGAGGCACAAGGGCTACTAACAGCTTACTTCACAACATACACTTAGTATTACTTTCTTAGCTACAGTAACATATCTCCCTGTCATATTACATAATTTATACAGCAGCATACAATACATGTTTGGACTCACCTTGTTGTGCTGTGCTCACTTGAACAGGAAGGTGGGGAGGTGGTCCTTCATGGGAAAAGTTTGTCATCAAACGTTGTCATCAAAGTCTGGCATTCTCTGGATTTATGCTTTCAAGAAATCTGGGAACTCTGAAAAAAACAAGGTCTAATTATGATGTCAGTGATCTTCAGGTCAGAGCTCTAGAAAGAGGCCAGAGTTCCCTACATGGAATTCCAAGTTGGATGACCATTTTATTCCAAGTTCCCAGTTGTTTTGAACTCAATGAAGTCTGTGATTTCCAAGTTCCCAGTTGTTTTGAACTCAATGAAGTCTGTGATTTCCAAGATCCCAGTTGTTTTGAACTCAATGAATTCTGTGATTTCCAAGTTCCCAGTTGTTTTGAACTCAATGAAGTCTGTGATTTCCAAGTTCCCAGTTGTTTTGAACTCAATGAAGTCTGTGATTTCCAAGTTTCCAGTTGTTTTGAACTCAATGAAGTCTGTGATTTCCAAGTTCCCAGTTGTTTTGAACTCAATGAAGTCTGTGATTTCCAAGATCCCAGTTGTTTTGAACTCAATGAATTCTGTGATTTCCAAGTTCCCAGTTGTTTTGAACTCAATGAAGTCTGTGATTTCCAAGTTCCCAGTTGTTTTGAACTCAATGAAGTCTGTGATTTCCAAGTTTCCAGTTGTTTTGGAAATGGCTGGATTGACAGCATGGCCAATGTTGAATATTAATCCTTTTAAGAAAGGAAAAGAGACCCTTAAATGCAGACTTAGACCACACATCCACTTCACTGAATAGCAGGCTAGTGATTGCTTTGCAATGCTTGCAGTTAGCCACTGATTCCTTCCAAACCACTCATTGTTGAATTTGAGATTTCCAGCTTGTTGTGTAATGTTTATGTCCAATGTCTGATGAGCACTGTTATGTTTTATCTATAATTTATCTTCATATGACAAGGACTGAAAATGATTTGCCAGTAGATTGTCGACTTGATTCATGATGATGACAGCTAGCTAAGATTTTGAAAGTGTGATGTTGACATGATCAGTCCAGGCAAAGCTACTGTAAATATAACTTGATTTGACATCACTTTATCTGTGGCCATTGACCTTGAGCCTTCTTGGATGGGCACTTCTAATGTAACTGTGGCAGCACCCAAGGGGCTTGAATGTTCAATATCTCCCGTAGATTTTGCGATAACTCAGTGTCCCCAAGAGTGACAGAACACTGAGCCAATCACAGCGCAATTAGAGAACATTACCAACCCCTACGCTCTATATTTTCCGCTGGCTGCACCACCACCACAGAAAGCACTGAGCTAAGCTGAAACACCTACATTTTGGAGCTGAAAAAGAGATCATGTTTGTAGGCGGCCTTATTAACTCAGTTATTATACATTTTTACATTGTTTGCAAACTGATTAATGTAGTATTAATGGCAAAATTATATTTTGCTTAAGGGGGCTCAAAACAGGTGATGGGTCTCCACTGCTCATTCTTAAATGAAATGTCAGAATATGCATAGAGATAAAAGTAGATAAAAAGGGAATTACTGTATGTTCCCTTTACGTGTGCTTAACTCGGGTTGTAATAGACCCCATATTACTGTATGTTCCCTTTACGTGTGCTTAACTCGGGTTGTAATAGACCCCATATTACTGTATGTTCCGTTTACGTGTGCTTAACTCGGGTTGTAATAGACCCCATATTACTGTATGTTCCCTTTACGTGTGCTTAACTCGGGTTGTAATAGATCCCATATTACTGTATGTTCCCTTTACGTGTGCTTAACTCGGGTTGTAATAGACCCCATATTACTGTATGTTCCCTTTACGTGTGCTTAACTCGGGTTGTAATAGACCCCATATTGCTGTATGTTCCCTTTACGTGTGCTTAACTCGGGTTGTAATAGACCCCATATTACTGTATGTTCCCTTTACATGTGCTTAACTCGGGTTGTAATAGACCCCATATTACTGTATGTTCCCTTTACGTGTTCTTAACTCGGGTTGTAATAGACCCCATATTACTGTATGTTCCCTTTACGTGTGCTTAACTCGGGTTGTAATAGACCCCATATTACTGTATGTTCCCTTTACGTGTGCTTAACTCGGGTTGTAATAGACCCCATATTGCTGCCTGCTGTTTCATCACTGGAGAGCCTGCCATGTCATTACAGAGAATCCTACAGAAATGTTCAAACTAGTTACCTGCTCAACTTGAAGCCTTGATTCAGTCTTTCCCATCAACCCAGGAATTTATCTTCGAGACATCATTTTTCCGATGACATAGAGGTTCCGAATTCTGATTCAATTTGAAAATGTAGTTGCATTGAGGGTGAGATTAGAGCAGATTGACTGTGTAAGGGGCACTGGAATCTGAGACACAGATGTAGCAGGATAGAGGAGGGAATACAGTATGTCCCAACCCCAATCTCATATCCAAAATCTCTTGATCTGAAACACACTTACACACACAACGATCTCCCCGATACAAATACATACAAAGTCCCTACTTTATATCCGTTGTTCACATAGTTGAAGGGTTAACTTTATCAGAAACTGTAACTTAATCTTCCACAGTACTTTAATCATCCTTCCTGATATAAGTTTGAGATGACCAGGGGTGCAACTTACAGCGGGGACATGTCCCCCCCACATTCTGAAATTGCATTTTTGTCCCACACAGTTTTATCATTGGAATGTGATGCAAAAAGAGGCTTGTGTGCTTTAGGACTATGTGGATGCTTCCGAGCGGTGGGGTAGGATGTTTGGAGTGTTCATCTGACTGGATAAAAAAATATATATATATAATAATAATTATGTCCCACCCACTTCTAAAACCAAAGGTGTGCCCCTGGAGATGACAGTAGAAGTGTTTGACAGTTCAAGCCATTGAAGGTACAGCCTCCATCATTACCACAAAGAAGCCAGCTCATGGGGCATCATGGCATGTTGGCTCTTTCAAAATACTGTACTGTACCATACTGGAGCTTTTCCATTCACTGCCTTGTGTGTCATACTACTATATATAGCTCTACCTTACATATACATTTGTGTCCCTCTCAAACACTCACACACAGAAACACATCTCTCCTCCATTACTCATCCTGCCTAGTGTCAGTGTGACTAAATCCCAGTGGTGGAAAAAGTACCCAATTGTCATACTTGAGTAAAGGTAAAGATACCTTAATAGAAAATGACTCAGGTAAAAGTCACTTAAAACTACTTGAGTAAAAGTATTTGGTTTGAAATATTCTTAAGTATCAAAAGTAAATGTAATTGCTAAAATATACTTAATTACTAAAAGTAAAAGTATAAATCATTTCACATTCCTTATATTAAGCAAACCAGGCAGCACGATTTTCTTGTTTTAATTTACGGATAGCCTGGGGCACACTCCAACACTCAGACATAATTTACAAAGAAAGCATTTGTGTTTAGTGAGTCTGCCAGAAAAGAGGCAGTAGGGATGACCAGGGATTTTCTCTTTAAGCGCGTGAATTGAACAATTTTCCTGTCCTGCTAAGCATTCCAAATGTAACAAGTACTTTTGGGTGATAGGGAACATTTATGGAGCAGAAAGTTATTATTTTCTTTAGGAATGTAGTGAAGTAAAAGTTGTCGAAAATATGAATAGTAAAGTACAGATACCCCAAAAACCTACCTAAGTAGTACTTTTAAGTATTTTTTTATTTAAGTACTTTACACCACTGCCAAGTCCCAAGTCCCTTCCCTCCTTCTGATGACTCAGACAATCTGAATCTCATGTCAAATGAACCCAATTAAACACTAAGCATTCTGATATAACGTATACCCTGAGAGAAGAGACAGGAGAGAGACATAGGAAAGATAGTAGAGAGAAAAGAGAAAGATGGAGAGAGAAGAGGGAGAGGGAGAGGAGAGTTCTGATCAGATGAGAGTGGCCATGTAAAGTGATCAGAGGCAAATGTATAGTGTGTCCCTGTGGTGTGCCCACTCGCCAGGGGTCTAATGTACACTAGGGGCACTGCAACACCCCCACACATAGCCAGGACCATAATCACACACTGGGGACACATCTCCTC